>NC_092794.1:45916685-46237511 GCF_918797505.1 Bemisia tabaci
AACCACGGTCAATTTAACTATTGGACAAATAACATAACCAAAAAATAAATTTAAAAAATAAAAATTAATCATAAGGAGAGATGTAAAGACGTAAGACGTTGTTCTCGCTGGATGTTTCTTTCGGTCCTATTTCTGATGCTGCAGCTGGTTCTCTTCTTATTCCTCCGCTTACGCTAATTTCTTCTGATTTTTCAACATATTCTGTTCTACGTCTGCGCTTCTTCCTTAGCTGCTGTTTCTTCTCCTACAGCTCCTAATGTTCCTTTCTTCTGTTCCTTCCTTCGCTGTTTGCTTCTTCTCACTTTTCGTGAAGAGCATTTCTAATGACGAGAAGTTTTTACTTCTCTATAGCAGAAGAGGGAAACTGTTCGCCATGTAGCCTCTCCGCCTTGTCTGTGATCCTTTGATAACGAGGATGTTAGCGAGAGATGACTTTGCGGCCGGAAATCCGCGCAAGTATTTCTACCATTGTTGATAAGGGATTATGTGAAAAATTGAGAGTTTGATTAGCAGAATGGATGGTAACGATGAAAACTCTGACGAATCAATCTAGCGAAGCTCGAGCAAGGAGATAATTTGCAGAGTGGAGCAAGTTGTGTGGCTGAAGTAGCAACGAGGCTGGAAATTCGATGATTATCATACATAGACTGAACAGTCGAATTAATATGATTCACTAAATATTAGCGTCAAACCCTTCGTAAAAGTGGGAAGAAAGAAGATAGAAGAAAGTAAGGGACGGAATGCACGGCTTTTTAGTGTAGGTTAGTGATACTTTCATGCGGTTGTTGAATTGAGGGAAAGGACGGAAAGATGCGTAAGTGCACAGAATTTTATGATATTAGTAGCTCACGAGTTAAGCCAAACAACTTCCTTTAACACGTGAGAGGCATTTTGGATGGGTGTATTCATGAGACATGGAAAAGAAGGTAAGAAAATGACAGGGAGATTTAAATACAGGAAGGAACATGCGATGTTAGAATAAACTGAGGAAGAAAAAGACGATAATATATTATCTCCTTTTTCTTCAGTCTGTATATACAGACTGAGAATTGGACTACATTTTGTGATTTGGAACTAAAATTTCTGACCTACTTGAAAAGCAACGTAAGTACTATCAGTTTCCCGATGGACGTACGTGTTTTGACGCATAAACCAGAAATTATAGTTCACAATTGCAAAATGTAGTCAAATCGTTGAAAAGTTCGAGGAATTCTACGACTAAGTGAGTTTTTCTTGATCAAAAGTGAGTGAATGCGATGGATAGAACGTTCTAACCTACGAGGATAAAACGTTCTAACCATCTGTCCTCCTACCCTCGTGAATCATGAACCATAACGTTCCCGGTTGGTTCAAATAACTTTTTACATTTCTTTGACTATTAGCCGTACCCGTAGACCCTGAAAGAGAACCTGATTTCAAGGAAAGTAAAGTTGAAATGTTCATGATCATTTCCCACTGTCAGAACTTACTAGACTATACATTATATTCATGGTAAATATAAAGAACATCGCCGACAAAAGTTGATCTACCCTTAGGTTTGGCACTTTTTGTATGATCTACGGTAAGGACAAAAAAAAATAATTTTGTCCTTACCATAAACCATACAAAAAGTGCTAAATCTTAGGGAAACTCAACCTCTGACGGCGATTTTCTTAAAATTCATCATGAACATAATGTAGTCTGGTGAGTTCGGACGATGGAAAATGGTTATGCAAATTTAAAACTCTTTTTTCCTTGAACTTAGGTTCTCCTCCAGGGTCTACGGTGAGGACTTAAAGTTTAAAGAAATGCGAAAAGTTATTGGAGCCAACCCTCCTAATCCCCCTTAAGCCACCCCCTAACTTAACCTAACCTAATCTAACCTAGCCTCATCTAACCTGATCAAAGCCACCTCCCAATCCCAACCCTATCCCTCGCAACCCTCCCCTCAATCCCAACCCTATGCCTCCTAGCCCACCCCCCATCCCCAGTCCCCTTAAAGCCCCTCCCTGACCTAACCTAATCTAACCTAACCCACCTCCCAATCCCAACCCTATGCCTCCTATCCCGACCTTATCTCTCCTAACCCTCCTCCCCAATCCCAACCCTATCCCTCCTAACTCGCCCCCCTATCCTAACCATATCCCTCCTAATCCGCCCCCCAATCTTGACCCTATCCCTCCTAACCCACCCACCCCCATCCCCCCTAACCCATCAACCGCGGTAAAGAACGAGTTTACCGCCTGAAACCAAAGTGGGCGGGAAAAAGGCATCACCTAACGCATTCTACGTCTCATCACTGCTAGAACAGCAGTTACAAGACACAGAAATATGGCTAGATGGTACCACTTAACCACCGACTTTTGCTGCAGACGTAGACTTGTTTTACCGCGGCGGATAACGCGGGTAACCATGCCATGGTAAAAGCTGCGATAATGAGTGTTCCAAGTGCGTGTCGTCAGGGTAATCGCATGATCATCGAACATGGGCACGCACCCACGTCTGATGACAACACAATCATCCTGAACGTACACGTATACCCAGAGCACTCACGATCACTCCTTTTACCAAGGCATACGGAGGTACTTCAAGGTCACTGACCCGAGGATCTTAGGTCACCGATCGCCATCCACTGACAAGACCTCTGGCCGGGGCGGTGTCTGCGGATCCCTCCTTCTAGTGCCCCCCACACGGATCCGAAGTCCGACGGTCAGGCGACGACCGAACGCCGAAGCGGTCTCTCACAGACCGTTCGGCGGGTCGCCCACCCGATCGTCGGACGGACCGTCGTGACGGACACTTTTACCTGAACTGACGGCGGTTCTGCCGTCGCCGAGCGCCACGGCTGTGAATGCAAGTCGTTGCCGAAACGGAACTTCCGGGACCTCTTGAAGCCCGTGTCACACTCGCAGTGTGGGCGTCGATGCTACCTTCCGACAGGGTCCATGTCCCTGGGTCCACGCACGTCGACTGGGGCTACCTCTTATTATGGATAGAAGAGGAAGCTCCGACCAACGCGCGTCAACCCATGGGACGTGGACCCCTATGATACGGATGGAAGCATCAAAGCCCACTTTGTGAGGATGACACGAGCTCTTGAGCCGATTACGCACGTCGAAAGTGGGAGCCAAGACGATGAGCATTGACCTAGGTCAACACTCATCGTCTCGGCTACCATTTGCGACGTGCGTAATCAGCTCGTAATACCTCTTACCCCCTTTAATGGGCACACCCCTTCGAGGGGGTAAGAGGAACAAGTCGATTACACACGTCTCAAATAGGAGCCGAGACGATGAGTGTTGACCTAGGTCAGTGCTCATCGTCTCGGCTCCCATGTGAGACGTGTGTAATCGACTTGTTCCTCTTACCCCCTTTAATGGGCACACCCCTTCGAATATACTTACTTACTTACTTACTTACTTACTTTACTTACTTCTTACTTACTTACTTACTAGTTAGTTCGTTACTTACTTACTCATATACTAGTTGGTTACTTATTTGCTTACTTATTTCCTGATTATAATTTAATTCATAGTACTTATACAAGGGAAAAAAGAAGAGGGATCAGTAATGAAATGTTCTTGTATCTGTTTTCATCGATTCCTTACGAGCAGGCATACAGTGAGCGAGAGCATCATTCTCTCAGCTGAGTTAAAAAATGCATAAATCCATGTATTTAATTTTTTTTATTTCTTCTTTAATGAGAAAAACCAATAACACTTTCGGAACACACTGACTGTTTGCAGAAACTAAATTGGAAGTTTTTAAAAAAATAGCATGAAGCTTAAATTATTTAATTTATCTAGTTCACGAATCCAATAGTCCCATGGTTGAGGGAGGTGAATTCCATAGGACTATAAATATGAATAATAAATGGGACTCATTCTTTCGGCTGAGTTAAAAAATGCATCATGCCATTTAATTAGTTTCTTGTTTTTAATAAAGAAAAAAATCCACACTGTCAAAACACAATGACTGTTTGCAAAAACCAAGTTGGAACTTAAAAAAAAAAAAACAGCATGGAGCTTACATTATTTAATTTATCTAATTCACGAACCAACGGTCCCATTTTTAAGGGAGTTGAATTCTATGGGACTGAATTAATGAATAATAATGGGGGGAGGGGGGTATGTTTGTGAAGAGAACTAATAAAATTAAAGGAAAACCGAAAAATTGAGTGAGGGATCAGCTACTTGAACTTTCGAAACGACACTGAGTACCAACACAGGCATAGTATGGCCAAGAGGGAGGGGTAACCGGATTTTTTGGACGCTCTCCCATCCCCTTGCCATGAGAAGTATGTAGGTTATCGTAGACCCTCCCTTCTCATGAAAAATTTCTGGCTGCTCCACCAGGTTTAAAATAAAAACTACAAAAAGAGAGCGCAACATTTAAACGACTCGTCTACCAAACTGCAGAAAAAAAGCTGATTTTTCCATTACTGGGATAAGTCAAGTTTTATGTGAAAAATTGCGAATCCGGCGTCACGCACGACTAGATGACCTACCAACAAAAACGAATTAAAAGTAACGACACCTTTCATAATCGGAGCGCGAGACCAAACGCTTGAAAATGGAAGAAAACAGATTGCAATGCAGATTTGCAATTGCAAACCTGACGACTAAATGAGGGTCATTTCACAATATGGCCACTTGTGTTTTCGACAGAAAATTCGCTAGGTTCTAAAATCTAAGAAACACCTACTACCCTGAGAAGACTGTTCAGAAATGGACTGCGCGACAACTAAAACTTTTCCAAGGAAAGTTCCGAGGAAAAAAAGTCTAGCTTCGGAAGAAGCACCTTCACTAAAATAAAAATATAAGTTTGTGCATCCTACACCAAACTCAAGGCGTTAGTGGGTGATGCACGTTCTATGTTTTTGCAATCAAGAATAAACATCTCTCACCTTTCCTCGCATTGAGGAAAGTAAGAACCTTCCTAACGAGATGGATGTTACACGACTAAAGAACTCCAATATCTCTCAGGATCCAAACGCAACACAAGAAATTGACGCATATGTATAATGAGCCATAATAAATTCGCGAGCAATTAAAAACACTCAGTTTCTGATCGAAGTGGGTGTAAACGGAAACGAAAGAAAAGGTTAATATCTGTTCCTAATATTATTAGTAGATACAACGAAAACTTTTAAGATGCTCGAGTGAACAATTGAAAATTGAATACACTAGATTGAGAACACTGCTCATGTCCATTTTTCACATCTTTCGAATGCTTTTTGACTTCAAAGACTGCTTGAGGTTTGAAGGTTAACTTTTGGACGTTACTTGATCCCGAGATCTTATGTCTTGAACAGTTTTGTAAGGTTTCCTCAAAATTAGAAAAAGAAGCTGTTTTTGCACATGTTGATTCAATTAGTGCGTGTTATGTAATATTCAGGCCTTCATTAAATTTTTCCAGTTTTTTTTTTTTTTTTTGTTTTTTGCTTTGCTTTGCGCGGTTATTGATGGTTTCGAAAGTCGCCGATCTTCAGAGAGGGTGCAAGCCAAATTAGAAGAAAATCTTGTCCCTGATATAGTTTTTGTGGATGGTTTGTGTCCTAATGACACTTACGTACCTATTTACTCTCACTGCCTGTTTCGTCTCTGCCCGCACACAGTGCGGCGATTTCGGCCAGACAGTGAGAGCAATACCTAAAATTCTGGGGAAAAAGGGGGGTGAAACATAGGATAAGGATAAATCGTAAATTAAGGACTGAAGGATGAATTTCTAATGAGAAACAATGAAATTAATTTTTCCTTCTACTTGTTTTCATTTAATTTCGATCTCATCATTGTGCGTAGAATTGTCCTTTTTCATCCTTTTCCCTCCGAATTTCTTTTCTTCACAAGTTTTTCACTTTATTTCTTTCTTATCTGTTTCTTTCTTTATTGCTATGTTTCTTTTATTTCTTCTTCTCTCGACATTCTTCATTCTGTTTTTTTCCCTACTTTTTTCCATTACCCATTTTTGTGATTACTCTCTAGGCATTGATATTCAACAGATTCCTCCCCACGGTATGATTTTTTTTCACATACCCAACTGCCCCAAGAATGCAGTTTATTCGATTTTTCATTGCAGAGAGGGGGGGGGGGGGTTAAATAGTAAAAGAAATAAGGAGGAAGAACAGGAATAAGATCGGGGGGGGGGGGGTGGTAAATAGATTTTTCGCCGAAGTGATAAAAACGGAAAAAAACTGCTTTTACGACTGGTACTTGTTGGCAGTGATGTTTTTGCAGTGACCGGTATGCCGAGTAGTGATTACCCAGCAGTGACCGTGCTAGCTCATCAGCAGATAGTTCAGCAGTGACCCGGTTTGCTTCGCGAAAAAGGACAAATCCCTGCAGAGGCGTCCGCATTTCCATGATTAAGGCCGAGTGGAATCTGTTTCAGCAGACCCACTCGTCAGTCCTATAAAAATGAGTTGCCACTACCTGGATCAGGACCGCGGACCTAGCTGAAGTACAAATCCATGCGAAGGCATCCACATTTCCATGGTTAAGGCCGAGTGGAATCTGTTTCAGCAGACCCACTCGTCAGTCCTATAAAAAAGTGTTGCCACAACCTGGATCAGGACCACGGACCTAGCTGAAGTACAAATCCATGCGAAGGCATCCACATTTCCATGGTTAAGGCCGAGTGGAATCTGTTTCAGCAGACCCACTCGTCAGTCCTATGAAAATGTGTCGCCATTGCCTGGATCAGGACCACGGACCTATTGACCTAAATGCAGAATAGCTGACCACTAGGCCAACCTAGCAGTGACCGTGCTAACTGAGAGTAATTACGTGACAGTGACCAGTTTAAATAGTAAAGCTACCCTCCGTCGACCTCAGTGTTATCCTCGGCCTTCGAAGGAGAGCATTGCTGTTTTTTAAGTGCTTGGAGGCTTCCAAGTGTTGAGAAAGAGAGAACAATTAAAAATGAACAAACCCAGTTTTTATCACTTGCAACGGAACTTGAACACAGGAGGGCATATCGATGAATTGATCAGAAATTCTAGGGGCACTTAGGTATGAAGTATAAATGGTCAGCCAGAACTTAGATGGCTTTTTTTTTTTTTTTTTTTTTTTTTTTTGGCCTATCATTTTAGAAAAGTGGGGTTACTTAGGCCTAAAAAACCGCGAGGAAGAACCGGTTGAATAGAAGCCTACGATAGGACTGAACGTCAAAGCAAAATAGCCGACTACAGATGATGAGGAAGAAAAATTCGGGAGTACTATGGGTTCTATTTACCATTTAGACGCAAGAAAAGATACTTCCGCGTCCTATTTGAACAAAATAGAAGAGAGAGAGAGAGAGAAAAAGAAACAACTTCACTTCTACCTATAAAAAAAGTAGATTCGGTTTGTAGATTTGCAATGAAGAAAAAAACTCGGGGGGAATCGGAATGAAAAACAGCTGAGAATTGAGCCGGCTAAAATTACTACGGTTTTTTTTTTTTTTTTTTTTTTTTTTTTTTTTTTTTTTTTAAATTGAATTATTGAAACATTTTGAAAAAATAAAAACAATTTTATTAGTTTCTTTTAAAATGTATTTTTGAGGGTAGATAAAATTTAAAAAAGGCCTTGCCACGTTGGGATAAAATGCAAGGCTTCATTCAAAATTAAGAGGCTGCAAACCCTCAATGTTCGTTCCTGACTTGTTCAGTGCTCTGGGGCAAAAAGGTACACATCTCACATTATTGGAAACATCGAGTAGCTGCCATTTAAGAAACCTCCAATAACCGTTTCGCAAGTGACTGGAAAATTTAATAGCCCTATCTTACGCTGGTTATGAGATACGGAACTCTAAACATCGCGATTTAGATTGAAAATAATTTGGGTTGACGCGTGCTTTTCCCCTAATACGTCGCAAAGGAAGGCTAAAATTTAACTCGAAAAAAATCTTGCTTGCTTATTTGAACTTAACTCTAAAATTAACTTTCACTCTGGGGTGTTGCAGTAAAACTGGAAAAAAAGTATCATGGATCTTGAGTTCAGACTCCTTAGAAATTTGATAAGAAACATGTTTTTCTTGAATCGAATGTTTGCTTGAATCAACAGGAGATCCACTTCGATCAAGAGGACCTTCCGCTCTTGATTCAAGCAAAAATCCGATTGAATCAAACGTATTTTTTCTTGTCAAATTTTTCAAGAGTCTGAACTCTGGATCCAAGAAGCTTTTATTCCAGCAAATGAAGTATAACGCTAATTTATTACTATTTTACTTAAAATTTTCTTGTAGAAGGTAAAAAATCTTGAGGCTACTGATATTATTATTGAATTTTTAACGGTGAGGCAACAGTTCTCTCAAAGATGGCTGGATCCTGAGAAAGATTGAAGCTCTTAGAATTACAGGGGGGTGTCTACTCAAACTGTCTGACAAAAAATCAGTGCATTCACAGTACTTTTTCAGGGCTTTCCCAAAAAATTCAGCTCAATCTCTCTACTTTCGAGAAACAAAATTCAATATTCACGCGTGAAGCGCGAAAAAAAAAACGACGAAACCATGAAATTCGAAATAGATCAACTGGCTGCAAAATCGCAATCTAACAGGTAAATACTGTACTAAAATTAAATAAGAGAGGGATTGCCTACTTTCCAGGCTGTCATAAGAACCACGCGTGGCATATGCAAAAAATTCCGGAATTTCTACCGGTATTTTCGTGCTTTTTCAGTATCCTTTCCAACTGCTCGCGTCTTCAAAAAAATCAATGTATTTCGGACCTATCCGGATCTGTAGACATCCTGCATTAGAAACGCAACTTAAATAGAGAGAAAAAGGAGAGGGCGATTCTTCAGCATCAATACTGAAAGCTAGCAAAGTATGAAATAATTACAATACCAAAAAGAAAGAAAAAAAGAGACCTTTCCTCTGCCACATTATGCAGACAAAAATCGATCAGAAGACAGAAATACTGAAAAGAAGAAACGGGCCCTAACGTTCAATAGAGAACCAAGTAGATGCAGTGACGCCTGATACGGCCTCCGACTAGTTGTTTGATGGGGGGAAAACACCTTCTGTTGATCGCAATGATGAAAAGCTTGACTTATTTTTGATGGTTTCCTAACTGTGGAGGATTTGGTACATTACCTATTTTTTATTTCCACGGCGTTAAGTTCAATTATTTTGAGCTTCGCCATTGATTGTTTGTTCATGCCTTTCTTGGGCTCCTATTTAAGTCCATGGCATTACTGCCCATGATGAATCGGGGGCGCAAATTGGTGCGACAATGAGACGCAATGTTTCCTCACTCGACATTCTTACATCTTCGCTACAATAAAACCCATCCATTACCACGCACGGACATATCCGTGCAGCGCAAAGCGCTTCCCCCGCGCCACGCACGGATATATCCGTGATTTGACCCTGCCGTGTTCATCTCCCTCTAGCTGTTCTATATGAACCGAATTTAACATGTGAGGAGTGCTATCTATCGGGAAAAAGATGTACTACAAAGCTGGCTTGTTTCTATGTTGATCCGCTAGATAGCGCGCGCACCGTATGACCGGGAAAGTTTGATTCGCACGCGAGGAAATTTATACAAAGCATGTCGTTGTTTTTCGATCGTAAAGGATTTCTTTTCAAGTACGTTTATTCTACAACCTGTCAAGATCATCTGTACAAAATTTCAAGTAGCTGGGATGAGCAGGGAACACATAACAGTAAGAATACTGAGACATCAATTACACAGCAAGCGCGCGGAAAAATAACCCGGTTTCTGAGGATGGTTCACCTGCTATAGGTAACTTCGTAATGAAAAGGATTTATTAAACCTCGATTATCAGTGAAAAAGTTCAAGTGAGCTATAATCTCTCAAACATTTCTAAATGTTTGGTTAAGTTTTGTTTTAAAGAAAATCAATTTCAAAAAGGTTTGCCCCCGGGATTTCGGATTAAGGTTGAAAATATGTTGGATAGGTACCTGAACTAGTTAATTCAGCCTAAAGGTAAGCTCATGCAATTTTTTTACGCGCTGTTAAATTCACGGAAATTGAAATTGCAAAACAATCATACTTAAAACTGTGTGGATGCATACAAGCGCGTTTTTTCTGAGATGTGTAGTTCCAAGCGAATCTTCGGTGGACAATTAAGAGAAAAGGTCATGAACTACGAGTTTAGCAGGTGGTCATTAATTAAATGTCGAAAAAATTGGAGTGGTTTTAGGAAGTCTTGAACTTGGATCTATGATATTGAATTTCACGAAGGAGAGAGGGTCGGCTTCGAAGATCGAAAACAAATTAGAATTCATAAGTAAAGTGAAAAACCGCTGGAACTAATAGATAGAGAAGGAGGTAATTGGTGCTAATATCACATCATTGATTACCGGAAACTTGTGAGATACCTTTAGATTATGCAACTTGAGAAATCAGTCTCATTTAAAAACATGGCATGAATGTTTATTGAGAGAATTTTTTTTAAAATCTGAAAATTAGAAGTGGACTGTTTGGGTTTCCTCATCTGATTAAGTCTCAGTGTAGATTTTTCTGGGAAGCCACGTACTAGATTGGAAAAAGTCGCCATTCTTCTCTTTGTCTGAGTAACTTCTGCCTACGCGGCAATGAATAAAATAAATAAAAAATTAAAAAAAAGGTTAAAACCTGGCACCTAACTTTTCCCAGGCTGCCGATTTCGTGAATTAACTAACAACATTTATTCTCAGGAAATCTCTTCAATTAATTGAGAAAGAATAACGTCAACGCTTTGCACGATGCACTCTCGTAAGTAGGCGACGAGAAACAGACCATCACAGTACTCTATCATCGAACCGATTAGAAGAGTCGGAGGTACAAGACAGAAGATTTAGCTGACGACAAAACAGCAACCTCCCTTGCGGGAATCCTTCATAATTATAAATACAAGTTTATTTTTTTATAGACAATTTAAATCGAAACTGAGTCATTTTTTTAAAAAGCTGACTGGTAATGGTCACAATGGATGCAAGGATCAATGTTCCTCGGAAACATTTCCGGGTTGGCTCTTCAAAGTCTGCGTAATTCGCGGTAAATAAAAGCAAGTATCTAACAATGAAGATAGGTGCAGGGCCGCCTAAGGAGGGGGGGGGGGACTTTCATCCAACGACCTGGGCTCATCAAGGTCGAGATGGTTCTAAGGTTGTTGAGGTGTTTGAAGCAATTTCTTAATCCGTCTCGGGACTTAACAAATAAGCAAATGTTTTGCTTTTTATCAAAGTTTTGGGGCCTCCCTCGCTGCCTCGTGGGCCCCTCTGACCCATTTCTTCCATGAAAATTTGGAGAGACTCAGGAAATTGAAAACATCGATATTCTCACGTTACAATTTAAGCTATTCAAAGGACTTGGAAGTTACGTTGAGTGAGCATAAAATTGCATCTGCAGTACCTTCAATTTCGAAAAAAATTTTGGAGAGGCCCTCCGGGCTCCTTTTCGGCGGTCCCCCCTCCCCCCCCTTGACATGCCAAAATCGTCACTTTAATTTTTACCGGGGCACCAGGGCCCACATTGTGTTGGAGCGGCCCTGGATAGGGATGAGAGAGTAAGTAAGTAACGAAGTAGTAAACGTATTTATTCGTAACTTTCTAAAATTATTTCGTTTGGATTAGATCTTGATAAGAGTGGAATTCTATGTAAAACAATACTGGCAGTATTGAATGCGATCTTTGTCACTGAAGGGTTTCTTCTAGTTCTAGGAATTTTGCGTGAACCTCGACTATTTCTAATCGAAATTAATGTGCTTCAGCACAAAAAAAAAAATAATAATAATAAATAAATATATGAAAACAAATTTTTAAAAAAAATAAACCTTAAAATATAGCATGTATAATAAAGTAAGTAAGTAAGTAAGTAGTATAATTAGTTTTTCTAGGAGTAAACTTTGGTCGGAAATGGAGCTCTTGCATGCGTCAGGAATTTGGATGATCCTGACAATAAACTCCCCCACTCCCCCCCCCCCCCCCCCCGAAAGTCTGAATTGATTTCAGCCATTTTTCTATTGAGAGTACAGAATTGGCAGGAGTGCGCTATTTGAGCTGAACGACAAGCAGTCGATTTCATAGCGTATCGCTTCCGTTTTCTTAACCGTAGTGACAAAATAATTTGAAGTTCAGGACTTGCGATCGATTTCAGAAATATGATCAAAAATTGGATCCATCTAACAGCAATTTTTTGGTTTGCCGCCGCCGCCGCCCCCCCCCCCCCCTCTTTAGTAGAGGAATGTTTATGCGAAGATCTCATAAGCTATGAGACCTGTAGATATGAAACCACTGGATAATTTTTCTTATCACATGTTGGAAACTTGCATGTTTATATGCTGTAACTTCCCTCTTGAAATGTGAGCTTCTCATTCTGTCTCAGATGATCGCACAGCAAAAATAGGAACGAATTTTTTAACTCTGAAATATCAGCGCTGGGTTCAAAAGTGCTCATCCGAATAAATTTCGTTTTCCCTAGAAAAACCAATCTAAAAATCCACACTGATGTTCACGATGAACTGAAACATCTGCCGTCAGTTAGGGGAAAAAAGAGTGGCAACTTGGCCATTGAAGAACCATGAATATTTTTCCTTCATGTTGAGCGAGAGCCAACTCGGGGGGGGGGGGGGACTCACAACTTCATGGGCGTAGCTAGGGGGGGGGGGGGGTCTGCCCCCCAGATATCTCGTGGCCCCCCCAGAAAAACGCGAGAGCCAACTCGGGGGGGGGGGGGGGGGCTCACAACTTCATGGGCGTAGCTAGGGGGGGCCTGCCCCTCCAGAAATCTCGTGGCCCCCCCAGAAAAACGCGAGAGCCAACTCGGGGGGGGGGGGGCTCACAACTTCATGGGCGTAGCTAGGCTCCCCTAGCCTGCCCCCCCAGAAAAACGGGATCCTCCATTCCTCACCCCCCCCCCCCGCTCTCTTCACCACGAGAGGTGGTCCCATACCCCCCCCCCCCCAGAGAAATTTCCTAGCTACGCCCCTGCACAACTTATAAAAAAAAGTACTTGAATCACAAATTCCTGACGCATGCAAGAACTCCATTCCCGAGAATGGGAAGGGGTTGCCCGTTATAGGGCAAGAGGTGGGAGCTCGGTCCCGGGAAAGTTCCGCTTTCGGCGCGACGTGCATTCACAGCAACAGCGCCAAGCGCGACAGCCGCAGGTCAGTTCAGGCGAGGAGGTGATCGGCAGAGCTTCCCCACCGACCAGCAGGCACACTGCCCGGGTGGCTATGGTGCCTAAATCCTCTTGGTACGGGGCCAAGAAGCCTCGCAGGTTACCCACCGAGGTCCTCGTTACACCATCGCTTCGCGATTCAACTCCCATCCGAATGAAGCCACCGGTGACTCCACAAAGATAGGAGTTGAATCGTAAACTGATAGTGAAACGAGAGCCTCGGTCGAGGTGAGATCACACGGTTTGTCAGACCGTCAGATGGGCAGTACGTCGCACGATCTCTCGAAAGCTTTTTCTGAGGAAAAAGCGATCGACAGACTGCGCGACGAACTGCCAGTCTGACACCCGGACGAACTGTGTGAACACACCCTCACATGCCCATGGCCCCCCTCCCCCCTTCTATCTTAACCTGACATGCCCCCTCCCCCCTCCTATCTTAACCTACATGCCCCCTCCCCCTTCTATCTTAACCTGACATGCCCCCCTTCCCCCTTCTATCTTAACCTGACATGCCCCCACCCCCCTCCTATCTAAACCTACATGCCCCCTCCTATCTTAACCTAACATGCCCCCTCCCCCCTCCTACCTTATCCTGGCATGCCCCCCTCCCCACCCCTGTCCTATCCTGGCATGCCCCTCCCCCTCCTATCGTAACCTGACATGCCCCTTCCCCCTCCTACCCTATCCTGGCATGCCCCTCCCCTCTCCCTCCTATCCTAACTTGACATTCCCCTTCTTCCCACTTACCCCCCTCCCCCACCTACTATCGAAACACAAATATTCACGCGGGAAGGATCAACATTCACTCATTCAAGATTTCAGGTGATTCGATGGACGTCATACTTCGTGTCGGAACGAGACGCGATACATCGCATCCATAGTTCCATGTTTTCGGCTATTCGTCATTTACAGTGAATTGTGAGATCGCATTTCTATCGTTACGAAACTGGAGGAATTCACTTACAAAATTTGACGAACAAATTCAACGTAACATACCTAGGCAGGATTTTTCCTCTTAAAAAAAACCTGCCTATGTTACGTTGAAATTGCTTGTCAAATTTTGTAAGTGAATTCTTCAGTCTCGTGACCACAGAAATGCGATCTCGAAATTCAATGAAAATGACAAATATCCGAAAACATGGAGCTAATCGACGGAATGTATCGCGGGTCTCGTTGTGACAGGAAGGATGGCGTCCATCGAATCACCTTGAGCAAATACCTAGAATAAAATCAAGACACAATTACATAAATTGATGAATGAATTGAAAGATTATGTTATGAGGAAAGAACTACTCACACGAACATGCAGTACAATGAAAAAACTAGGAAAAATTAGTAAGAGTGTAAGAGAAGGTTAAGATCATAAATGAGAAAGAAAAAAAGCGATAATAGGGGATTATGGATACGGTCATTTTCTTCCTTCTTCTTTCTTCTTTTTATTACATAAAACCGCAGTCTAAAAGATGCAACTTCTTGTATCCCTACTTGACAAGTTCATGATTTAATTAAAGCCGCACTTCACGGATGTCTAACACTGAATCACATTTAAATTAAAACTTAGAGGTAATAATGTTGGGAATCAATTTCTGTATTTCACTCCCTTCTGCAGAGACCATCATTCAAGCACCAAACAAAAAACAGTGATTGCTAGAAATGGTCTCTTCACTTGAATATTGGCAGCTAGACATGGAAAAGCTTATTTATAATTTTAATTTTAGTATATAATTTCAAATTAGAGATAATTAGTTGTAATTAATTACCTACTTAAATAAATGGTAATACCGAATCCCTGAAATTCTCTTCCCTAAAGTATGGACACAAAATTGGAGGTGTATTTATGGTGAGGGGGGGGGGGGGATGGCGAAGATTTTCATTCAAAGGTTACGGTGGTTTCATCAGCCCTCTGAAAGACGATTCGTTAGTGGATAGATCAATTGATTATTCCTGAATTTCAGGACATTTCTTCGAAAATTTCGGCGAGTCTCGTCTCAACGTAGATCGTCAGGTACTGACACTGACTGAGAAAAAATTTTGAAAGAACTTTAAAAGTACATCCCGAGCGAAAATCACAAATCGAAAGGAAAAACGACTCGCGACGCCCACAAGAGATATTCGCTTACAGTTAATCCAAATTCTTGCAAGGTCAAGTTTTGTCTAAAAATATCTGACGCGCTACAGCGTGATATTACACTCAGAAATATTTAAAGTACGAAAAGGTAAAATCCAGAAATAATCAATTGCTAAATCGGCTATCGAATCATTTCAAGATTGGATGAAAATAAGGAAAGGGAAAGGGGGGGAGGGGAGCCTGGTGGAGATTTTCAACCAACGCTTTGGTGGCGGCAATCAACAGCGGACCAAGTCTAGACATGTCTAGAGACGAGAACAATAGGAGCGATCTGAAAGAGAGGTGGTGGCAGCCAGCCGTGGACGGGGACACACTCACACGCGTCCTTAAATCTGAAAATTGAGTTGGATTATGTAACTCTGAGGAGATTGGAAGAAGGGTTGAGAAGGAAAACATGTGTCATCGGCAGACGGAAAGCGAACGATTTCAGTTCACTTCAAAGGCTCTCCAACCGAAACTCTGAATCCATCAGCTAAAATCTTCCGAGCAGGGGGGAATTCCTAGAAAGGTTTGCTGGTCGGCGAAACTGATTACGGGCATCTGGTCGGATCGAGTGCTGGGGTGGGCCGATTCTGAGCGGAGCCTTGATTTTCCCCCTTTCCCGCCTTTTCTTATCTCACTTTCTGCTAACACCTGACCAAAAATTCACGAGGGAATCGGACGGAATCTTGTCGCTTCGGAGGGGCATGAATGTTCACTCGCTCACTCTCTCAGTATCTCTCTCTTTCGTCTATCCTTCTTCTCTCATCAATTCCGTCCGTTGAGCCCGCGAAAGGACTCGGGCCCAAGCCATGTCCGCTATTGCCAAATTTAACTGGGCAATTGAATTTTTTGCAAGAGAGCGTATGTGAGGATTCTCTTGAAATTTTTAAGGAATTTGCTTTGTACTGTGCAAACAAATCACCGACTTAGGCACGAAAGTCCGCACAACCTTTTTCACGTTTAATAAATTGAATTGCCTAATTTCTGCTTAACGCGGTCTAAGCTAGCTTTAAGAAAAATTGGCTCGACTGAGCGAAACATCCTCACTATTGATGAACGATGATGAAATTAGACCCGGAAATAATATATGGGGAAACATTGAGAATTTCCTCTGACATTTTCAGGGTAGCATTTGGATAGGGGAAAAGGGTGATAGCCCCTGTAAGTTTGAATTATACCTGCAAGAGGAGCGATTTTAGTCATTTAAGGGCAATATTTCCGGGAGAACTGGGGTTGACTTGCTTCCCCCCCCCCCCCCACCTATTTTATAGGGAGTCTGCGTCTTGCCACTGTGATGAAAATTCGGGGAGTCTCTCTCGGGAAAATCTTGGCATATTGAAGTCTCTCTCGGGAAAATCTTGGCATATTGAACTCTCTCTCGGAAAATTTTGGAATATTGACCTCTCAGACTATGCATTTTGAGCAACTCCGGCGCAAAATTTGGCCGAAGGCAAACATGAGGTTAATCTCTGCAAATAATCATGGGGAAAGCTCTCTAACTGTCTCGCACAAAATTCGCCAGCTCTGAAGCTATATTCTACTTTGCAGATTTTGCAGGGAGGCGAAGGGGGGGGGGGGGGGGGGGCTAACCCATCCTCACACCTAAGAGATATGTCTGCAGGAAAACATTCTCTCTGAGCTCACTTTGTGGGGGCATGGATGTTCGCTCTTTCTCTCTCTTTGACATCTTAGTATCTTCTTTCTCTCTTCAATATTATCTGTTGGACCCTTGTCGGCGGAACAAGACACTTCAACTAAATCACTGAAAAACCGAAAGTTTCTACTGGTCGTCTTCGCGTGTATCCAACTGTGACGTCATAAATTTCAGGAAATGTTGTCGGAAAATAATTCTAAAAGTGAGAGCCAGCTTATCAAAATTTAAGGGGAAATACAGGATCTATATTGAGTCGAATGTCGTTCATATTAGAATAACTTAAAAGCTTTTGGAAAGCACACTATTATTTCAATTGCCCGGAAAATCTACTTGAAAGTTCGCGGAATAAAGATAGAGAGTGACTGTGAGTGAACCATTTGAGGGTATGAGGTCGGAAAGGAGAGGGGGATTCCTGAATTAAGGATTAGGCACATGAATCTATGAAAATACTGCCGGGGTTGAAGATACAGCTACAAAACTTAACAGGTCAGGGACTTGCAAAACTAATCTATCTTCTTGTGGAGGGGCTGAATGAAACAAGAATTGTTACAGTGGAAAGCTGTAAACATGGTATAAGGTCCTAAGAGGAGATGGGAATTAGGTATTCATGATGGAAATCAGGAGGGGGCACATTTTACGCATTTATTGACACAGGATTATGCTCTCATAGAAGCACCAATATTCATCATCAGTAAATTTCTGGAAAAGATGGTTGCAGAATTTTGGTTTCTAATTTATCTACTTTGCATTTATTGATAGTGGAGAAATTTCCTCCAATCTTCAGCATATATAACTAATCTAGAAATTAATAAACAGAAAAACAGTTTAAGAAATATTTCTTCCCGAGACTGTGAGACTTGTCAATAATCCGGGGACCTCAGAATGTTGGTGGGAGGGAGAGGATATTGAATTGTTGTTGGCCATTCTACATTTACGTAAATTGAAGACATGTTGAAAAAAAAATTAATTAAGTACAGATCATGATAACGATAAGATGATAGGTACTTGACTACTAATCTTAGAAGTTAGAAGCAATATGAACTTCAGAGAGTAATTTAAATTCAATTAATTGTCCTACGATAAGTGTTGAAAACCTGAAAAGTTTTTACTGTAGGAAGGTGAATCATCATATGGTTTCTGGGGTGTCCAAATCAGCGTGAAATGTATAGCATCAAGTGAGTAACAAATCTGAGCAGATTTGGAATTTATAGCATGAAAAATAATGATAGCCCATGCGCATGAACCTTGACAATCATTCTAAACCAACAAATGAGCAAAATTCAGAGAAATGAAAATAGGATCCTTCCGGAGAAAAAAATCACATTCAGTACATTAGCCGAATAACTGTTGCACGCAATGTTCTGATCCAAAGAGGATCCTGCTTTCATTTCTCTAAAATTTGCCAGTTCGTTGGTTTAGTATAAAAGTTAAAGCTCATTCGTAAGGAGTATGGTTCTTTTTTTGGCCAAAAATTCAAGATTTGCAGAGATATTAGACTTTATTGATGCGATAGATTGCACTCCAGTTCAATCACAACAGGAAATTTAACAAGTCACCTTAAAAGAAGGTTGCCAGAATCTGACTCAAGGCGATTACAAGTGGCTGCAGACCTCTCATTTACATGGATAGAGTTTGAGCTGTCAAACCGAAAACACTGCTAGAATTTTTTACTTAAAAGTAATGATCATAGACTGAGTCAGATCATAGTTGAGCCACTCTTTACTTCACCTTCGAAAAATAAGAAGACGACCTCCTAAGTGAGAGGGGAAAACGACAAGAAAAAAAGAACAGACAGATAAAGAAGACAAATAAATTGAGTACATAAAAGTTTAGCATTGAATGACACCTTATCTGGGCAAAATCTAAAAAAATTAGAGATACTTCAAACCTCAATCCAGTACCCAGCTGTAGCAATGAAGACCAGCAATTCGACCAGATATCGGAAATCCTATTTGCAGTAATGAAAACACTCGATAGATTCAGTCTTAGAGAATTCAAAAGGAGCCGCGAACCACGCGAGATCAGAATCGAACGAACACCGCGACCAAAGTTTATCAAACGATTCGCACAAAAAGTTCACACAAACCGACACGAACCCGAAAACCGCACTGGAGTACCGGCAATTCACTTTTTCCATTACACGACAAAAATCAATTGATAATTAACAATCTCAAAAACAGGACATCAAGAGACACGGCTTGGGACCCACGAGTCATAAGTCAACAAGTGCCGGAATAATGAATGGCAAAATGGCCGACCCTTCTATTTGCCGCAGGCGAATTTTGACTCGAGCTGCGAATTCACACGCGACCGAAGAGATTCCGAGAAACACGATAACCCGGCGATTCGCACATTACGACGAACGACGAAACTTCTTAGAGTAAGAATTCAAGTCAGATCACTCAAAGGCAGGACATCATGCGTGAGGGCTCGAGAATCACGGATCAACAAGTTCCACAAAACGAGTCCGTGTCTTGCACTTGCCGCGGGCGTAGTTCCGATTCACGCAACGACCGTTCTAAGATACACCGAGGAGTTTTCACGAAACACGATAATTAGGACAGATTACTCGAAAATAATGTTCTAGAAAGTTTAACACTCAGTTTCAAGATGGCTAAGAATGATCAGTTTCGATTTCACGCGGAGGCGAGACAATGCGAAGGGACGGCCGGCTGACTGAATAATGAGGGGAAAGTGCAGCGCTCCGGGGTGCCGCTGCGTTGGAGTGGCGTGACCATCCGCAGATTCGCACTCTCTGATTGGCTGATTGGCGCGCACGAGGTGTCGACAGACTGAGACATGTTTTGATCTGTTGGCGTCGGAGGGTCCGTCGTCGCGACTTCTGATCCCCGCCAAACAGGTGCCGGGCTTCTAGAAAACTGATGAGAAGCCTTCCGCCAAAGCGAAAAAGCGTAATTTCCCTCCTTTCTCGTACCTTCTCCGCTGAAGCCGGATGTTGACTTCAAACCGAGACACGTGTCCTTTTCCCACTACTAAGAACCACAGTTGTTGATGTTGATCTGCGAGCCCGCCGATTTTTTTTCCGTATGATGCCAGATCGTGCTACAAATTAAACATCGATGCATAACGATGGTGCAACCATCAGACTATTCATCTCGGCTTGCGATGTTGCATACTTTACTTTTAAAATGGAAAATTACTCAACGTCAATACTTGAGCATTTGCGTAATTTTTCTTCACCGTGCGGAGAAAACTCGGTGAACACCTCAAGAATGATATTGACTTTTTTTCCTCCAAAACAATAAGATAGGAGTAGAGATTTTTAAGACTGAAAACGAGATAATGAGGTCTGATGATTTGAAAGCTATATTTTGTGTAGATTCTGACATCAATTAACCTCGTATCCAAGTATGATGTTCAAGTTCTGAAATTCATCTGCCTCTCCCCTCAGTCATGCACTAGGTAATTCTCAGTGGACCAAGTTTTTGAATCTCATGAACATTTTATGATTTTTTTTTTGGCCTTTCTTTCTCTGAAGACCGCAACACTATTTTAACATCCTGTAACCTCATATCTCAGTCGCAGTATTTCAAGATTACCATGCGCACTTGAAAATAAGACAAATTAAGAAATAAGTTGACTGGAGGGGAAAAAAAGGTACCTGTTTTACTTGGTGCCATGAGAATAGGAATGGTTTCTGAGTTATGAGGGTGGGGGGGGGGGGGGGGGGTTCCACCTAATTTTTAGCCATTTTTTGTCTGATATCGTTACAAGGCTTCAATCGATGATTACACACATGTAGCATATCGATTCATGAATATGTTTTCACGTATGTGAAATTGACACCTAACGTAAACGAGACGCTGTTTTTGTTCATTTTATCGATTTTTTGGAAGTTCATACGAAAAATGTATAATGTATGGTTCTCTAGATTTGTAATTAATTATTTTTGATTCACAGCAGACGTATGAATGCACCCGACATGACTGGAAAGTTAAATGACTCGTCCATACGAGTCATTTTATTTGTAAAAATTACTATAAAATTATGGCACGTCCAGAATCTTGAATTCTCCTATTTTCATACTTTTGACCGTCCCTCTCTCACGTAAATAGGGTGGTCTACTCTTAGGGTATCACGATACTCAGGTCTTAATATTTCATGGAAGTATAAAATGAATACAAAATTCTAGCATATTCAGAATGATAATGTTTCCCATTTTATATCCACCATGACTTTCACCACACTTTTCTTTCCGGAGCGTGAAACCACTTAAATAAAACTAGGCGTGCTGAATGTGCTCGATCGCCCGATCCGTGGATCACGGATGGAACGGTAAGCACCTCTCTAAATCCATATGGTGTGCACACCGGCAGGCGCAGTGTAGGCAATTTCCACGTTGGCACGTATGTATAACAGTGTAGTGTTTGAAGTATTTCTACGATGTTGAAGGCGCTTGTATGACGCGCACGCAAGCGGACGGACGCGTTTTTTTTTTTGCCCGCGTTCGTTACTCGTATTCGCGGAGTCAGCAGCTTAAAATTATTTGGTTTTTTTTTTCTTTTTTTCTTTTTTTTAAGTACATGGACACTACACAGTGTTAACCCTAATAATACATTATTGCAGCTGGGCTAAATGCTTCGTTGATATTACCTAAATTGCGCTTATTGTCTTTGTTAAAATTACTTTCACTGTTTTGAATGTTTTGTCAAAATTACCATAACAGTGGTAATTTTTCTGCTGTAATTTACTTCGGCCATGCTATCTAATAGTGCGCAGAGGGAATTTGTGGATTGCTAGTGAAAGGGTACACCGCAGAATGTATACCACTTTTGCTTAGGGCAGTGTTACTAATGTGGTTGTACATATTCTATGACAGTGCAAAATTATCACAAAATTCCGGGACGTTGAAATTATTCTATCTTTCCGTATTATTATGTCTTTCCATTGCGTTGCCTTTTACCACCTCTTTCGCTACTCAGAGGATGTGTTTCCCTTGGATCTTAGGTATGAAATCTAATCACGTGGTACTTGACGCGACACATTTGATGTGAATTTATCACAACAGTTTTGTGCGAACAAAACGGCAGTATCTTTCTAGTGAGCATTTTGACCCTTCAAAGCCGCCCCCCCCCCCCCCAACATTACCCCATCCCATTTTCATAACCATTTTAACTACGAAAAGCAGGTCCTAGGCCCAAATGATAAGAGGACGGCAACACATGATGAAATAAGGGGAAATGACGGGATGAGCAGGCAATGCCAAAAATCACCTCATTTGTAAGTTTCTTCAATTGCCTTCTCCACCCCTTCCCCCAAGAAGGGTAAAGGGTTGTTTTACTATTTTAAGAGCTGATACAAAAATGTTTCATTTAATAGTATTAAAGTATGACATGTAGATAAAACGAAGGATTTCCAAAATGGGTGGGCGAGCTTGTCTCTTCCCCTCTCCCCCCCTCCCCCCACTAATCCGTTCTGAGGGTTTGACACATGAAGGAAGCGGTACACAAATATGCACATGCGGCTAAAATGGTACCAAAATAGAAAACATGGACCACTGACAATGTACGAATTTAAGCATTCTAATACATATCGACGGTGAAACTACCAAACCACGTATCTCGTTTACGGTGTTTAAAATCTACGCTCGCATTTTATTTTTTTGAAGTCGACCAAATCAATATCATTCTTTGAAATTTTCACAGAATTCTCTCCGCACAAAGAGGAAAAATCACAGAAATTTTCAAGACTAGACGTTAAGTAGTTTTTCATTTAAAAAATAAAGTATGACAGGAAGTCTGCGACGTCGCAAACCGAGATACGTGGTTTGGTAATTTCACCGTCGATATCTCCTCCTCAAAATTTTTACGTAGAGCACGCTTCTCGCGACAAACATAACTGATAGCAACTCCAAACAAAGACAATGACGTTTTTCGCATTGTTCACGAATAATTTGAATTTCCCGCTCACAAAAAAAAAAAAAAAAAAAAAAAAAAAAAAAAAAAAGAAACATGAGTCTACTTGAACCAAATCACGCACTACAACGGTTTCGACAGGCTTTTCAATCTCGTAGTTTTCCTTCCTCACCCTGTGTTGTCTAAAGCGTAAGCAGCGTGCAGTAGCTGAGCCGAAGCGCCGAGATTAAGACCGGTTGTCATATTTTCATATCGCACACATTGCCACGGTAACGTTCAGTTTGCGATGCAACTCAAATAGATAATTCCTTTTTCAATTAGTGGGAAGTTCGAAATGCATCGAAAACAGCTGATATCTTGTTTGAGTAGTAACCTCCGTTGTATGAACCGTGTTCTGCGTGAAATTTTGATGATAAAAAATACATAACAATGTCAAAACTGACCGCCTCACGGTCCAACCCTCCCCCCCCCCCCCCCCCCCCGCGCGAGGCGCTTCGCGCATCAGGCATTCTACGCCAAGAGCATAATTTTATACAATAAATTAAAATTTTCACCTTGTCTGGTGGTCCAGTTTGACTTTCAGAAGTGGGCGGGGGGGGGGGGGGGGGGGCGGCTACATGGCGACATGGAGCCAACGGGCCTGGCCTGTAAACGTAAACAATGTGTGTATGAGGGGGCCTACAGATTTTCAGTCTAAGGTTCAGCGGGCTGAATATTGAAATTGATAGACAAAGCAATAGACAAAGAAGACAAAAAGGATTTGGAGGGATCCTATTGGTAGAAGCGGGTGGTTGCAATGGACAAAGGAGGTACGTAACAGACTAACTAACGGCAACCTACGAGAGACCCGACAGTTAGTCTATCATTTTCCCCCTCGGTCTATGAGAACCACCCATTTCAACCAACAGGATTGCTTTATACCCCCTATGTCTTCTTTGTCTATAGCTTTGTCTATCAATCTCAATAATCGGCCCGCTGGGCATGATTTTATTCTTTTACTTTTTACTTTTTACTCTTCCAACGATCGGCCCACGTGGAGAGCAGGGACAGGATTTTCCCTTACATCCTGAATTCTCATTGATGATGTTTCCAGGAATCTTATAGCTTTCAAGAATTTACTGCGCAGCATCGAAAATTTCGGGGCTGCTCTGGCCTACGGCATCAAATACTACGCAAGCGGGGTGCTCCAACAACGGCAGTTCATTCGCTTCGTCCATCACGACGCAATCGCTTTCGTGCTTCTCGATGATACTTTCACCTTTCTCCCTTTGATCAAGGACTTGTACGAAAATCAAACTAAAAGATCCCTCAATTACTTACAGATGATTGAAAGGTGAGTTGCACATCAATAATGGAGATGTTGCATGTGTGAGGAATTAGCGATTTGACTGTTGATTCTTATGTAAAAGTTCGCGAGAAACACGATGGTGCCACTGGTTTTCTCTGAAACATCTCCCAAGCTCAAAAAAAGCTCTCAAAGTGAGGCCAAAATGAAGGGGATATCCCGCCCTACCCTGAGAGTCCACCTTTACATCAAGACAAACTCTCCATGCAAAGCTAGGGAACAAATACATTAGCAGGGTTGCCGTGTTTTCAGTTTTAGAGTCCCCAAATGAAGTGGCAGCCCTGTCGATGTATTTGCTCCCTATCTTTGCATGGAGAGTTTGTCGTTGATGTAGACGTGGACTCTCAGGGTAGGGTGGGATATCTCCTCCATATTGGCCTCAACTTGAGAGGTTTTTTTGAGCTTGGGAGTTGATTTCAGAGAAAACCAGTGGCACCATCGTGTTTCTCGCGAACTTGTACAGAAGAATCTACCTATAGTCAAATCGCAAATTCCTCACACGTGCAACATCTCCATTGTCCTACGTCAACAAACTAGTTTTCTTTCGATTGGTGCGAGAAGCAAACTACGAAAAAAGTTTTCAGTTTGGGGTTCGTATTGGGGACCGCTATCGATCTTCTATCTCCTCTCCTGGCATAACATAATTAAATGCATTTCGATGTCTCGCAATGTCGTATGTGCAATACAGAGTTAATGCACCAAAGATTTTGGAGTGAAATTCAGTGCCGGATTCTACATAGCATCCAAAAAGTCCGACTGATATGAATGCGGAGCTGAATGCATTCTTCTTACGGAATGACTTACACTCTAAGGGAGCGGAATCTACTCTTTTCCGTAGTGCCATACGCTTTTATGGTGCTAATTTCACTTCGCCTTCATAGATATCACTTGCGGCTTTTAGACGGTATATAGACTCCGGCACTTAATGTCGCTCCTCGATTTTTAACAGTGTATATATTTATTAAATTATTTTTTAACTTTAGTTTGATCGTTTTAAAAGAAAGTCGATTAAAATATGACGCACGTTGTAAAATTCAACTGTTTCACACTGGAAAAAAAACACATTGGATCTAGAGTCCAGACTCTTGAAAACATTGACAAGAAAAAGGACTCTTGATTCAATCAGATTTAAGCTTAAATCAAAAGGAAATCCGCTCAAATTAAGAGGCTGGGTTCTTGATTTAAGCTTAAATCTGATTGAATCAAGAGTATTTTTTCTTGTCGATGTTTTTAAGAGTCTGGACGCTAGAATCCAATGTGTTTTTTTCCAGTGTATATGGTATGAAGTCTAAATGCCTTTCCTTACACCTAAAATCAATAGCCTAAAACGCATTTATCTATCACTTAAAATCGAGTTTAGACTTTATAAGGAACGAGGTATGCTTTAATTTTTTTTTACTTTTTCGTATTCCTCCTCAGGAGAGATGAGATTTTCAAAAATGCACCGATAGCGCCCAACATAACAGCAGCCATTGAATACTTCGACTCCATCGGCAAATACGCGGAAGATCTTAGAGAGTTAGTCAAACATCTACGTCGGCTTATAAAGTAAGTGAAATAATTTTTCGATTCCCATGACAAAAATAAAAACATATCGACGGTGAAACTACCAAACCACGTATCTCGGTTTGCGACGTCGCAGACTTCCTGTCATACTTTATTTTTTAAATGAATAACTACTGAACGTCCAGTCTTGAAAATTTCTGTGATTTTTCCTCTTCGTGCGGAGAAAATTCTGTGAAAATTTCAAGGAATGATATTGATTTGGTCTACTCTAAAAAAATAAAATGTGAGCGTAGATTTTTAAACACCGCAACCGAGATACGTGGTTTGGTAGTTTCACCGTCGATATGCTCTTTATCATTAGGTAAACGGATGTTTGATTTGTTATTATGAGTTGTGTTCTCAGTACACCAATTGAACCGCTTATTTGAAGAAGGTCGTAACCGCTGAAAATTAGGGTTCGAGAAAACATGGAAAAACTTGATTTCTTTGACAACTCTTCATATTTATGTTTAAAGAAATCAACCCATGTTCTACATACCATGTGTAATAAGACCATGGTTAGGTACGCGAGGAGTTTTGGAAAACATTTTCTATTTTTCAAATCAGGGGAAAAAAATCAAGATTTAGCAAAAAACTGGAAACCTCAGAAAATTTGTTTGTGGTAATAAAACTTTTCCTATCACTCCTATTTTGCTTGGCGCAGAAAGTGCTTTCTTGATGTGACCAGTTTATTCCCCAACCTAGGAAAATGGTTAAGACATATTTTTTCTTTGTTTTTGCAATCGCCAGCAAGCCGCTCTATCGGTTTCAATAACCAATCATAGTAATATACATCGGCATTATGAGGGGGATGCATTGGTAATGACCTACAAAAACACAATCTCGACTCGGAGCGCCTTCATTTTTTCGTAATACTTCACGCTTTGTCGGGGCCTTGATTCAGTTGTCCATTCGACCTTTCAATTTTGACCCTTAAAATTTAGTCCATGGTACGTACCCCTGCCTGTGGATTTTTCTCGATTTCGGAGGGGGAAAAAATGTCGAGATTAGTGTCGATTGCGCCCGGTCCCGAGACTCGCCGGAGCTCCCTAAGCCGAGAAACGGCGGCGAAAACGAGTGTTTCTGGCCCTGTTGCAAAAGTGCGTTTTTGTCGCTACCGCGGACTCGTGGAGCTTTTCCGATCAGAAAATCCGACTCAGCGGGTCATTTCCAAGCGGACTAGCTTGGTTTCGGCTCGATCGGAGAACTATAAAGTCCAACAAAAGGTCACGGATTGCACTACCTGACTTCCGGAGTTTTCCATTGACTATCGTACCTTAAAGGAGGAAATCGGGTCCGTTTGAAGTGTAGGTGCAGTAAATAGTGCTCTCATTTTGCTCTCTTATTTTATTTTATTTTTATTTCATGAATAGTGTCGTTTATAAGTACATGTTTCACCGCTGGCTTTCAAAATTCCGGGGTAGCTGATTGCCTGCGACATGTACATTGCATTTTGTATGTGTATACATCAATTTTAACGTTGGAAAACTTCTCGGTTCAATTAAAAAGTTTGTGAGTTTTTAATGCCTTGTAAAAGAAGCAACTTAAAATGTTTAACGAAACAACGATGCACTAAATACACAGAAATTCTTCTAAAGGCTCTTTTCAGTAGTTAATCTCGTGTCAATAATGTTTTTTTCAGAGAGTGGGTAGCAAAGGATCTTTTGGAAGCCTATAATCAGCAAGTATTAGGTTCAACAATCTTGGTGTCTGTTCTAGTCATATCACCGATCATTATCGTGCTGGTGCGAAATGCTGTAGCTACAATCCAGGTATTTGCACATCCGTTTCTTGCGATGACCACAATTTCTTCTAATGCCGATTTGAAAAGGTTGGGTCATACAAAAACCATTGTGCCGAGTACATGAAAAATAATTGCAAATTGGGGTGAAAAATTTTCTGAAGTAACGCACAATGAGAAATGCTATTAGAGAAAATGCCGCGAGATAATTCGGAGGTTAGATGAGTTTATTTCTGAAAAATACGAAATTTTTGGAAAACTTCTCACTGTATGCGGCTGTATTAATTGGAGGATTTCATTTGCGATTTATTCTTGTGTATCTTGGCAATTTTATGGAAAAATAATCATAAAAGAATGAATACTTCATTGAGATGGTGATGGACGGTTTTAGTCTTTCTTAGCAAAGCAGCAGAAAATTGCGTCTGCTCTCAGCCCTCATCCGTTCGGCAAGAACGTGAACGTAGTGGTGAAGAGGAGGAGGAGGAGGAGGAGGAGGAGGAGGAGGAGGAGGAGGAGGAGGAGGAGGAGGAGGAGGAGGAGGAGGAGGAGGAGGAGGAGGAGGAGGAGGAGGAGGAGGAGGAGGAGGAGGAGGAGGAGGAGGAGGAGGAGGAGGAGGAGGAGGAGGAGGAGGAGGAGGAGGAGGAGGAGGAGGAGGAGGAAAGAAACAAAGAGAGAGGTGGGAAGGGGGGGAGAGAGACTGAATTTATTTCGGAAGGTGGCCTAACCCTAACCACAACAGATGTATGTACCCTAATTGAAAAACATAATTAAAGAATGAGGCAGGAATAGTTTTAGGAGACGCCGTTTAAGTATTGCATTCTTGTTTCTTTGACGCTAACAATTTTTTCTGCCAAGTACGGAGCGGAATTTCACTTATGACTAATTTTTAAATCAAATTCTCTACCGGTATGCTAATAAAAATGGTCATTCGTTCATAAAATAAAAAGTCTTGCATACAAACTATGGTGAGCATAACTTATCGGCATTTTTCCTCTCCGTCGTTTTCAGATGTATGCAGCACATCTAGCTCAAAAAGCCAAAGAGCTCAAAAAAGAAAAACATAAAAGTGATAATCTCCTATACCAAATGTTGCCACCAAGCGTTGCAAAACAACTTAAGCACCGGAGAAAGGTACCTATGTCTACTTTTGTCTTTTCACCCAGGTTGGTTTTCAAAGAGAGCAAAATAAGGCCTCGAAAATGTTCTTGAATTTCTCCGAAAATATTTATGCGAAGAGTTTCAAGGCAAAACGCTGCTTTATTTTCTTGTGAAAAAATGAAACATGAAAAGAAAATTTGCGTTGGTTCGTAATTCTGCTCAATGTGATCTATTTAGTCCGAAGATCATTTGAATTATAAAGCCTTTCCTCATTAAGGCCGGCACCAATGACCATTTACTATTGCCTTAGAGTCAAGCTCAAAAAAAGTATGCATGCAAAATTTAAACAAGCCCCATGCAGATTTTAAACTCAATCTTTCCTCGACCAACTCATGTCTCTGATCAATCAATCGATTGAAAAAATTTCAGGTTACTTTTCTAATCATTGTTTTAGAATCATTACTTGTCTACCCAAAACTAGAGATATGCTGTATTTTGTGGCTAATAATTGAATTTTCCGCACCCAGGTCTCGGCTGAGTTTTATGAGTCGGTGACAATTTACTTCAGCGATATAGTCGGATTCACAGAAATTGCTGCCGACATCACGCCACACGAGGTAACAATATAATGTAAATCCTCCACTTGGGTTGACTTTTTGCCTTTTTTAACGGGCTGTTAACATAATTGATTTTATCACGTTGACTCATCGCACTTTCTGTTTCACAAAACGGTTAAGTAGTCGATGGTTATTTTGGGTAACTAGGTATTCATCATCCGGTCACAAAGATATGATTTTTTTTTTTCACTTTTGCGGACTTTTCATCGCGAGAATGACTATTTTTCAGATTGTAAGGACCAATAATTTACGAGGACAAAGAGTCTCGAAATGGCCATGTCTACAGACTAACAGTAGTTTGTAAAACAGAAAGGTAGCAAGATACGGAAGTCAAAAAGATAAAATCAATCAACAGCCAACATCGATTTTTAACTCAACATAAATTAAAACGATTGTCTCTGATAAGGCTGCACGCTGCAATGCTGCATACGTTCACATACGTTTTTCGCATCGAGAGGGGTTGCGTACAAATATAATTTCAGCACAAATTCAACAGATAAAGTTTTCGTAGTATGCACTATTTAGACACGCTGCACCATCCGGTTTAAGCAAAATTGAGAGCAAGCTAGAGGTCTAAAGAAACAAATGAGAAACCACTATGAAAAAATGTGGCCCGCACTATCACAAATAAATGAGTAAATCAGTAAGTAAAAGAGTAAGCAGAAACGGCTAGAGGGAAAAGATTGTGTACGTATTGGATGAAAAAATATGCTATTAATGATGAGTCTGTTTTTTACCCAGGTTGTGACATTCTTGAACGTAATTTACAAGTTGTACGACGCCCGTATAGAACGTTATGATGTTTACAAGGTTGAAACGATTGGTGACTCGTACATGGTTGCCTCAGGATTACCTGACAAAAATGGTAAGATTGACTTCACTTATACATGAGTATTTAAAGTAAAAGCTCAATCATTATTTTGAATTCAAAGGGAAAATATAAAATGCTTTCCCCCACTTCGTCACCACGTTGCTTCTCGAACGTCTGACGTAAAGGGTGTTCCTCTATTTCGACATGAGCCACGGGAAGAATAGAGTTATACGGAGAACAGGGTTCACGTGAAATTAAAGGTACGCCCTTTATATACGTCACAGGGGGGACGACTAGTGACAAGAACACTTAATTCGTGAGGACTTCCCTATAATTTTTGAGACATGAACCAGCAATTTTACTTTTGAATCCGTGACTCTTGGCCTCCGACTTGGAACATGAAAAGGGGGGAAAAATGATGAAATTTCAACTTTTTTTATTTTTCCCCTTGGAGGATGACAATACTTCCTCCACCGTAGGGTAGTGAGGAAGTAAAAAGATATAGGTATATGGAGCGCAGCCACACATCAAAAAAGTGTATTAGATTAGATGACTTTTATGCTTTATGATCACTTTCATGATAGATTAAGGAACCTTAGGCGAATCAGTCTCGTGTTCATAAATGAAAAAATATTCGTGCAAATTGAAAAAATATTGAGTGGGTTGTCACTCATTTTTCTTTTATCAGCATTGTTTGGTTGTTCCTTGCCATATAGTAGATATCAGCTTCGTTTTGAAAAAATCAGTGAATCCAATCAATTTTGTTTCTTTTTTTTTAAACAAAAGATAAATTGTTTTAATACGCTACCATGCTAAGGAAGAACGTAGTACAAAAGCCTTCAGATGTTGCTCAATTTCCTTTCATAAAATACAAATTTCTATAGGGAAGTCTGGGAATCTTTTTCCTCCAATTTTCCAGAGTATTGCATTCATAATCAGATTCAAAGTGTCTAAAAAATTGAAGAGAAAATATAGATAGCTTCCCTAAGAACTAAACATTCTGTTGGAGGAGCTTTGGCAACTCTCGAATGTTTATACGACGTTTCTCCTTAGCACAGCTGTATAGGTTTCGAGCAAAAGATCAATTGGACTGCATTTAGCAAGTAGGAACTACAATTTCTGGCTCATATTAGAAACATCATGTGTGCTATAAGTTTCCCTAGCAGATTGGTGCTTTTAAGGATTAGCCTGAAAATGTAGTTCCAAATTGCAAAATGCAGTCCAATTTCTTTACGAGATTTATTTAAATTTTTACAACTTGAATAGTTTTCTATCGCTCTTTCAGGGGATAAACATGTAACAGAAATTGCGGCAATGGCACTGGATCTACTCTATGGTTCAGCAGAAGTGAAGGTCCCACATCGAGATAATGAGCGGCTGCAAATTCGGATTGGCGTTCACACTGGACCAGTTGTCGCAGGTGAATGTTTCATTATTTACATCCTACTACAAAAAAACGGGGGTAGATTAAAATATACGGTTATATTTCCATCTTTGCCGTATGTAAGGAGTCTAAAAACGGAGAAAAATGGGACTAATTACAAGAAATGAATACTCTTTCCTCTTAAGTAGAGTTGCGCTACAGAAAATACTCGCTTTGTAAAGAAAACCACCTATTAGTGGCGATTTTGCAAGTTGGCAACACTGTTTTTCCTCCATTGAAATCCATGGAAAATATCGATTATAGATAAGGCAGCTTGCCTCGAATCGACTGTTTTACATACATTTAAATGGAGGGAAAACAGTGTTGTCAACTTTCAAGCATTCCAACTGCCACCAATCATGTAAATTAAATGAAATTTCATTCTGAAAGACAGTATAATTTTAACCAAACAATTAAAAGGCGGCACACTGAATCGCTATAGTTTTATTAATATTTCAACTGATTCTATAAAATTTTACTCCTACCAATTCGAAACTTTCCAGGTATTGTGGGTTCAAAAATGCCTCGATACTGCCTGTTTGGAGATACAGTCAATACAGCATCGCGGATGGAGTCTACAGGCGAGGGTACGTGTGTTTTTATCTCTTCTTATTTTCTTTCTAGGTTGATTACATTAAGAGTACCGTGAAATTTTTCATGACACAAATCGATCATTTTGACTTGCTCTGTTTGTAGAAAAATTGAAAAATTTGGAATACCCTGCACACCCGCATATGGAATCTTGTCCCCGCACCGATGCGATGTTCAATTTTTTCATTCCATTGCATTTGTCTATTGATGCTGAGTCTAAAAGTCATAATTAATAAATAAAAAAAAAAAAAAAAAAAAAAAAAAAAAAAAAAAAAAAAAATCGCTCCTTTTGATGGTAAACTTCCAACTTTACACCCATCTCATCACCCCCATCACCCACTCCTCCATCCAAATGTGACACTGACAGTTTTAGAGGAAATTCACAATGTCTCCCCCATTTATTATTTATTTTTCTAATTTCATCATCGTTAATCAATGGTGAGGATATTTCGCTCTGTTGATCCGATTTTTTTTTAAAGCTAGTATAGACCACGTTAAGCAGAAAGAAACCAAGCCACATTGGCAATTGCCAAATTTAATCGGGCAACTTATTTTTTTACGTGACAACGGTTTTTGCGGATTTTCGTGCCGATGTCAGCGATTGTTTTGCATAGTACGAAGCAAATTCCTTAACAATTTCAAAAGAATCCTCATACACGCTCTCTTGAAAACAATTGAATTTCCCACTTAAATATGGCAATAGATAATATGGCTTGGTTCCTAAACGCGGTCCGTGTATTAGAAGTCCTCTCACAGGGACAAGGGCTCAACGGACGGAATTAATGAACGAAGAATAGGTCAACACGGCGTCGTCGCCTTGAATTTAGGAAACGTTTTTTTCAGTGAAGGATAGATGAAAGAGAGAGAGAGAGAGAGCGAGCGAACGAACATTCATGCCCCATCGAAGCGACAAGATTACGTTCGATTCTCTCGTGAATATTTGGTCAGGTGTTAGCAGAAAGTGAGATAAGAAAAGGCGGGAAAGGGGGAAAATCAACGCTCCGCTCAGAATCGGCCCACCCCAGCACTCGACCCGACCGGATGCCCCGAATCAGTTCTGCCGACCAGTAAAGCTCTCAGCCACATCAGCTATTGCCAAATCGACGGTGTAAGTCGGCAATCACATAACGACGGTGAAACTACCAAACCACGTATCTCGTTTGCGGTGTTTAAAAATCTACGCTCACATTTTATTTTTTTGAAGTAGACCAAATCAATATCATTCCTTGAAATTTTCACGGAATTTTCTCCGCACAAAGAGGAAAAATCACAGAAATTTTCAAGACTGGATGGTAAGTAGTTTTTCATTTAAAAAATAAAGTATGACAGGAAGTCTGCGACGTCGCAAACCGAGATACATGGTTTGGTAGTTTCACCGTCGATAACTCGGTTTGCGACGTCGCAGACTTCCTGTCATACTTTATTTTTTAAACGGAAAACTAACCAACGGAAATTATTTGAAACTGCCGTGATTTTTCTTCACTGTGCGAAGAAAATTCTGCAAAAACTTCAAGGAGTTATGTCAATTTGTTCTCCTTTAAAAAAATAACATAGAGGCGGAGATTTTCAGACACCGCAAACGAGTTATGCGATTGCCGACTTGCACGGGTTTTTTTCCAAACAGTGAATTTTCTGAATAGTACGACGCAAATTTCTTAACTTTTTCTAAAGAAATCCGCACAAACGATCTCTTCTTAAAAATTAAATTGCCCAGTTAAATTTGGCAATAGAACCCCCCTCCCCTCTGAGAGCCTTACGTAATTTTTGGACGGCCTCTTTGGTCATGACGTCGAATACTCTTACACGTTGAACTGTGTATTGCGAGAAATTACGAGATTTTATTCATTTTTTAATTCATGATCATGTCTGATCTCAGGCCCAACCTGAATTCTCAGTCTCCTTCAATCAGTCACCATGCTGATTTTATGCCACCGATTCATTCGAGTCGGTCCTGTTATAAGTACCAATATTGTTACCGAAACTTAGGGGTGTTCAAATGAATTCTGGCAGATGAGCTATCGGTACCATCTTGATGCCACTAAGCGCTCCGATAGTGCCAAAGATATCGGAAAACGGCCGGCCTTATCAGAGTTGCGAGAGCTCGGAGCTCGCTCATCAGGGTGGCAAAATTTTATGAAAAATAAAATCTTGAAATTTCACGTGAAATATTTCATGAAATTTACGAAATTTATGAAGGATATTGAAAAATACGAGTTCCTTTTTATGTTACGAAGGTTTTACAAATCGTGATTTTCCTCTATTTTTGGGTGTTTGAGTGCGGGTTGCATACTCTGGCCCTGAAAAATATGAAATATTTCACAGCCTCGTGAAATTTCATGAAATATTTCACTAAAATTTCCAATCTTTCATTTCTTTCTTTCGTTTCATGCCACCCTGTCGCTCATGCATTTTTGTCACGTGTGACAGTTTGTTGGGTTGCCCCCATGATTCCTTTCCCTCCGTGAGATAATCCTGATAATTTTGCCCGCGTTTTACTTCTTTTGTTGCAGCTTTGAGAATTCATATCAGTATGGAGATGAAGCAAGCTCTGGATAGGGTCGGAGGGTTCCGAACTGAACACAGGGGCTTTGTAGACATCAAGGTAGGTCAGTCACATTTCTGATGGAAGATTGGATGATGGAAGAATGGATGACGTCACCTATCTGCTGCAACAGCCGCTAAACGTCATTTTCCCTTACTGTCACGTTGACTAATACGTAATTGATGAAATAGAAACTTCACTTTCCGTGCGGTCAATATCTCGAACCACCCCTTAAAGCGTTACGTATTTGTTGGACTACATCATGTAATTAGGAACTACTATTTTCGGCACATCTACATAAGCATCTATCTGTTTAGGGAACCTAATGATATATTATGTGGTTTCTGAAATGCGGCAAACATAATAATTCCTTATTGCAAAATGAAGATCAATCAATGCGTTCAATGCGCCGCAAGTACAGTTAAACGAACTTTACGACTAAATCGGTTTCTGGGAGAAAGGCGTCCCTAGAAAAGAGTGACGAAAAACTGATTTTCTCGATAAGTGGAATGATAAAATCTATTTTTGGGATGTCAAAACGAAGGGTTAAAATCTGTTCTAAAGCTCTGAGACCATTCTTTTGGTGGGAAAATTTTTATTTTGCTAATTACAGGCTAATTTGAAACTTTAACTTACGCATTTTTCTAAGAGAATGAGGGAAGAACAATACTTTTGAAGTTTAAACGTAAGTAGGTTTAAAGTGAGTTCTGAAATTTTAACTAATCATTTCGTTACTATAGCACATAGTATGGAAGTGAAAGATAAAGACCAAACTTTAGGTGCATTATTTCCCTGAAGAATTTTCATAACACGTGCCTGTGAAAATGCTCTTTAAAGGCGTCCATAAATTACGTAACGCAGTTTTGCAGCATTTTTGATCTCCCTCCCTCTTGTAACGTTTCGTCACGCAGACTCATACCTCCCCCTTAGAGCGTTACGTAACTTTTGAACTCATTTGGTAAAAACCAAAAACTATAATTCATTTAAGGGCTTATAATTGATTCAACTTTTTCACTATTTAGGGAAAGGGTGTTTTGGACACATACTGGCTGCTGTGCAAGGAAGGAGGTTCTAACCGTCTGGTGGAATCACCGGTCTTTTTCGGTGACTAATCGGCATTGCCAAGGTACTCCGTTTGTGACACATCATTCCCGCTAAGAGGATAAATTTTCACAGAGGATCCGACGTTATCATTTGCTCCTCTGGCGTAAGGACGTATCTCGATATTTGCATGAGCCCCAGAAAGCATGGACTTATATGTAAAACAGGCGTCACGTTGAAATTGAGATACGCCCTTGCGTCAGAGGAGCAAAGTTGTGTGCCTCTGTGGTGTCAAGGACACCATTCTCAAAGCAGATTCGTGGATACCACGTTGGCGTCTCCTGGAAGTCATAAAATTTACGGCACACATCAAGCAGATTGGGACCATCGAAACATTCGAAACTATAGGACCAAGTAGATTCTACAAGCAATTTTTCATTCTCTGGAGAGACGCGACCGAAGTCACATTATAATAATTGACTAATTATTATTTTTAATTTTTATTTTCTGAGAGGCACCTCGATGGCCAAAGTGCGAAACCGCATATCCTAATTGCAATGTTTCATAAATTCACGCCCCTCTTTCATTTTTTCGAAGAGATACACGGACACGCAAACCCGATAGCTTAAAATGCACACAGAATTCTAGGTGGCGGTAGCCACCTCGGCCCAATCCTAAAAAACTCCCCCTAAAATGACGAGACGCAATAAAAAAAAAAAAAAAAAAAAAAAAAAAAAAAAAAAAAAAACCGACGGGTGGCTGCCGCCTAACTAGTTATACACGAATATTCTTTTTTACAGAGAAGAATGATTCAGAAAATTTTCAAGAAATAACATTTACTTCTTAGTATCCCGAGGAAAAAAGAAAGTGTGATGGGAAGTTTCCAACTTCGCAAACGGAGATACGTGGTTTCGCATGTTAGCCTGGCTAACAGCGCCATCGCTAGCTATCGATATGCGACAATTAGTGTAAGCATAGCTGATAATGCGTTTTACCAGCTATTTGCTTCCATGAGCATCTGCCTTAGTACAGCACATGGATAGTAAAGAGAATAGTGATAGTTACTAGGGGTATCCAAAAAGTCCCTGCCCCCCCCCCCCCCCAATTTTTACACGTCGATCCGCACGCTTGTCTCCAAACGAAACTTTAGGAGTATCTCTTGGTCAATAATAACAGTCTAGTAATTACAGCACTAACCTAAGACAAAACATGCGGACAGGAACCACTCCCTGCTTTTGTGATAGGTAATCATTGGAAAAATTATTATGGGGGACAATTTGTTGGCACAAACTCGAGGTCACTACGATGTTTTGCCCTGAAGAGATATTCAATTGAGGTTTATAAAACAGGGTAATTTTTAAGTAGGTAATCATACGGAGCTGAGATTCATCAATAAACAGAAGTATGAATAGATAAGATTTTTGACGATGTCTTCCACGAAAGAATACTTCATGCCAAGAGATTCGCGCCCTTGAGATTTTTTGAACAAGATTTGTGTTATTTTGAAAATAGGCTTGTTTTGAACTTAGATTGAGGATAACTCGAGAAAAAAAATTGTAGCTACCTTTAGTTTGTGTCAACATTCTTTATAGAAAAAATGTCTTCAATAATGTATCACAAGGAGAAAATCTTAAAAGTTTGAGAGGGACCCTTTCAAGCACTCTATAGGCATAGACCGGTTGTGAATCTAGCCACTTTAGCTCTATATGAGATCATTTTTGCTGAATACTCTGAGAGTTAGTGACCACTACCATCCTCTTCATCTTCGTGCATCGTGCAACACACGCATTTTACGCGTACCTTCGAATTTCTGTTTACTGACAACATGGATTAATTGGTAAGGTAAACGTATTTTGGTACGCATTGTAGATTTTTCGATCAGTTTCTAGCCGAACATGATAAGACAACACATTTTGTCAATGATTTGCACGAAGTAAGCTTTCGATATTGTATAAGCAAATATATTTGTTATTAGTGCGGCAAACCAAAGAAAAAAATGTAAGGCACCAGGGCAGTAATTTCTAAAATTGGAAAAGATAAAATCATAAGCGGCTTAAAATATTTCTCGGGGCGTCAAGTCCCATGATCGTGTTTAAAATCAAAGATTCGCCGATTTTCATGTTCGTCCATGTGTCACTGGAGGCAAATTGCTTTAGCCCTGCGTGTGCTGGAGAGTTCACAATAATACTTAGTGTGTAATCATCAGTGTGAAATAAATATGTATAGTGCGTGTAAAAATATGGTAAGGAGAAATAAAGCATGATAAATACTGGATTAGTGTATTTCTTTACAGACTAAAACAGAAAGAGCGGAGCCCTTATCAATTGACGACACAGTCAATTTATTCGTCGTCTTCTGACGAGAGAACCTAACTACATTTCAGTGTTGCCAAATTTCCCCTCACAAATTGCATTTTCACAACGAGAATATAGGGCATTTCCAACTGAAAATTAATGGATTTTTCTTCTGATGTTGCCTCTGCAAAAATCAGAACGATTTTGGAGGAAAATTGCACAGGGCATTCTTTGTTTATATTTGTTTCATATCAAATATCAAAATTATATATTTGTTTGAGTCTATTTTGCAACCTTGGGATGGAGTTACATACCTCCGTTTTGGATACGATGAATTACTCGTGGAGCCGCTACATGAAACCGAATTTAGCCCACTCGCGCGCACTCGCATGGAAATTCTGCCGTGCACTGAAAAAAAATCTCGGTGTGTTTACTAAGAAAAGGGTGAAATTACCAAGAATTCAGAGTTCTATTTGATCCCAGTTTTTTCTTGGTAAAATTACCATTAACGGAATTGGTAATTTTACCGAGAATCTCGGTAAAATTATTGAAGTTTCTCGGTAATTTTACTGGATCTCGGTAAAAACGCCAATATTTTTTATCGACTGTGGTAGAATTACCGAGATAAAATGGCAAAGTTACCGGGAATTGATTACCAATAAAAGTGGTATTCATACCTGAAAAAAACAGTAAAAATACCGGTTTTTTGGTAAACTTACCAGTCTGTCTTGGTAAAATTACCAATAATTGGTAAAAAAAAGTGAGATGTTAAAGGTACCAACGGGCCTTGGTAAAAACGCCGAGAATTTTTTTTCAGTGTGCTAGCGAAGGGAGCAGTGAGCGCATTTCTGTATGTGCCGTAGTTAGCACATGCTTTTTTTTGAAAAATGTCTTAAATGAACGGAAGAAGAGAGAGTTAGGAGTGAAGAGAGGTGCTTTTACGCATAGTGGTGAACAGAGGTCCAAGAACAACTTTCTGAAGCGCAGGGCCGGATAGAGCAGGGCCCCAAGCTTTGCGGGCCCCTGACGCTGGGTTTTTTTTTTTTTTTTTTTTTTTGGTAATGGGGATCGGGCCCGCAATTTGAGGAAGCCCGGCTCTCAAGGGGCCCAGCTTAGTTCCTCCCTCAGCAAAGATTATTTTTCTGCTTAAAGGAATTATGTAAGGGGCCCCGAAAGAGGGGCCCATAGGGGTCAGAAATTAAATTGCAAAACCGCCGTAGTCACTACCAGAATCGGGCAAACAGATTCGTGCAATTTGTTGTTAGCCCGGGTTCCGCGGAGTCAAGATTCGGTCGTTTCCGACTCGCAGGATTCGTTTCGTTCAGTCCTCCAGACTTGGCGTGTCATGATCTCCTTATTTCAGGGGAGGGGGTAACACCCCCGTCCGCATCTACGGTTGCAAAATTTAAATGATGATAAAATCAGAAAATTTCATGAATTATGTCAAGAAATTCTGAAAAATTTGAGATATTTCACGGCCTCGACTTAATTGTTTTGCTTAAAAAATACCATAAAATGTGAAAAAGGGTCGTATCCTGCACATTTTAGGACTTGAAAATTAGCGCGCCCTGAAGCGTACAATATAAAAAAAGTGGTGTAAAATGAAGCATTTACAGGTCAATTTTTCAAAATTTTCCGGGGGAGGCCCCCCGGAACCCCCTCCGGTGGGGGCTGTCACCTTTTGGCCCCACGGGCCCTTCCGACTTCCAGCCGCCCGGGCCTTTTAGCTTCTACCCAGCCCTGCTGAAGCGTAAACACTTTTCTGTGAAATTGTCACCTTTTTGTTGACATATATGTACAAGCGCTTTATCATCCCCCAATCGTGAAAACTATTTCAAATTCATTGTCTTCTCAACCGTTTCTGAAATCGTCCTTTGCCAGAAAATTTCAGGGAAGTACGAGTACATTTGCCAAATTCTGTGGCAATCCTGTTCTTAGAAACTAAGACGTAAGCATTTTGGTTGGTTTTCTTGTAGGTATTCCAAAAAACCTGAGTCGAATATTTTTGAGCATGGCAAACACTCTTTTCGCTATGCTGAAAGTTAGATTTCCGCCAGATTCGAATGGAAGGGTCAGCGGCATCGAAATGTTTTCGGTTGGTTTTACTAGGAATCCGAACGAATTGGCGACGACACGGCCACCGGATGTCTGGCAGTCTGCTGGCGGTCTAGCAGGTAGATAAGGAACCCTTTTCTCGGGATTCGGAGCCCGAGCGAGCGATTTCAGCTCGTTTCATTCTGATTCTCTCACTCTGATTTTTCGACACTTCGGTTTTCCCCTTTGATATGCTACCGAATCGCTTCATTATCAATCCAATTCTTAGGTGCTCCCTCACCCTTTCTTCTCCAAATTTGTTTTCTCGGAATGAGTCGAGGAACTTCTCGCTTTACTCTGGTTTAGGCACGTTCTGTCTTCGCCCTCCGCTCCCGCCACCCCCCACTCCCCTCTCTTTCCATCTTTCTGTTACGTACGAAATTCATGATCCTCAGGATCGGTGCAAGTCCCCTCCCCCTTCCCTCTCCCTCGCGTCAGCGGATGATAGATAGGTGGCTTCGAGTACAACAGCTCTCCGGCTGTATGGAAAAGGAATATCTACCCACCTATTGTGTGTCCTTGTTTTAATTATGAATTTTCGCGATGTCAAGAGGGAACTCTTCCATGCTGTACCTATTTGTTAGTAACTTTTATAGCTGTTCAGGGGCCGTCCACAAATTACGTAAGGCATTTATTCCGATTTTTAGACACCCCCCCCCCCCCCCGGGTAAGGAACTCGTAAGGATAGCCTGGACCCCCGCCCCCCTCATAATCACGCAAGGCTGGCCAGACCCCCCCCCCCTCCGTCTATTGTTTAAATGCATAATTTAATGAAAAATGGTGTTGAAACAAATCGATATTGTTTTAAGTACTATTAATCACTGGTAGATCAGAAATAATAACGGTTGTATTGAAAAAATAACCAGTTTTTAAAGTTATAAAGTTCAGAAAAAATTACATTTTTTTAAAAAAAAAAACGTTATACCTACAGACCTACGTCTACAAAAATCGAAATTTGGACCAGTCAGTCTTTAAATTAACGAATTTTGGAGGGAAGAAAAACTTAGCGTTTGGCTTGCGTTGGGCAGCGCTTGGACGGCCGATCGCTTTGGGGGGGGGGGGGGGGGGCTGCCTCAGGGGTGGCTCAGAGTTTCTTAATTTTTGATGCGAGGATCGCATAAAAAAGTATCTCATGCCGTTTCTGGTGACAGTGTCAAGAAATCGCAGTTCTAGCGTGCGGAGTCAAAAATTTTCATTGGTTTTCATTCAGCTAAATGTCAACGTTGCCCTTTAACACTATGATGCCGATAGTGTGATTGCAGGGATGCTGAATCTTCTAAGCTTTCACGTTTTCGAGATCCCACAGACTTTCAACTCTGAGAGTTAGTGACCACTACCATCCTCTTCATCTTCGTGCATCGTGCAACACACGCATTTTACGCGTACCTTCGAATTTCTGTTTACTGACAACATGGATTAATTGGTAAGGTAAACGTATTTTGGTACGCATTGTAGATTTTTCGATCAGTTTCTAGCCGAACATGATAAGACAACACATTTTGTCAATGATTTGCACGAAGTAAGCTTTCGATATTTTATAAGCAAATATATTTGTTATTAGTGCGGCAAACCAAAGAAAAAAATGTAAGGCACCAGGGCAGTAATTTCTAAAATTGGAAAAGATAAAATCATACGCGGCTTAAAATATTTCTCGGGGCGTCAAGTCCCACGATTGGGATTTGGGTCCCCGTCATTCATTCTCTATGTGTAACTCCCGTAGAAGCGATAGCCGGTTCGATTTTTAGACATACGCACACTTTATAGACCTCTTGAGAGACATTTAAACATATTTCCTCCTTTTCAAAATCCTGGAAATATCATAGCAAATCTGGGGCAAACATAACCTTAATTTATTTCGAAATTCAAAAGTAAGAGACATCTGAAGTGTAACCGCGATACAACTATTCTCGCAACATTGCATATGAAAAATGTAAGACGCGATGGCGTGAGTCGTGAACTCGCAATGCTCTGCTCTAGTTTTAAGCAACATTACAAATAAGACAAACGGAAACAAACACAACATGGAAATAGAGGGTGGGAAAGGATGCGCGTTAACGACGGCGCAGAGATACAACTATTCGTACTTGATCGACGTCCGTGCTGCATCTGAAAAATTGAAGGCGCGATGACGCGAAGCGTGAGTTTTCAATGCTCTGCTATATGCTGCCGATGAGGTGTCGCTCAGATTCGGGAGAAAAGTTAAAAAAGAGGCCCGAACACATCTCTCCTACCTTCGGCTGTGTTATTCACGTAGTGCTTGAAGCACCATTACGAATAAGACAAACGCAAACAAACACAATATGGAAATAAAGCGAGGGAGAGGATGCGCGTTAACAACGGCGCAGAGATACAACTATTCGTACTTGATGGACGTTCGTGCTGCATCTGAAAAATTGAAGGCGCGATGACGCGAAGCGTCAGTTCTCAATGCCCTCCTATATGCTGCCAGTGAGATGTCGCTCAGATTCGGGAGAAAAGTTGAAAATAGTGTATTTTCTTCGGAAAATACCCTAAAAAAAGAGGCCCGAATACGTCTTTCTTGTTGTCGGCTGTGTTGATACTCGTTCTTTCTTCTTTTTTCCGGTTCTTGCCTGACTCTTTTTTAGGATGGATTTTTAGACCCACGTCTTAAGCTCATGTAAACCACAGCACTGACACGGTTCTTATGGAAATAATGGTGCTTGGATGCGTCTAGTGACTTTAATTTTTTTTTGTTTTCTTTTATTTCAGAAGTCTGTTGGTCACTTCAATACGTTCAATTTTACAATTTTCACTCTGTACGATTAATAAACTTTGCACCTTAAAATAGCGTAAACTTGTGCTGCTTTGCAAAAAATTTCTGAACCCCTCTCCACGATCAGGAAATATCACATTACGCCCCTTTAACCAGCCAAGGGTCTACGCCCTCAGATGCGAGCCAGTCCGACCCTGCTTAAGTTTGTCCTCAATCAAGCCGCCACACAGACACTAAAGGCGGTTGGTTATTGAAATGCCGAATATCAAAACCATCATTATTTTTTAAATCATTCCAAAGAAAAGCTAATTTTACGTGCCTTCTTTAAGTCTGAGCATTATTCATTCTGAAGTCTCCAGTCCGTGTTTCTAAATATTGGAGGTATTTTGTGACTTCTTCTCCGGTGTTCTACCTTAAAAAGTTTCTCTAATAGACTGCACTGTAATGTGGGCGGTCTCAAAAGTAGTTTCCTTTGATTGACATGTAGGACCACCCAAGTCTTAAACTCAATTTGTTCAAAGGTTACCTATAGAGAGGTGATCTGCCGTGCTAAGGAAGAAGGCCGTATGAACACTTCGAACACGTTCGACACTTGCCAAATTTCCTCTACTGAAATGTTTATTTTTGAGAAAAGTTATAAATATTTTTCCTTGAAACTTTCAGACACTTCAGATCAAATTATGACCAAAATATTCTGAGAAATTGGAGGAATAATATTCACAAATTTTTCTGAAAATTAGTGATTTGCTGAAAGAAATATGGCAAAGCCTGAAGGCTCATACGGCGTTTTTCCTTAGCACGGCAGTGATCGATCGGGACCTCTGGATCACCCTATGTTTGACTATGATTGTAAATGGGCCCTTATTTTTACAAAATGAACGCATCCATCCTCTGATGAGTCCGGGATATTAAATATTATTATGGGGTCCAGAGGCGATTTTTGTAAGGTAGCAATACTGTGTTCCGTGTTTAAAATTATTTTAAATACTTAATAGATTCAGTGTTAGACAGCCGCAGCCTGCTCCGGTGTATATTAATCATTTTACTTACATTTAATTAGTGTTAGCTAAACTGTTTCTAAAAGAGACTTCCTTTGACTCTGAAGTAATAACTGAATATTAGTCTGAATTTAATTAGGGCCTTAATCAGCATTTTGTGCTGCATTTAAGCTACTAGGGGCCTCATTAAAGTAGGTAGAGTTGAGTGGTTTCTCATTAAAGTTTATGGCAAATTTGTAAAACTTTGCAAGAAGAAAAGCATTTACCTACTCGGGGTGCGCACAAAGTTTCATTTGGAAACTGACGATATAATGATGAATATTTTCAATAATCTTGGGAATATTTTTGGCAATTGTTGTGCAAACTGATTGGGAATATTGGAGGCAGTATCAGGTTATCGAATGAAAAACAAAAATACACAGTTAAAATTCAGCATTCATAAGTCAACATTGATAAGAGAATGATTTTAAATTATTTTGCCAAAAAGAAATGGTCTGTAGCTGAGATACTGCCTATTGAACAACAATGCAGAAGTAACAATGTAGCAACCTTACCATGACTATATCAGGCAATACTGCAGCCACCTTAAAAATGGTGTGGCAACGTTGCTACAATATTGATAGGATGCGGTGGATCACACCCAAGAAAAGCCTTCTTTTTTCTCGACTTGACATAATTTTGTGAAAATAAAATACAAGAAAAATACGAAAATTGTTAAGGCAAAGAAAAAAGAGACCGGGCAAATGTTACAATCAAAGCAAGGAAAAGGGGGAAAAAAGAAAAACGAAAAAAACTGATACAGCACATTTCAGGTATATTTGAAATGGAGTTGCAAAAAAGCAGTCCTAATATTAGAAAACTAACAGCATTGCACATTATATACGTTTACAAAAAAGTAAAAACATAAAAAAGGAAGATACATAAGAAAAGAAAACAATTGAAAAAAAAATTGGCTACTTAAAATGAAAAAGTTAACATAGTATTTCAATAACTAAGAATGGGTACTAACTAAAAAACCTGCTCAGTATATGAAGTTGAATTATTCAGGGATAAAATTAGTTAACAACATCACTCGAACAGACGGTTACGAAACAACATTGAAAACAAAAAGAACTTATCAACCCAGTATTAATCAGGATGTTATTTCATTTCTCTGTCAGATGACAATCATAAGGAATAAAGGCATTGATGATTGAGTTCAACAAGTGCGACCTTTCTTTCTCCCTCCATTCCAGCACGGAGAGCTTTTGGAACAGAGTAAAATTTAACCATACCTAAAGCATCAGATTAATTTTGTTTATGTTTAATAAAATATGTTCAATAATTATCTTCTAATTTCTTTGCTATGTTGTATTAAAAGCTCACAAAACCATGAAATTTTTCAACTCTATTTATTTAAAAGAACAGTCAAAAAGGTGGAAATTTCAATAAAATGTATAAATGGCACATGGACTATCAATTTGCCTCACTTAAATCAGCAAAATCTATCAAAATTGCTTCTTTCTTTGCATGGTAATTACACTTTGGCTTCGTAGTTACCTTGAAAGGGTCAAGAAGTAGTGCTCATTTCTGAAGTTCTACAGTTTGAGGTATTGTTTACATGTCGTTTAATTTTAAAAAAGAACATTCTAGGTGCAATGTGCTGAAAGAAACCTGAACATAAACGAAGTGTACGGGAAGCTTCCATGCTTACATGAATGGAGGGAAAGGAAATCTGAGTGTGCAATACATTAAGAGAGGAAAACACTGACAATGGTAACTAGGAACTGAAATAATAATTGAGATGCGTTTGTAGTAACATCATGTGTATCTACTGAAAACTAAAGCAGGGAAAGGATAAATGTTAGTGGAAAACTGGCTCAAAAATAGCAAAACCACACACGAATTAATCTTGGACCATTGTGCAGAGAACAGTGAGAAAATTTTTTTGACATCAACTTTAAAACAATATTTCAAATTCCAATAGAAGATACTTGCAGTTACTGACGATGATAGATACTGATGATAGCAGAAGCTTGTAAAAAAAAACCAAACCGAAACTTTCACGCTGATTTGAAGTTTTCTTTTAGTTGACAGACCATCTCCTACATCAGACTAGCTAATCAAGCAGAGTATTACACTAGACATAAAAATCGATCATGATGATAATCGATAATATAATTGGAAAAAATTAGCTTTCATTCAAGACAATTCATCGATTTTGTGGAATACAGAATATGTGACTGCAGGAATTTAATAATTAAGGTTGTGGAAGTCTCCCTACGTAGAAAATCGGTAGCAGATTAACTGCTTATAAGTAAATACATCGAACAGCCACAAGAGAGAAATGGATCTATCTATTATGGCTGAGATAATGATTATATCTTGAATTTCTAGAAAGATACAGGAGGAAAAATTATAAAGAAACTTAAATGATAGACTTATACTAGTTTAAAACGTAACTCCTACCAAAAACAACCAATTAAATGTTTTCTTTTCTTAGATAAGTTAGTTCAAGTTTATTTAAAAAGTTGGACAGACAGAATAAGAGCTAACACCATTAAAGTGACCCATAAAAACCAGTTTTCAATCTTTCTTTCTGATAATGATAAGTAAAATATGTACTATGAAAATCAAATGGCAAGAGGAATATGTAGTAGTTAGTTGTTATGTGTATAAGTTGTTTCAAAGAAAGCTGCACACAAATAATCAAAGTTCCAGCCATGAAAATTAGAAATAATACTTGGAGTTGAAAATCTATTAATTTTTCTTGGACACAATTAAAAAATGTTTAAAAGCGGAAAATGTGTAAGAATTGGTAAAAAAACAAAGACTCCAGAGGATTTGAAACAACGTCTGAATTTATCTGTCCCTTTTTCTTATTCGATTTCATGGTTTATGCAGCCTCAAGCATGAAAAATCGAGTGTTTTTTTTTAAAATTTTGAAGCAATTTTAACGACTTCTTTTGCGATTTTTTCCTGAAAGTTCTCGATCTAATGAGCCTTAGTCAGAAATGTTTGGTCCATTTTGAAGGTAGATTGAGAATTCTTTTGTGAGAGGAGTACCTCTCTGAACGATCGATTTTACATGAAATGCTTTGTTTTCCTTTGTAGTTACGAGCGTTCACCATTCACAATTTAGTAAAAGAGAAAAATTCAAGCACTTTTCAGGCACCTCCCTAAAAGTCAAGGCCTTGATAAAATTTTAAAATCAAGTAAGTCCTTTATAAGTGTTTTTTGAGGCTCCATAAACCATGTATTTATAGTGTGGTGCAAAGCAGGATTAAGTAAAATGGAAGACACTTAGCAAGTTGAAACAATAAGAAAACATAAGTGAAATGTGAGTGATTAATATAAATGGAAGACTCAAATTTTAGGACGCTACCGAATTGAACTAACTCTCACCTCTTAGTTTCATTTTAAAGCTTCTTACTACACAACCAACACTATTAAATCATTTTGTTTGATTAGAGGGCTCATTTCTAAAGTTACAAACATATTCTTACACACAATTTACGATTATCTATAGATTGCTTCAGATATTCAATTAGGGTATAAATAAAGAAAAGAAGGACAGAATACTCATTTTTTGCAAAAGTTTGAGAAACAGGACTTATTTTTTCCTGAGATGATTTTAACACAGTTATTACATTAATTATGGATTTGATTTTCATGGCTGGAAAAAAAACAGAATACATGATTCGTATCCTTAAAATTATATTTTTCAGTAAAGGTAATTTGGTCCACAAAACCCTTCCTCTGAGATGATCTGCTTGCCAGTTTATACCTGATAATCAATTTGATGCCCAGAAATGGAGGTAATTAAACTATACTAATGAAAAATTATACTGCCGAAGGGTATGATAAAAATATACACAAAAAACAACTACAGCTAGGATCCAGCACAGAGACTACATTAAGAAGAGGATGTTTTTATGATCTGCAAGAAGCTGAGGGCCAGTTGGCATGGAATGAAAGGATACTTTGGAGACTTAAAAAGAAGTAAGTACTGTAAAGTATTAATTATCAATTTGTTCCATTATCCAGCAGGGCATTCAAGAACAGCCAACTTTGTAATATTTTTCAAAAGGAGGACGTCGGTTAAAAGTGAATTTCGGAATTTAACCCCTTGGTTCCTTGTAGTGATGTTTACAAATGTACAAATGAATTTCAACCATCAAAGTAAAATTCTGGGACATTTATACTTAACAGACCCTGTTAGAAAATTGGTCACAGATGCATGATATGCATGGTAGCTCACCTAAAGTCTCACGAAATATTCAGACATGAGAAACAGTGTAAAAAGCAGGGACAAAGAGGAAAAATTATTAGTTTGTAACGGCAATAAAGTGAGTTTTTCACAATTTTGAACATTTCTTCTATGAGCTCAATGATCTGGCATTTTTGTCTTCTAACACGAAATATTCCTGCAATGCTATGGACAGTTAGTGCTTTGCTATAAAATTAGTCCAGAATAATTGTAAAGAAACTGAGAGCTTAACAGGCAACAATGATTGCTGGGCTATCTATATTTTGGAGAATTGAAGGATCTCAATTTGTTCAATAGTCACAGGGATGGTGTGGGACTTTTGAATCCTCCTGTAGATTGGTTAAAATTATTTTGTAAATTGGAAAAGAATAGTACATCAAATGGAAAAAATAAATAGGGATGCACCCTGTAAAATGACTAATGAAAGGGGAGGGGGACAAAAACAAATAAATAATACCCTTGCAGAGATTGGGGGGAAGGGGGGAGGAGGAGGAAAGACATTTCCTTTCCTAGCTAATAAATTTACAACTAACCAAGGAAGAATTTTAAGTTAACTACATATTCATGTACAATTTCATCGTTGCTTTAAATGATGTGAACAGTGACAAAAGTGGAACTAACAAAAAACTAATAAGAGATCAACTAATCTTGCTGTCAGCCATGTTGGATTCCTTTGCCTATCTTTGATAAAGAATGGATGCTTACTTCATCTAAAAAATGCTCTTGAAAAAAATATTTTCTACAAACCTGACAGAGAAAGAAATGAAGTGTTAGATAGAAAAAGGTTAATGTTGTAAGTAACTGTACAAATTCACCATATTGTTTCCTGCACGAATAAAATTAAAGAAACTATTAAGACTTAAACTTAATGTGATAAAAAATGAACTAATAATAAGACATGAGAGTAAAATGAAACTTTACAAAAATAAATTCAAAGGAAGGAGAAAGACCAATGCAAAAGGCCATGATTACAAAGTACAATTACAGGTAAAAGAGAAAAGCTGCAGACATGGAGAAACGCAAGAAAATTAAGAATTGACAAACGTAAGGTTGTTTGTACGGAAAAATTAGCAGGATAAAGCCTTAACAAGAAAAAAACTTACATGATGAAAGGGCAATGACACTTTTCACACAGACAAAAAACAGAAAAATGAGATTTTGATACAAACACAGCATTTAAAGGAAGGAAAAATAATGGAGTGTGGACGCTGCGCAAGTAAAATAGTAAAATTTGAATTTTTAGCATCTACGATTAATTTTTTTCCTTGAAGAAATTTCAGTCAGAAAATCCTGAGGCATCTCCTCGGCAGATTGGACAGGTGCGATTTGTCTGAAAAGGAAAATAAAGCTGAGGTAATCATACAATTCAATATGTACTAAACAAAGATTGATTTTCTTCATGAATTCTTTACAGTCAGTTTCAAAGAGATCTAACAATTTGGAGGCTATGAAAAATTGATAAGGTTCTGGTTAGAACTTCAGGTAGGTATTTTTCACATACAGCACTTAGAGGACTTCAGAGAGGATGAGTTTGCGTTGATCTTATGTTTTTACAAAACTGAAACTCACTCATACTTTTAGCTACTTGCATAGTTATAAAGAGAAAATAGCATAGTTTGTAAGCTTTAACTTCTTTACTCCTGATTCACGAGACCTTCTTTTCTGAATGAGCCATGAGTACAATGTTAGAATAAATTGAGTTTATTTTCTAATAAAGGTGATACGGTGATAATTTCAACCAAGGTTATTTTGTTCCAACCAAATGAAGGAAACAACCAAGGAAAACCAAAATTGGATCATTCACTTTTGTATGAACTGAATTTGAAAACTCAAGCTGCCAGCGGGCCGATTATTGAAACTTTAAAGCAGCCCCATACGACATCAAATTGTGATGTATTGCACGGTTAAGATAGGGCTTTTTCTTGTCGTGTCGGGCCAGCATAGTTTCAATAACCGAGCCGCGAGGTGTATGATAGGGTGGATCGAAAATTTTGACTTTGAGAGGGGAAACGCATATCATAAAAAAAAAGTTGTCAAATGGGCCCCATATGAAGTACCAAAAATTTCGCCGCATAAAATTGACCCCTTAGTACTGCATATACGCCTGAAAGGCCTACTTTTTTAATATATTATAATAAAGGTTCTAACAGATGTTTTCATACAGATTTTGTCAAGTTGTTGTCCAAAGACGGAAATTTCGTCCGTTTTGACGTATCGATCACAAGTAAAGCACAATTGACCTGTTTTCACCTGATAAATAGTTACAAGCGCCCTCCAGAATGGCCCATCGACAGTAATGTCATAAAAGTGAGTGTAGATAGGTAATCCTAATAGATTTTGCCAAAAGAAAGTGATTCAACTTACCTTTAGCCACTTATCTATACAGTTAATATGGAATTCATGAGAGCAAGGTAGACCACGGATCATCTGATGATGCTCAAAATCACACATGCAAACAACGCAAGAAGTCTGGTCACTTTGATGAGACTTCGAGTCAAAACTAGAGGGCAAAGCAAAAATGAAAATGATTAATGACACTGGCATAATATTACAATAAAATCTTGATAAGTCAGATTTTTTCTCCAGTCCTGACAAGTTCCTCATAAAACCATTTAATCGATTTTTGGATAGGTCCTTGAATACAAGGACCTATCCACTGACTTTATTCCACTGACTATCTTCTGACTCTAATTAAAAAATCTGCCACATTGATGGTTTCATCATCAAATTTCAAGAATTGGACAAATGCAGAGTCTTCTTGGGACATATTGCTAACATGTGAGCATGCTGTGCAGGCAGTTAAAAAGGATAGAAACGGAGCCAGTCACCTATCTGCAACGAAGGCTACCCGACACAGCACTGCAGCCTTTCTTAATCTTAAAATGGCTAAGTTGCTGTACACATGATTTCAGACTATTCTTACTTGAGCACTGTAAAATCGGCTCTTACATATCTATGTATTCTGATTTGTAGAGCAAAGAATTAATATGGCAAAATACTTTCTTAACTACTTGGCATAAAACCTGTACCTATTGCTATGTTCATTTCCCATCCGGATGGTGTCTCCAAGTCATGAGAATAAAAGTTAAAAGTGAAAATGGAAACAAATAATGAAAGAAGGCTCACTACTGCTACGCAACTTTCGATAAGTTTATAGTAATTATGAATGTTAAGATACACTGAAACAGGAGTATGAACTTACCGGAAAGACGGTAACTGTTCTATTAACATACGGTTAAGACCTTTCGGTTTGGCTTCCCCTAGTTGTTCTGCTAAATTGAGCAATGCTTCGTAGTTTTCATTATCATCTGAATCAGGACTCAGGCGAAGTGAGTTCAATTCATTTGGATTAAACCCAGAGAGAGGTTGAACGCCTGCAAACATAGCTACGATTTGTAACCAGCTGTGATATGGATTGGAAGATGGTGAGAGAATGTGTCTGCGCCAACGACGATCTCGGTTCCAGACTTGTGTTGCTGACGAAGGTGGACGCAAACGACCGCCATTCATTACTTCTATTGATCCTACACTAGTCCGTGGCTGGAACAGATGAAAATATGATTGTTTATATAAACTGGACATAATACATGGTATAGATTGAGCAATCTTTAGATGAAGAGTAAGAATCTTTTTGTATGTATAAATTTAATTTATTTAAAATAAATTTTGTATGTATAATACCCTTGAGGTCGCCACTTTTTGAATTCAAGAGGGATGGAGTGTCATAATGCAGGAATTCGCACATATTCAAAATTCTTTCCATTAGTTGGCAGACAGGGATGTTTTGAACGCTGGAAATAATCATATTTGACTTATTCCTATCTTTGCAGGTCAAAAACAGTTGAGATTTTCATCTCGAAGATTGCATTTTATTATGTAAGCTCTACAAAAAATGCATATGATGATTTTCATCCCTTCCCAACTTGGTGTTTGGGGTGATGAAAAGAGCTAAAATTTCAGATATGTGAGCTAAATCACATTTGATGCTTGATTTTTCCTACTGATGCCTGACAAAACCAAAAAAAGTTCTATTTTTATGTACCCTGAAGTACATATACCTACAGAAGTATGCAGAAATAGGTATGTGGCTAATGAACAACACTAATATCATAGTCAATTACGTACAGCCTATATACAATCTAGCCTGCTGCAGCAAAATGTTACCAAAAACTTTTGATTTGATGTGAACAAAAAAAATCCAGAAACAATGAAATTTTAAAAGAACAGGTAAATGCGAAAGAAGAGAAAAAATTACTTCTGCGAGGATGAGACTCTGAAGTGAGGTAGGAGGAGGCGGGCTTGGTACGAAGACAGGGTTCACATGCTGAAATGCTGCCTGCTGGTGTTCTAGAGGAGGTGGAGTTAGAGGCTGAGCCACGTAACTCATCTGTAATAAATGAAACAAAAAATAAAAATCAGGAAGAGAATTGTAACACGGCATATTTTCTTAAAAGTTTGGAAAAAAGAACTGATAGCAACCTTAATTTGCAGAAATATGCATATGAAGTTTGAGCCTTGATATGTTCAAGCATGCTCGTAACCATCTTTGAATGCATCCTCATTTGGGCAGCGTTAAGCAGAAAGGAACCAAGCCACATAGCTATTGCCAAATTTAATCAGGCAATTTAACTTTTTACATTACTTTACAAACGGTTGTGCAGATTTTTGCGCAAATTTCAGTGAATTTTCTGTATAGTGCAAACCAAATTTCTTGAAATTTTCACAGGAATCCGAACAAATATTTGCTTGTAAAAATTAAATTGCAAAGTTAAATTTGGCAATTGCTGATGTGGCTTGGCTCCTTTCTGCTAAATATAGTCCATTTATGCCTACTTAAAAACTCAACTCACTCATCTACTATATTAAAAACAGGAAAAATATATTTTTACAGAGCGTCTAGTACAATGATGATTCCTTTTTCTGAAAAAAAATTATAATGTTAGAACAGAACTTTTTACAAAAGCAATCAAACTTGATTTCCTCAGTCCTAAAGTTATTTTAACACAAGAAAGAGATAGTGGGAAGGAGTTCAGAACTGAGGAAAGAGTGTTTTGTTCCATCTCCAGCAGAGATAGAATTCTTTCTCTCTCTCTACTTTGGACTGATTTCTTTCTTTCGTTTTTTCATTTCGTTTTTTTTTTGTTCTTCTTCCTTCTGCTAAGAAAGAGTTGAGGATCTCGTCTTGTTAAAAAACGACGCGTAAGCACATATTTTCAAACAGTTAGAGCTTAAAGCATTTGTTCCCCGATTACATTTGTCGCGGGCAAATGATCAAATCAGGCAGTTTGTTGAATGCCTTGGCAATTATTCTTACTTAGGCTGAAATTCTAATTATTTCGCTAAATGTAGACGAAATAATTCTCTGATCATGAGAAAAATAATTCTCTGTAAAAATTTGCTTCATACAATGATAAATAATTTATCATTAACTTAATAATGAAATATTGCAACAATAATAATAATAATTATGAAATACTTAATAATGAGCTTTAGTTTTTCTGAATTCCTTCACAGTCATCCCTCGGATATGAACTAATAAAATGTAGATACATTTTTGGAATGAAAGCAATACTCACTTGATAATTGGGTTGAAATGGAGCAGTGGCGAAAGTCTGAGAAACGTGGACTTGTGGTGTAGGAACAGTGGTTGGGGGACGTAAATTTAGATGGGGATTTGTAAACATTGGTATAGGCAAAGTAACAGGCACCTGAAAATGCATAAAAATTGAGATTGAAAGAAATGCATTGAACTTGAATTAGGATGGCAAAAGGGTTTTCAGCAAAATTTTCTTTCCCCTCTCCTTAATATTCCAGGTTTCCCATGACTCTTAGAATTTCCATCTCCCTGACTTTTCCTGATTCTTTTCATCCTTTTTTTTTTCCAAATAAAAAAAAAAACACAAAAATAAACATGCCTCAGCGAAAAGTATTGATAGAGCCCACTATTAACATTTCTTTTGTTAAAAATCGGAATTTGTCAAATTTTTAGATGTCAATAAGCTACGAGACTCCTTGAACTACATTAGAGCTCCATTGTAATCATCAAGAGTATTTTCTGTAAAATATGCTGTACAGTATCAGATACACACATACCTAGACCTAAATAATAGACCTAAGTAGGGGGATAGCAGTAGCCCTTAATCATGGTGTCTAGATTTCTTAACCATGCTCATTCCCTGAAAAGAAACCAAAGTTTTCTCTCCAGGGTTGCCAGCCAAATTATTTTTTTCCATTCCCTGACTTTCCAATATTTTTCCCTGACTTTTAAGTATGGATCTGACGCAGTCTGTTAAGTGAAAATGAGTCAGTTGATCCCGCAACGCGAGCCCGAGACCGCCCGTGCCTAATTCCATGAAAAATCAGAAAAATCCCTGACCAACACCGATATTCCCTGATATTCCCGGTTGATTTTTTTCCCTGACTTTTCCCGGTTTTCCCGGTCGCTGGCAACCCTGCAGATATGAAAATAGATTTTTTTTTTATCTTTCAGCCGATTCTTTGGCACACATTTAAGTTTTTAATTCCAAAAGAATTCCTGATGTTTATAATGTCCGATCAATTAAAGCTTCTTTATTATTATAATGGTTTGAAGATTAAAAAATGTGTGATTCAGGACGTCAATAATGGCGGCTCAGGCGCATTAACATAAACCTTAATAACGATGGGTACTTAAAATTTCCGCAAAATTCGAAAACGAAATGGATCTAAGTGGTAGAGGAAAAGATTACCGGTTTCTGGGGCAGAATCCCTGATCCTCTCCCCACCCCCGGAAATTTTTAATTCCCTGATAAACCCTGTTTTTTCCCTGTCCTAGAAATCATAATCGTAAATTATATAGATTCATCTAATTATTGATTGAAATCACCCCAATTTCCTCTTTATTTCAATTGAGATTGCACATGGGGAAAAATTGTAGAGGAAAACTTACCGGAGTGACATCAACAACCATTGCTGAGTGAGAATGTTGGTGCTGATGAGGATGAGGATGTGGGTGTGGATGCACATGAGGGTGAGCATGTGCATGCGGATGTTGATGCTGGTGGGATGGATGTGGGTGTGGTGGTGAGAAATTTCCTGAGTGGATACTGTCCCCTTGCTGACTCCAGCCCAAGTCTCTATATCGAACCGGTCTCCTCAGTGGACTGAAGAAAAACAGAGAAAGGAGGATGATTATGTATAATAATAGAAACATTAGAGAAATGCTGTTAAGAATTTAGAGGTTTGGGTTTTCTAATTTATGAAATTGAAGTTATACTTAACTGGAATGAGACAAGCAATATTACAGGTCAGAATCAGAAACTATCTAAGCTCTTGACTTGCAGGGATAAGAGACATCATTAAGACATTTAGATACGGCTTAACCATTAAAAATGGATTTAAGCTCGGTAAGTTTTGCTGGGTTTACAAAACTCAGCTTGTGTAACAATTTGCAGAATCCACTTAGTCCAATTATGAGAAAATTGTACAATTCTGTATAAGCCTTCAGACTGCAGGATAGAACGATACCATATCTAATCACTACAAACATTGATTGTAGAAATTGCAAGAAAATGTATTTTTGTTTTCAACCTCTCCTTCATCTCCTTTTACGGTAGAGTGGCTAGGAAGAAATCAAGAAAGAATGGAAACATTAAATATTCAGAAGAGGCACACGACCCAAGAATGGGTCAAGTAGTTTCATGGTAAGCATTTTCTAAATTTGTTTTTTGACTGAATTTTCAGCATGATCTCACATGTAACTAAATGTATTGTAAAACATCCAGATTTTTTCATACAACCTGACAACCTTGATAAAACCAAGGGTAAAAATCATCATAGATACCTCCTTCTCCTTCGACAGCGCTGTTCCCAATCCCAGCTTCTTGGATGAGGCTGATAAGATGGAGGTGGAGTGGTGTTGATTTGTTGATGAGACATTCTCAAACGTTTCCGATCAGGACTTTCACCCTGCAGGAAAATTTGAGATGAAATTCGGGTATGAAAAACAGGATCAGTTGAACCTATGAACTTGATATGGCTCAAAGCCGTTGGTTGCCTTGTTATTAAAGTTTACTATTCATCAATGACTATACAATAGACCTTATACTCTTAATGTTTATTGGAGAGTGTGACCGACCTGAAACTTATTTCGCATAATAATTTTTTGCTTTTTCGTATTTCTGTAAAGTTGAGCGTGTGAAATCATCCAATTTTCTTGATTTTTCATGTATTGTGATTTTGACAATAGTAAACCAACGATATGAAATGATTGTAACTAAATTCACTCCCTGTTTCCTCATAACAATTGTTAGCACCCCTAATTGCTTCAAAATTGCTTCTTTATCAAAATTTAACAACTTCCAAATCTCTCCGCGCGCAGCCCTACCGTCGACCATCTGATTTGGAGAGAGGAGGCCCGGCCATTTGCAATTGATTCGATTTCCTGAGGTTGCGCGACGCGCATTGCAACCTTCTTCCTTCCTCTCTATCTTTACTTTTTTTTTTCTGAATTCTGCTTCGCGGCTGATTGATTTTGTGTTCAAACAATATACGTAAAGATCTACAAAACTTTATCATCTCTCATCTGATTTCGCTCTCCCACAACTACCGAGAAAGCAGCTCACTTAACAACAACGCTTACAAATGCTAGATGTTCTAATTTTCAGCCTCCAGATTTCTTGTTTCAGTTTTCAAAGTCACTGATTTTGGCATATTTCAATACTCATTCTAGGTGCCACAGGGTCAAATTCAATCATTAGTTAATGAATTAATATCTGGCATTATAACTGTGAAGTAGTTAAGCGATGAGGGAACTAGTCAGTATTCAAACTTCACAACTCCAAAACATTAAAAAACAGCCCTACAGGACCCTTTAAGTTACACTACGTTGAGATGCACTACAGTTTCCTCAGCAAAGTTTTAAGAACACTTAATAGAAAAAATGATCTTACCTCTTGAACGCCAGCACAGAAATAAGGTGGAGAGTGTGACAGTTGTGGACTTAAACGAACATCTGCACCAAAAGAAAGAAAAGTCATGGTGAAAACTACAAATATTTTTGAATTTGGAGTTGATCATACCACAGGAGTGCAAAAATTACAGAGTTGCATATAAATGGCACATAGTACAACAAAATGTCAGCCTTTTCTTTCAAAATTGAACCGATTTGCGATTCAGAACTACAATTTCTAGCTTTGATTAGAAACAACATATGTGCCATTAGTTCTCCTGTGGGCATGAGAGTTTTCACAGATGAGTCAGAAATTTTAGTTCCTAATTGCAAAATTTAGTCTAGTTAGAGTTTTATTTGGACGGATTCAACTGGAACAAGCTTAATTGAAAGTTTCAAGGCATTGTATTGTTTGGTTCTCTTTTAAAAAAACTAAACTTTTGAGAAAATTAGGCAACAAGAAGTGCAATTAGATTATTTCTGGTTAAACCCATCCATTTAGAATGATAAGATTGGGTCAGCTAAAATTGTCGGTTGTTCTAAAAGAAAGACATTCAACTTTTTATGCTTCATGACATCTGTGACTTTCGGATCAGGAAAAAAGAAAGCTGTTTCTCCAGATCTTTTAAAAACTCAAGCCAAAATTTTTTGCACTTCTGTTTTGTCAAAAGAGCATTCATTAAGAGGTGGAAGCATGAGTAAGGAAAAAATCTTAATTGGACTTCATTTTGCAATTAGGAACTACAATATCCGGCTCATCCGTGAAAACACGTATGTACATAGGGAAACTAATGGTACACACATTGTTTCTAAAGTGAGCCAGAAATTGTACCTGGTTCCAATTTGCAAAATGTAGTCCTAATATTCGAAATAAAAGTGGAAAAAACTACATGGCTCAACCCAAATGGTTTTCAAAGTATTTTTTACACCATTAAAAGGGGCAGATAGTGGGTGAGAATAGTTGAGAAGCTGTGAGTTGTTCAAAGGTTGAAGCACTGGCATAGGGTTAAAAAATCCAGGCTTAAAGAATTTCTAGGGAAAAACACTGAAGCCAACAACCACACTTCAGCCTTTAAATGATGAATAAAGATGATGACTTGATTCCTTCCCCCATACATATATTTCTGTCTCATGCATCATCCTCGATGCAATAATTACTTAATATAACTAGGAAATAGGTATGCTTTCTTAGAATTGTAAAATAAGGCAGAACACCAGGTGAAGGATGAGTGCTTGAAAGCATGACACTTAATGCTTTCTTCATTGTTTCCATGAAACTTTCAAATTTTGGTGAGAAAGGACCCCTATACAAAAATATTAAAATTCTGTACCTGAATGAGTTCTACGCAAATTAGGCCTCTGACTAGCATCATGAGCATTTGGTCCCAACAGGTTACTGTAATTGAAGTTTACTAACTCCTGACGCCTAAGTAGAGGTTCATCGGCCAGCTGAAAACAAAGAAAGAAAGTTAAGTTATTATAATTTCTTTCCTATTTTTTGAATAAAAAAATTAAATTGGATAGAGCATCAATTGTTAGGCTTCAACAAAGTATTTTGAAAATATTTCTCCAACCCTCTCAGATTTTTTACGGTGGGCCTGTGGCAAACTTTGGCTAGAGCAAAAATAAGAGTTGTTTCTCATAGAAAATGTCTCAAAAATCACAATGAGCGCATCAGTGAAGTCTGAGGTGCACTCTTTACTTCACAATTTTCATAAGAAATTTGCGTTTTTTGAGCTTCCCACTAAAAGAACGATACTACGGCATAGGTGAACATTTCGTTAGAGGAGTCATTCCATCCAACCCCTGCTCACAAGGATACTACCTACGCAATATTCAACATAGCCGACACCAATCCGCCAAAACTTATGTTGCGGGACGATGATTCTAATCACCTAATTACAATGGGCGTGTTTACATTCACATTTTTCTTGTGTTGATAGATATCCGCCTAGGTTGACCTTGTGCTCTCCTCAACTTGCGCACGAAAGTGTCGGCCATGTTGAGCAGGGATTGAATGGAACGACTCTTCTGACAAAATTTTCAGCCGTGCTATAGTATCCTTTCTGAAACAGGAGGCTTAAAAATACGCGAATTTCTTACACAGATTGTAAAGTTAGGAGTGCATTTTAGAGTTTGCTGATGCGCTCATCGTGATTTTAGAGACATTATCTATAAGGAAAAACTCTTATTTTCATTCTAGCGAAAGTTTGCAACAGGCCCATTATTTTTGATTCATTACCTTGCAGTTTGGAAAGTGGCTGCATTCATACTGTGCTGATACTAAAGGGTTCACCGTCTAGTTAAGTAAGAAGTTGAAAATAAATGAAAAATATGCTTTTTCTCTTCGGAAAGGCGAAGAAAGAAAAAGGGAATCAACCAACAACTAAAGTGTACTGTATGAAATTGAGAAAACTTACTATTTCAGTAAAAATCAAGTAAGTTTTCAAGGGATTACATTGGTTAGTTTTTCAAAGAAAATATAAATTATGATAGGAAGTCTGTTGCGTCACACATGAAAACATGTGGTTTCGCGCTGCGGCCATCAAAATACAGTAACCATTCAATCTCTCTCAATTTTTAAGATGTTAATGAATCTAATTTTGGAAACACATTCTCAATAAATTGATTTGACAATCAAATGAGTTCACATTCAGATAAAATACAACATTCAACATAAGAAAAATTTAAACTGCCAAAATTTGCATTCAGAATTGATTAGTACGAAAGAGAGCTGGGTTTTCCCCTTGATGTGAGATGTTTTCTTGAAAAATTCATGAGAAGTTTTCCTGCAAAATTAGAATCACTGTTTTTTTAAAAAATTTTCTGGTCACTAAGAACCTCTGTAAATAAGTAATATGAAACTTTCATTCTAACACAGAAAAATGAACAAAGCTCTTACCACTTCATACAAAGGGGATGCCACCTCATAAAGAGGAGGAGTCATGTCAAACATTGGAGGGGAAATGCGATCCATGGCTGCCAAGGAGTCAGTGAGAAATATACCCGGTGGTGAATTATTATCATGTTTAGGAAATGCTACATTTTGGAATGGATCTTTATCCCTATTGAACAAGAAATAATAATAAGAGCATTAATACATGGAAACCAAGAGAGAAAAGAATGAAGTCAGCAACCTTAAATTACATCAAAAAGTGAAATTAATCAAGTTCAAAGTCTCCAATAATTACCAAAGATTAAAGGCCAGTTACAGTTTGTGTGGATCCCTTCCATTCTTTCCTAGGTATACCTACCTTCATCTACATTTTCAGGTAGGTGATCAAAATGAGGGGGAAGGAAGGTAAACACAGAACTATCACTGCTTCTTGCAAGAGGAATACAAACTACAAGGTTCCTGGCGAAATCTTCCAACCCTTCTCCCTAATTTCCCAGGTTTTATATGACCTTTGAATTTTCCTTCTCCCAGTCTTGTCCTGATTCCTTTCAATCTTTTATTCGAAATCAAAAGAGACACGAAAATAAAAATAGCTCAGCACAAAGTATCACTAGGGTCTCGAATTTCCGAGGGGAAAAAGTCACCACAGACCAGGAGAGAGCGATGCAAGAATCAGTATCAAAGAGCCATGAAGTTAACCAAAAAATTACAATGGTGCACAGAAGTTATCAAATTTCCCGGTTTTGCGTTTTCTCTTCTTGACTGATCTTGTCTATCTATTTATTCCTGTTTTCCCGGTCGCTGGGAACCCTGAAAGTATGATTCGGAAACACTGCTTAAAATTTCAGAAAGAGGTTATTCTAATAAGATTGATATTTATTAGATCCCTAAATCATGCATGGGAAAAATGGATTGCTGATATAACATTTCAGTTGTTAGAAAAAGTAACTGCAAAGTTTCAAACGTACATTTTACAAAAACGGAAAGCTAATTTAATCACAGGAGTGGTAAAATTAGCAGTTTTTTATTGTGAAATCTACATTGAAACATTGCAGTCACTTTTTTTAACTACAAAATTGTAAAATCAGCAATTTTGTTTCTTCTGTGTGGGTCGAGATATCCAAATTGAGATCAGTATGGATATATTGACCCACTTTGCCTGTTTGCCACAACATTAGAAAACAATGTCAATACAAAGGAAGTGCAGCTACATACAAGGGCTACGAACAATTGAGTGGGATAGTGAGTATTCTTTTGTCCAAAGGTGGGAACGTACGTTTAGCAAGTAACAATTAATATTTAGGAGTGAGCTTTCTTGAGGGGAAAAATGTGGATTGGCCATTCAGCCAACTTACCCAGAGTTGTATCGCTGACGAAAGTTTTTAGAATATGGGGCGTGAGCATGGTAACGAGGTTGAGGACGGTTTGGTCGGCCACGATGCTGATTAAAAGGCATGTGACAATTGTATGGCGGTGGGTTCCGGCCACGATTTTGTTGATGGTTCATCTTGAGCTAATCTAAACAGATGGATGAGATTAGTTGCAGATAACATGAACGGTGTAATACATCTTGAAAAGGAGGCAAATGTCACTTAGGTAAAACCTGTAAAGAATTCTGCTCAAGGCAGTTACTTCAAATTTAAAACCAAGAAGTAATTACCGAACAGTTCTACGAATAGGCATCATCAATCACTTCAAAATGTAATGCAGTTGTAGAAAGGATCCAAATCGTAGGTTAAGAGAGAAATTGCCCAGTACTATTGCTCTAAATTATACCTAGGTAAGTAGAATATTTAGTGAAAACTGAGAAAACTGCATGCATTAACTTTTAAGCAGCTTAAATGTCCTAGAAACCCATTAACTAGAGGCGTTTACTTAAAATTTGAGAAAGATGATGATATGATCTGTCAACAATTGATATGAGAGTGTGTCGTGATGCAGGAGATGAGTTACAGTGACTAAATACTTATTGCACCTAGGAAACATGGATGGTTGACTGACCTAGTATACTAAGAAAATTTACCTAGAAATAATTCGACAAAGCAGGAAAATAAACCTACTGCTTGCAAGCTTGAGTGAGCAATTTTCAGGGTTAGGGATTCATGTAGCTCATTGCCACAGAACTTAACCAAAAAAAAATGGAGGTAATGCGCCCTGTTCTACGTACAGGAAATGAGGTAAAAGCTCAAAGAATCCACCAGGATGGCATTAAAGCTAGTCGAGATTAATGAAAGTCAGTCGAGACTGCATCAGAAGGTATTATTTCTTTTAAAGGCAGATGGAAAATGAGAAACAGTAAAAAAATGACCTTGGCTGTCTACCAAGCTCCTACAGAATTGTGTTTCCTCAGAGCATTTCAATAATATGGGGAAAGATAAACTTACGGAATTTATGTAGTAAGATTGATAGTGAAGGGAGTTTGTCTGTTAGTTTGACAACTAACAGCTTTTCAGCAGATTTAGACACGTATTTCACAATAAAGGCATAGCTAGGAAGTAGGTGCTCTCATGTAACACTTGGGAGAGGGTGTTTCGAACTTGAAACTCAGAACGTACCGAAGGCTAGACGAAACGTTAAGCAGAAACTGAAGGCAGATTGAAGAGGTAGACCTAAGAAAACCACAAAATTAATTCTAATAACATTATTTACAAACTAATTTGACAGAATTGATGACCACCACCACTGTTCATGATCACTTCACATCACCACAGACACAGATTTACGGGAGCATCAACACAGCACAGCAGACACAGGCAGGCAATTCACAGCATACGGGGTATCTCAAAAGTCTGTGACCATGTCCGATAGCTTTATCAGCATCTGGGTTGAAATACTAAGCGGAAAGTTGCTGTCGGCTGTCCTCTCATTCAAAGATTTTTACCTTTAAAATGTTTGTCTTGTTACAAATAATATACCGTTCTCAAGAAGTGGTCAATTAGCTTGGGTAATTAGTGTCACTTCTACAGAATTTCGAGACACCCTGTATCGTGACAAAAGTACAAGTGAATTTTTCAGACGGATGTGAGAGCGCACTCTAGTGAGTGCAAGAAGCAGAAGAAGTGAAACGCGATGTCAATTTCACAGAGATTGAAGGATCACGTCTCGGCCCGCGACAGAGATGAAGGAAACGTATTTACGAGGGTTGTATGGTTGTAAACAAATGGGTTTCCCGAGTTTTTGCGTTCAATCTTAAAATTTTACAAATTTAAAAATGTCCGTTGAAGCTACTCCTGACAGTGAATTAAGAGATTTAGTGGCACAAGCTCTAGAAAATAATGGTCTCCTTTCCAAACTCCGTGTAAGTAATCTTATTCTTATCTATTCCAAACGATCACTCTCTCCCCTCTAGCAGCCAAGTCTGGCAAGTATAACTTACTTCTCATTATTTGGAGTTTCATATTCTCTCTTACGAATCGATAAGAACTTGGCTTTAATTGATTATAAGCACACTGTGGTGTATAAAGGTACAAGTGTCTAAATGCGCTGCGATGTCAAAGTATGTAAACTGTTTGGGACCGTTGGGCAACAGAATTACCGAATTCCAAATACACAGCGCTGTTCGACTCCGTTTGGATCGTCAGATGTCCTGGACTGTTTACCAAACGGAAGTCAACAAGTCATCGGTCTCAGGAGGTAGGTGAGAGTGTGAAGATAACCTCTAAATGTAATTGTGCACGCAGTGTCAGAGTGTCTGGCTAGTGATCAGTAACGACCGACAATGTGTTTCGCAACGGGTAAGTCAATGGTCACAAGATATTTGTTAGCGTTGAGCACCCATCTTAAACTGAAAGTTTACCTCGACAATGCACCTCAGGTTACATTCACAAGCGTTTCAACAAGAGCTGAACACCTTTCTGAATGATAGATGATAGATGTAGATGACCCAGTGATGACAATTCTGAAAAATTTACAATATGTTGTACCCTTTAACATGTCTGAAATTTCCTTTCATCCATTCACTCAACCACAAATTGAATACACACTCACCATTGTTAAAAAGTAGGTATCGAAGTGAATATCTGATGTGATAAGTTGACTCTTAGGCAGAGATCAGTTATTCCAGCTAAGCATTCAAAATTTGGCCCCTACATAATAAGTAAAGCCCAATTCACACTATCAAACTTTTCATTCAACGCTTGAATGCAACTTGTAATGTAAAGTTGGATAGTGTGATACTGACGCTAGAAAACAACAATTTGATGAAAAATTGATCTTAACTTGAATGTGACATCTCATTCAACTTTTCGTTCAACTTTCCATCCAATTGGCAGTACCAATTGGTTTGAATGACGAAAAGTTGAACGGAGAGTAATTGAATCGAATTTTTTTGCGTTCAAATTTTCGATCCAACTTTTCATTCAATTATGTCGGATAAAAAGTTTGATAGTGTGTATCGGGCTTTAGGGGTTGGTATAATAGTGCTGGATCCTTTTGTTTTGCAGGGAGATGAAAACCAGAAGAACATGACGTTCTCCTCTCTCTCTCTCATCTTTTCTCTTCATAGTGTAATGATCTGTTCAATATTTAGTCATCCAGTCCAAAGTTTATGACAATGAAATGCAACTAAACATTTGCTCTTTTTTTATTTTTAGGCCGAGTTAAGAGCCAGTGTCTTTCTCACATTGGAAGAAAATGAAAAATTTCAGGTATGTACTTCTTTTCTTGCTACAGCTCTCATTAAAATGCCCAATGAATTATGTTTAAATTTTAAAAACCATTCAATCCTGAATAATACTGATACCCACCAGGAGTAATTTTTCCAAGTTGGAAACACTGAGTTTCGTCCATTTAAATAGATAGAAATTACTTTGATTTAAACGAAGGGAAAACAGTGTTGCCATTTGCTGGAACTGTCACTGGCACTTAGCCACAATATTTACCATAATGTCAGATTCATTTTCGCTGTACTAAGTACATGTGAATTTGATCTTTCCATCACATGCCAGAAAAACAGATTCTGTTCTCTAACCACTGTCTCTACCGGGAGTCATATCACCAGCACTTAAAAATTGTCTCATAAAAATTGAGTCGTCAATAGTTTTGGCTCCCATCAGATAATGTCAAAATGCAGCCAGCACCAAATTACTGGATAGTTTCTTTCGTAGTCCTTTAGAGGTTGCATCCAGTGCAAAATTACCTGTGAACTCAGTATGGTCATTGTATGAAAGTTTCTCTCTTGACCATTTGACGTCATTTATGAATAAAAATGAGTAACTTCAGTGCAAATGTAGGCCTTTTTCAAGGTATTTTCACATGACGAAAGAAAAGTGTAAAATTAATTTTTTTTAGTTTGAGGTATGTGGTAGGTAATTATGGAAATAAATTTATTTTTTTCTCATAATTTCAGAGTAAAAAATTCACCAATGAAAAGTTGAAAAATTATGCCAACACTGCCGAGGGATGCCTTGCCATTTCCCTAGTTCGGGATTTTTTAGATTATTTTGGACTTGAATTTACACTATCTGTGTTCGATCCAGAGGTTGGCTTGGGCAAAGACTATGGATTTGAAAATAAAGAAAACATCAGACGTAAGCTAAGCCTTGGAAAAAATAGTGGTAAGTATGTGCCTGGTCATATCTCAGTGTTTAGGTATCGATGGAATTGTATAAACATAAAGTTGTATCTCTTTACTAGTTATCTAATTGCAGTAAAAAGGATGAAAGGAGATGAAAGATGATGCGAATTCTTCAACTTTCCCTGAAAATGTTGTCATAAAAAATACTCAATTATAATACCTACAACAAAAATAAATAAATAAATAAAAAAAAACTTTCCTATGTATGACAAGAGAGTATTGAATAATCAACAAATTAGTGATGGATTTGGAAACATATCTTGATTATATTTGATTGTAAAAACAGTGTGATCGAAATGCTAGTGACTTTTGGCAGTAAAAAAAACCTGTAAGTTTTATGTGCTATTTTTCCATTCCAGTGTCATTAGAATATCATTTTCTCTTTGGCACAAGGCATTAAAGTCAGCCTGCAAAATTTAAGAAACAGAAAATAGACCAAGAAAAGTTGTGGTGTCTCGATTTATCCGCCGAAAGTCCAAAAATTTGTCTCACAAGGTTCTGCTCCACCGTCCACCTTCCTAAGTGTTAGAGACTTCATGGGCAGCTCCTTGACTTTTGTCACGCCTCTGGATGAACCTAGTTAATTTCTACTATATTACCTTTTTCATTGAATTTCAGATGATTCAAAACCTTTATTATCGCAAGCCCTTGCATTACTTTTAAAGCCATCTGAAGACAGAGAGGTAAGTTATTCACACTAGAAACACACTTTTGGCGTTCTCTTTCAGGCTTGAAACAGTTTATGGTTATCAAAGACAGCTCCTGTCTTTTTCCTTCAAAAAGGAAATTATTTTGTCTAGGCTGCTATGATTTTTAAAGATTCCATTACCCCCCAAATGAATTAATTTGAAACTAATGAACAATGGTAAAATTCTGAGATGGGTCGCCTTTGAACCAACTAATTTTAGAAAGCAAAAATTTGGACGGAAAATATTCTATTTTAAATTCTTTCAAGAGTCTCTCAAAATTTTAAAAATATTTGGCCCAGGCGCTTCAAATTTTGCTTGCCATAACTGTAAGGAAGAGAAATTCGATTCCATATTTTTTTCTTTGAAGGTCTTAGTGAGATAAAAACTCCAACATTCTTTTTTTGAGTTGAAATTTCATGCAGTCGTTTGAATTGATCTTTTTTTAGAGTGCCTTACCCAACAATAATGCCTCTGCTGGAGACACCAAAAATGAATATATCGAGAAATTTCAATCTTCTCCAAAATACAATGGCTCTGAAGTAAATGTGCATCCCTCAGAAAATGAGGGGAATCGTATGATCCTGAGAAATGGTGATATTGCAAATCTGAATGATTTTAAAAACGGTAGCAACAATGATGATGAGACATTTTCTCTGGGCAGACACTTGACTGACTATTCGACTGTAAGGTAGGTACATAGTCGTTTTAGTGTAAGTATGAACTTTAAATCAAGTCACGAATGCATGGCATGTGTCGAAACTGCCCTGTTTTTTTAAATCTTACTTTGCAAGATACTTCACTGAAAATAGAATATAAGGAGGGTATTTTCTGTGCTAATCTGACTGTAACAGCATTGACTTATAAATTTGGCAATAAAAAAATTGTAATAAAATTTTTATGTTTAATGTAATAAAATTTACAAAAACGTTTCAAAATACACAGCATAGAGAACTCTTTTTGCTCTCTTTTGGACTTTTTGATCTAATTTTTTTCCATGTACTGAAGGTCACAATAGTTTTGCAAAATTATTTTTAACCTATATCTCCAGAAAATAACTTTAACAGAAAAATTAATGCCAATGATTCACGGTCAAATGTATCTTACTTCAGCCCAATCAAGAGTAGAAACAGAATAGTGAGGGTGCGGAAAGTGTTCAATCAGCTGTTCGCAGAATGCAGGAGAAATATGAAGGCACCAGAAAAGGAAGGATGATATGAAGGCAGAAGGCATTTGAGATATTTCTTTTTTAAGCTATCATTCAGTTATCGAGTATTGATCTTTTGCATGCATGCATGCGCTATTTTTAGTCAAGAAAACCATTAAACGCATTTATTTTTTAAGAATGCAACTATTAAGCACATTACTTTTTGAGAAGAAAACTGAGTAACGCTCTCTTCTTTGCAGAAAAAGAGAAAGAAACGCGCAGTCTTAAGCGGACAGAAGTGTGAAGGCTGCCTCAAAAATGCGTAGGGAAAGAGCTTTCTGCACCTTTGCAGAGTGGGTTAATGTAGAAAGTAGTATGTTAGAATCTATTTATATGTATTCAATTTGATAAGATGCATAATTTGTTCCACTATTTTGCTTTCAGATCTAATTACAACTCAGCCAATCAATCTTCATTACCGCCCTTGGAAAATACCAACTCGAATCAGAATGTGATAACTCAGAATATGAAATCGCTCACTATCAACATTGACAATAGTACGTTGATTGTTACTACCTTCTTTCATCTCAGTATAATGTTCTTGTCCGGGTGAAATGTTTATGTTTATGTGTGTTTAAGTAGTCTCTGGAAGGAAAACTCAGTTCATCTGAATTAAGAATCTACCTAAGAGACTTTTCCCTTTTTTCTCAGACTTCTCTCTGTTGAGAAAAAAGATTTCCTTTCCAATGGCAGGCAATTAAAAAATAGGAGGTAATCTTAGATCAAAAATTACCAAATAAAAAATTGGATGGTAATTTACTTTTCCCTATCAGAAAGTCAATCAGTGACGTTATCCCAAGTTATACGGAATACAAACATATCACAATGTTATTGCAAGAAAATTTTCATTTTCACATGTAGAAGTCACATATTTAATTCACATGTATAATCGTAATTTAATGGGTGTGTTGCATGCAAGAGATACAGCCAAATAAATATACTCTAAACAGGTAAAATTGCACAAAAATCCTCTTGGGAAAGTTAAAAAAGTCTAAAATCCATTCCCTAGCCTGCAATCTGCGTAGTTTATAACTCGCTTTTTCAAGTTTCCCACATCTGCAGGCAGTTTTTCCCAGTTACTGTGGACCAGGTTTGCACAGGCAGATGTGTAAAAAAATTAACTTGTGAACAAGCGATTTTGCCAATGTTTTCTATTGTATGATTTCAATTGTTATCAAGCGTTCGTTTCCTTTTTCTTTCTTTATTTTGCAGAAACAGAAGCTTTGAATCAATTGAAATCTTGTGCAAAGAGAGTTTATAACAATTCACGAGATTGTTTGGTTATCTAGGTCAGGGTTCTCTCCGGGCAAACCTCGCTACCTACCAATCACCAAGAAAAACTGCGCACATACGCAGTAAATTTGAAAAATCGAGTTACAAACGATGCAGATTGCGCTCTAAGGAGTGGATTTCAGACTTTTTTTATGTTCCCAACGTGATTTTCGAGTGAATTTACCTGTGGGAAGTCTATTCAGTTGGTTGTATCTCGTATGTGCAACAGACCCATAGAAATTTTTTTCCGTATACATAATTTTTTTTTTGTTATGTGAATCGCACAGCAGCCACATAGGATTCATAGTGGTTGAAACCAGGGGCCATCCTTTCATACGACATCATAAGCTTCAGGCCTGTGAGAAATGTCATTCTTATCCTTTCATCTTTAAGGTTCTTTCTCTCAAACATATAAGATGATTCTAGCTCTTTTAGGCTCCGAAACGAGATTCTCTTTCTTTACTTATGTTTTTAAGATTTTGATGTCTTCTTCCAGATTTTCAAGATGAACATATAGGCGATTTACTGAAAACAAACTCTAGTTTAAAGTCTGAATCCATGCTGAATAGAGATAAAAGCAATGATAATTACCTTCCGAGTCTGCAGTCCCATACATTCAGTGGAAGTGAGATTGAAGAAGAAATATCTTCAGGAGATCAGTTTAATGACAGTTTATCCTTGGTATGTAATAGTCCAGCTGTTCTGGCTTCTTTGATTACTCAGTTGTGTTAGTCATAGAAGCGTGTTTTGATGGTTCAAACTTACAGATTAGCAAAAATTAATGAGTTGCGTTTAGATACTTAGTTTCCATTCGACTTCTAATATTAACGAAGATATCGCTTTTAAAAAAAACTTTGCACATGACATCATCCACTACGGATGTACATACTATTGTTTCTATCATCTTGATTTCATGCTTGTCATAAGTTGAGCAACCTGTGCAAATGTGTGCATCATTAATTAATGAACCCAAATCTGGAAGGAAGAAGATTACAACTTACAAAAAGGGAACTATCACATTTACGGTGTTGTAAAAATCGTGCATCTTCAATTAAAAAAATGCCAAAAAGTTTATTTTTGTAGAAAAAGATCGATAAATTGTGTTGCTGTACATAAATTTAGTATTTTTAAGGGCAAAGTAGAATTGGGAAACTTTTTAAATCGCTTCGGTTCCTCTCTGTTGAATGCGATCCAAATATCCTTTCTGCTCTTGATTTGCTCTTGATCACTTCCTCTCTGCTCCTTGTCTCAAACCTTACTTTTTGAAATGACACTCTTTTGATTCTTTTTATAGAATAAATCCTAAGTTTGTGTTTTTTATTCCATTACAGGGTGATGAAGACATTCTGAGTGATGCTGCGTCGCCAGGGAAAAAAGTTGAAAATAAATTCTCCCTATAGTTTCTGAAAGTTGGCCACCTCCTGCTGTCAGACATCTTACAGCGGCCTCATATTTGTATGTAATTACCTACCTCTACTCTGTCAGTGGCTAGGACCCAAGAAAGATCAAGTAGACGTAGCTCAAGTTAAATGTTTAGTTAATTTAAGCCTCTAAATTTTTACATGTAATTGCTCAGTTCTTCTGCATGACTGAATGATCCTCATTTTCATGGTACATAATTTGTAGAATTTATTTTAATCTGAATTTTTCCTGTGCCCACCTGTTTCTCACAGTTTTTATGTTGACTTGATCGATATGAAATCTTTCTTGGGCCAAGGTCAAGATGCCTTATCATGGTACCTAACTTTTTTTAAAAAATTAATAGTACCTATTGCCTATATTATGTCTATACTCCCTGAAATTAAATTTTCAGGCAGATAATTAATTATTCAACATGTATTTTTCTCGACTTCTCATGCATTTAAATATATTTTTTTTTTATAAAAAGACAACGAACAAAGCATTTAATACCCTGTCAACGGATGAGATTGCATGTTTTCAATTGCGACTGAATTGAAATTTGCATACCTCAGCGTTGCAGCAGTATTGTTTCAAGTGGTCTCATTGATGAATCCAGAGTCTGAACATGTATAGTCATTGTTGAACAAACATGATGAAATCCTCTCAATAAATTCTAAAATGTTGTTGCTGTATGAGGTTTCGCACATCTCATCTCTAATTCTGCATTTAAAATTATTTTCTGAATGTTGTATTAAAACAATGAGCTGACTCTAAACGCTGTACTGTGCACTTATTAATGCGAAATCAATAAAATGTTATGATGAAAAATTTTAGTCTTTAGGATGAAAAATTTAGGAAAGCACACTCAAATACAATAAGTCAAGTCATTATCTATTATTTTGCCAATTGCTAGGAAGTTAGTAAGTTCAGTGAGTAAGCTTAGTATTTTATGTAACCTTTCAAATCGTTCTTTTTCTCTCACCTGCAATTAAAGTACTCATCGGGAATTCTTAAGTAGACAAAAGAACCAAAACTACTACTCGTCTGTATCTTGATTTTTCTGAAAAAGCTTTCTGTGGGCGAGTAATTGTGTTTTTAAGACCTCTTGTATCCTTATGGTAATATGGAACTTTTATTGAATTGTCAATTATCAACCAATGTAAATCATCAGACCTCAGGCTTTACTGTAAATGACCACTATTGACACTCCTTGATGACTTACAAATGTATTTTAAAGCTCTTTGATGTTATTTTGTGGGACTTGTCACATTTATTTTCGAAATAAGTTTCTTTTCTTACCTGTTATTGTACTTACAATTTTTTTCTCAGATAATTGGATTGCGTTAGGCAGAAACGAACCAAGTCACATTAGCCATCGCCAAATTTCATCACACAGTTAATTTTTCTACTGGAGAACGGCAGTGCGAATTTTTTTGAAAATTTTAGAGAATATGCTTCATGTCACTGAAGAAATCCCCCCTGAAATTTTTAAGAGGATCTGTGCTGCCATTTTCCGGTAAAAAAATAAATCAGCGGATGAAATCTGACAATGGCTGATGTTACATCGTTTCTTTCTGTTTTAAGCTGTCCAATTTATATTATAAATCAGTCTGTCGGTATGAGTATGGATCTGTTTTCTCCACACTTTTGAAGAGTACCGATCATCTTAAACTTTCACAAAAGTAGCCAGACAGGGCAAAAAACTGATCATCGCAATAATTCATGATGCCCTCTCAAAATTTCATGTGGAACATAATTGGACTACATTTTGCAATTTGGAACTATAAATTCTAGCTTGGTTTAAAAACAACGTATGTGCCATTAGTTTCCCAATGCACATAAGTATTTTTCCAGAAGAGCCAGAATTTATAGTTCCAAATTTCCAAATGCAGTCCAATTGAAGCACGGAGAACTCCATATTTTACTCAATATGGGGGAGCTGAGTTGACATTGTTTGCAATACATCAGCAGGGTTACCATGGTTGCAGGCTAGAAAATCACCACTTCTTTTACTTTTGGAATCCCCAAAAAGGGTAGCAACCCTCCTCATGTATTTGCTCCATATCAATAATGCCTGAAGAGCTTTTCACTTTGCTCAATTTTGACTTGTTTCAGGAAAAATAAAGTGGTGGGGTAATATAAACTTATTTCTTGGCCACAATAAGAATCAATTTTCTTTTCTTTTTTGATGCATCCCTGTAGTATTAATTACATTTTTTACCTAGTCATTTTTAGCCCACTCGTTTTTGATTAGATGTACTAGGTATGTACTTCACAATAAATTTTGAATACAATTTATATGTGTCTTATTTTCATTTTCATTGTAGCACATTTTGTGTGTATTATTTTCAATCAGTTTAATTTGTTGTATTTTTGTCACAGTACATGTCTTTGTGATATACTCTCACGAATCAATTTCTTTTTATCCATTCAATCATTCTATTCTATTCTATTCTATATTTTTTATTTAATTTTATTTTTAATTTCATTCTCTTTGGATTTTGTACTTTTTTCTACCGTATATATGAGGATGTTTCCAACCTAACAGCATATACCCATGTCAACTTCGCCAAGATTGAGCATACCTTTAATTGTATAGCTGGTAAAGAACTGTATGCTCTGTTTTGTAAATATTCTCATATCTCTATTATTCCCAATATTTAAGCAAAGAAATGCAGTGTATGATAGCTTTTTGATGCTTGTACAAAAAAAGAGATAGTTACTTAATCTTGGCAACATTGACACAGGCATTTGCTGTTTGGTCTGGAAGGTTCTTATATGTAACTTACAATGGAATTGCAAGCAACGTTTTTTTGACCTTTCATTCCAGACTCTTGAAAAAAGGTGAACTTCCGGAGTTGAGAGTGTTTGCACCGTTAGGTAGATATGTGTCACATCAAATTAGAGAAGTGCAAGCTACAGTTAACTCCAATCACTTTTCTTCTCATTTATCAAAATGAGTTACATTGTATTGTTCTCCTTCTAATCGTCATGCATAATTTGTACTGCCTTCTGTTTGTTTCCAAATAATTCAATTATAATTATTATTTTTGTAATGTTTTTAAATAATGATCTCTAACTTGAGATTAATCTAAAAAATGGAGGTACTGCAAGATGTGACAAAACCAGACCTAATTTGCAAGTAAAGAGTCACAGAAAAAATTGATAAAATTTAAAGTGGTGAAAGTATGCATATAAAAAACTGCGAAATGACATGAATTGTATGGAATTTGTCTGTTTTTGTAGCTAGGTATACAAAAAAGAGAAAAGCAAATCGTTCTGATACCAATTTTTTCGTTATACATTACAATTTTTGTATGTCAGGCAATAAAAACAATGAACTGTGAGTCAAATAAAGTATATTTGTACTTAATAAACATTTGACAAAAATGTAATTACTAGCGTTTTCAATGTGGTCTATTCTCTTACATACATGATAGACCCTCCATCCCGATAATCAGTTCATGAATTCAATTTTGCATTTCAAATCTACCGAAAAAGCAATGAGCTTTTTTAGTGTTATGAAATTATAAAATACAGAGCTAGTATAAGGCAGAGAAGTCAAAGGTGGGCCTCAAAGATCAAAGCACATACTCCATGTGGGTTTTTTTTTTTTTTGCTTTGGCAGCTTCAGATTAAATACTTCATAAAAAAATAGCTTACCTATCCTGAATAATTATCAAATTTTTGAAAATTAAAATCGATGAATCAGTTGAAAAAGATTTTTGGACCAGTGGTGGTGATTATCGAGCAAAGAAAGGAAGAAATACTCAGGAAGAAGATTGAGTCCAAAAACAACTTTTTGGACTCAATCTTAAATCGAGTTAATCCGAGTTAACCAAGCAAGATTGGTTAACTCAGAAGTTAACTCAACAACATTACCTTCTTCTATCTTTCTCGCCAGTGTAGGCATATTTCCAAAATTTACCAGTCAGATTTCAATCAAAGCAAGGGTGAAAATCTTGCAGTCCACGCAAGTAACACAGAAACAAGCACTTAGTTGCGATTTGATACATTAAAATTTCAATTTTTTTTACATTGCAATATTTTTATTGTTGTGGAAGTTTAATTTTTTTTTTACATCGCAATATTTTAAAATTGCAATATTTTTATTAATTTGAATTTATTCAGAACGCAATAGTTTTACATGATTTGATCAATAAATGACGATTATAAACGATAATACGTTCAATATTAATACCCCCGTGCTGAGATTCAGAAAATTTTATTATTCTCATCCATTTGTTCATATGGTGGGAGCTGTGTAAACATGTCAAGGAAAAGTTATTTGCAGCGGGGTGTATAAGTAATGTGTTATAAGGGCACAAGAGCAATGCGCCTTCATTCTCACGCATGTATGCAATACGGACAGCCAATAAGCTCGAAAAATTGCATCACTGTGCAGGAGTTGCCGTCGACTTTGGCCGTCCGTCAGGTCCGCTGACCGGAATGATATGAATGGTGAATGTGCCTCCTCTAGTTTCGTTTTGCATGTATTTTTTTTCGTGCAACCATAAAGCACCACCAAGTTAAATCAGATGACAAATCAAAGGAATTTACGGGCCTTCAAAAGACATGAAAAAAAGGCCATTTTGTCAGTAAATATTGCTGGAAATTTAATAACACACAGTTTACTACATGGATTTATACGCTTGGGGAACCGCGGAGAAAGTTACTTAAAACTAAAGTACACACGAGCTCGAAAGTCATGGGTGGAACTGGGGAGGGCCGCACAGTGGATAATGTGACAACGCCCAAGTACCATAGTGCAATGAAAATATTGAATTAAAATTGCGATTAATAAATGCCATTTTTTAATGACGAAATTGCAATATTCTTGCATAATATTTTGGTCAATAATTGCCGACTTTAAAACCATCAACGAGATGAGTTTCATGTGTCCGGAAGATCGACAGTTTACAATGCAACAGTTCAAAAATAAATACGCCTTCAATCAGTAGATAGGCAACACACACAAAAATCCAATGCGGTTGCAATAATTTTACCATGTAGCTGCAATTTATTGAAATCCCTGCTAGGTACTTGGTAATTCCTAATTGCAAAATGTAGATCCGTTGTAGGTCTTCACGCATGATGGTAAGTTTCTAAATAACGCAAAAGTTGAACGGGTTCGTGTAAGATACAGTAGCGGCTCCCATTTTCGTTGTTGGAGATCTCTATAGGCTTGACGGGGTCGCTACCGCTCCTATAGTAATGAAACTAAGATGGTCCCTTTCAAAGCTTGTTCCAGTTTCATTCGTCAGAGATGGCAGGTCCTTTGGCGGGTTGGACGAGGTGACCAACTATGAACAGCAGTTAACAAAAGATCGATGAGGCAATAGTGAAGTATAAAGAGTGGCAGTTGTTAATCCCATCAAAAGTAAATCGGTGGGAACATCAAAGTCAACCGGTCCAGAATTGCACGCGTCCGTGTCCATGCAGCTCTGCAGGCATCCCCGCACGTATCTAAAGAAAAATCAATTTTGTGTCAAGTAGTAAAGATATTTTGCGGGAAAAAGGAGTGGTTGTTGTATGATTATTTTATTTTATGAGAAGTAAAGGGGGTACAAAGAGCACGCAAGCTTGCTGCAAAAATTGATCTTGACTCGGCGAAAGACTGCATGCAATCTTGCAGCAAGCCTGCTGCAAACTCATTGTTCCACCATTCATGAAAGACTAGGGCATGTTTGCGGTGAGATTGCAATCCAAATTTCTTAAGTAGCATAGCAGAACGAAAATACTTGAAAGAATTTTGGAGTGCAATGAAATAAAATCGCATTTTTTTTTTATACCTACCATGAAATTGCAGAATTTTTCGTCATTCGGTAAAGAATTTCTCATTTTAAACGATTGATAAAGTAAGTTTCATTTGGACCGCGTTTAGCAGAAAGAAACCTAGTCACATCAGCTATTGCCACATTTAACTGGATTCTTTTAAAAATTTTATGGAATTTGCTTCGTGCTATACCTAACTACTAAAAATTCGCTGAAATTTGCACAAAAATCCGCACAAGGTGCACAACCGTTTTCATGTGAAAAATTAAGTTTCTTAGGTAAATTTGGCGGTAGCTGATGCGGCTTGGTTCCTTTCTGCTTTACGCGGTCCATTTGTGAAAAAGGTTGGAAAATTGCAATGCAAATTGAAGAATGCATCTTATATCAATTTTATTGCGATAAATTTTCATACGCGGATCCTTTCAATTAGTGACTGGAAAACACACACAACACATGAATAGAATAAACATTATTTTACCATGTAATAGCAATTTTTTGCAACCTGCGTTAACTTAGGCCTTAAACTTATTGTAACACAAATTTTGAGAGACTGGAGCAAGTCTTCGGCAAGATTGCAATCAAAGTTTGAAGAAAGAATAAATTTCTGGATCGGTTAATTTCATGTTTTGAATATTAAGGCGTTGACTATTCCGCTGGCAACAAGGGATCAATCCAAACACATGTCGATACTTAGGCGCCGTCGGGGAAAATGCGGACGTTACATAGAATTGCTTGTTTACAAAACCATTAGAAACAGATTAATCAAAGCCGTTGAAAGACGCGCAGACATTGATCTCGGACATTGGGCGTGTTTATGGGGTGAGGAAAAGAGGCAAAGCTATATGCTTCGACGCAACCAGCACACGGTGGCCGGAATTCGGATTGGATCACTCTAATATCAAAATTTGAAACAGAATAGGTGATTGGGTGATTATTTTGATAGGTGAAACCGAAAAATGTGTCCCACTTTTCTATCAGTCACCGTGAGCTCTCTCTGAAAAATTTTCATCACAAAATAGATCAGACTTTTCACTTTAGTTCTTTCAGCCGTGGCCGGATTTACCTACTTGCCGCCCATGGGCCGCCTGTATTTTGCCGCCCTCTTCTCATTCATTTTGAAACATCAATAAAAACCATCAAGTGAACGTGCCGGAGGGAGAGGGGTGCATAAGACGCGTTCACTGCTAGTGTTGGACACATTTTTGCGAAAAGCTCGCAAAATTTCACGGAACTTCGTCGCGAAAGTTAAGTTCCGTAACATATCGTCGTAATCTCTGTGTGGACAAGGTACTCCATTTATAAGAAATGAACCGAAAAATTATGAAAGAACAAACATAAATAGGATTTAATAATTTTAACTTCCGCCGCCGCCGTGCCGCGCTGACCACATTGTGTTTGGCGCAATGCGTGAAGTATTCATGTAGTCTCGTAGGCACTGTGCGTTTCACGCCGCGCGCGCCGCGCCGACCGCTGTTGACCGTACTGTGTTTGACGCAATGCGTGAAGTATTCATGCAGTCTCGTAGGCGCTAATATGTGTTACATGCCGACCGCCGCGTCGAGGGCTTCTCCTTTTCATCTCAAGTCCTCGTCATCATTTCTCTTTGCCCCGCGCCGCTCCAGGCCAAATTACGTGTTTGGTTTCTCTCTTAACTCAACTAATTAAAGGTGCGCAGTCTTTTGTATCACCGAAATACGACAAAATTAGAAATTAATGAACTCTCAGAAAATGAGAGATTTTGTCACATTTTCTTGTTTGTAATTTTTTTCTGAATCCGATTTTTTTGTACCTGCATTTAGAAAAATTGCAAAATTTGCCGTCCCCTAATTTTGCCGCCACGGGCCGCGGCCCATGTGGCCATCCCCTTAACCCAGCCCTGCTTTCAGCCAAGAATTTTTACCTGTCATCGAAGTAAAAACCTCCACAATGTGACATCCTAATGAGCTCCGTGTCTGTAGTTAAAGTGCCACTGTCCAGGGCGCAGTGTCTGACCGTGATGTGATCTCCGGTGTCATCTAGAATGAGAAATTCAAATATTACATCGATTTATCAATTTTAAATTGCTGCCAAGCGTCAATACTAAAAAGGCGCCAGTTGATGGGATTCGGCAGATTTTGAATTTTTAGCCAAGCAAGAGACGATAGCCCCTGTGCAAGAGCCTAAAGAATCATTTGAAGCCCAAAAATCGGCAAAGTTCAGAGAAATTGAAGCAGATTAGTGTTTGGAAAAAAACCTCGCATTCGATACAGAAATCGATAGCTGAATCGAATGCGAGATTTTATCCTAAACACTATTCTGCTTTCATTTCTCTGAATTTTGCAAATTTTTGGGTTTAGAATGATTCTTCATGCTCATGCGCAGGGGCTATCGTCCTTTTTTTGGCTACAATTTTTAAATCTGCCGAGATTTTTGACCTGATCGATGCGATACATCGCATGCCAGTTCGACCACGTCAATTGAGCTTGACGAATCACCTTAAGCTTCCGATCAAATCCGGTGGGTAGGGTAGGGTAGGATAGTATCAGGTAGGTGTTGCTAAGATTGACATTATGTTTCGGTCTCACTGCGAAAGAGCCTTATTCGTTGCCATTCGTTGCCTTTTTATTGGATTTTTTTTAAAAGTTGGTCTTATTTTCATGTGAAGGAAGTTCAACTTTAGGCCACTAGATTTTCGTTCAATGAGAGAAACGGCCGCAGACCCTCAAAGACATCCAAAACTAGGTTTTGAATTTCCACTTTTCAAGTACGTCAAAAGGGTAATTTTTAGCTCGGAGTCGTAGCATCTTCAAGTAAGTCTCCTCTTTTTCAGTCCCACCTCTTCATAGATTATTCGACTGAATACGTGACTTCTCCATGATCACGTAATGCACAGGCATCATTGAGAGTCTTGTCGCGGGCTTTTGGAAGTTGGATATGGAGATGGAGTACACGAATGGTTGAGACCGGTGAAAATCCATTTTAAATCCACTTTATTCAAAGTACCTACCCTATGTAAAATATGGTTGGATTCTGCAGAACCAGCCTAACTACATCACATGCTGCCTGATTTCCTGTCAATGTCTATACTTTTAGGAGGAATTCTAACTTGAGATTTTGTGAATAAGTACATTTTGGATAATTTGGAGGGAATTCACAGCAAGTCGTCATGTTGTTACATGTAAAAAAAAAAAAAAAAAAAAAAAAAAAAAAAAAAAAAACTGAAAAAGATAAAACTGCTATTGATTACCTGTTTGGCAAGTTGTACGTAAATAAAACTTGTAAAGGAGTCGTAAATACTCCGAGTTCAAGAATTTTCCGTCAACAACAAATTTGGTCACCAAATAGGTGAGAAGAGGTGATAAATAATTCTTACGTACTTTTTCTGCAATTACAAGTTTGCCAAGTTGTATTTAAAAAAAACTTATGAAGAGGTCGTCAATAGTCCGGGATCAAGAATTTTACGTACAAAATTTTGTCACCAAATAGGTAAGAAGAGGTGAGGCGTATAATTGTTACGTTTTTTTGTAAAAAATACTACATAGGCACATACATTTTGGTCTATTTTACCAATTAACTACTAATTAATTTTCTAGTAATTATTTTTTTAGGTCTTTATTACAGTGTTTTGTATCGTATATTTTACGTTATATGCTAGTAGAGGGACACTAAATTTCTCGCAACAAACGGCAAAAGTGCATGATACTCATCACTCCTCAACGAATGTCACTGTTTCATTATTAATGTAAAGTTGCGAGACAATGTGAGTGCTCCCTTATCTCTCTTCAAGAGGGTGTAATGCTCGCCCATGTCTTAAACTTGAAATAGCTTTTTCGTAACTCTAAACACCCAAACTGAGTGCTGTAAGTTTAAATGAAACCTCCGTTGAACAGCACCACGGCCGTGTTAAGAAAGAACGCCGTATGAGCCTCCAGTCGTTGCCTAATTTCTCCCGAACATACGAAATTTCAGCGAAACTTGTGAATATTTTTCTTCCCATTGTTTAAAGGATTTTAGTCGCAATTTAATCTAATGTATCTGAAAATTTCACGGAAGCCAAGGTAGCACAGTGCAACGAAAATATTGCAATTGACTTGCAATTAGATGTCAATAAAAATTTATTTTTTTTTACCATTAAATTGCAATATTTTTATATCATTTGGTCGATTTTAAACACTCAACGAAATGATAACCACGTATCAGAAAGATAGGCAATATATAGTGCAATGGAACATTGCAACTTATTTCAATTTTATTGCAATAAGTTTCAATAAATGGGGCCCCTTCGAACAGGTGCTAGGCAACTTACACAACACTCAGTGGAATTGCAATATTTTTTTTACTATATAATTCGTCGTCTCCCGGACGAAAGAACGTAACTCCATTCCAAGGTTGCTAAATTGACTCAAACAATTCAATATTTAACAAGAGTAGACCCGTGCAATTTTTGTCGAAGATTGGTCTGATTTTCGCATGAAACCAGAGGAAAAATCAGTGAATTTTTCAGTCAGAAATTCCCAAAATTCTCTTGGTAAAAATGCAATCTGCGCAAGGAAATTTGGCAACATTGAAATGCAGTTACGTTCCTTCGTGCGGGAAACGACGATTTGCTACTTATTGCAATCTGTGCAACTCGGGAAGACGTTCGTAAATTTTTTCAAAAATAAGTATTTTATCCCGAAAAATCTGGCAATCTACGAATGTTCTTACGGCGTTTTTCCTTAGCATGGCAGAGCACACCAAGTATGTGTGATGAAATGATCAGGCGCCGGGAGGACGCCTCTATGCTCCATTTTTCCCTTCATTATTTTTTCATTTCTTTCTCCCCCGAAAGATTTAATAAGAGAAGAGGGGGGGACACGGGGTGACTTAAATTGGAAACGGCATCTCAGCGTGTCTACATTTTGCCAAGTGCCATCTTCCTTGATGGATCTGTTGCCATCGGGCCTTAGTCTTCAACCTCAACTGATCCATCAGTAACTCTCGGGAGTTTTTTCGTGAACGCATCAGAGTGAGAAGCCAGAATTTAAAATATCTCTTCAGAGTAAAAGTAAATAAATGAGAATACGTGAGATTAATGCTAGTTTAATAATAAAAATGCCCACGATATTTTTACATATGTGGCTCCCCAAAGTACATGTAGAATCACTAGTTCAGGGATCAATAATTCTAGCGTCAATTTTACTAAAATTGGGATCATACGGATTAATTCGGACAACAACCATCAATTCAGAATTTAATAAAAACTTAGAATGAGTTATTATATCTTACAGCATGTGGACAGCGTTTACAATAAGAATAATTTGCTTTATTCAAACTGATTTAAAGACAATAATTGCTTATTCTTCAGTAGTTCATATAACATTAGTATTTGCATCAATTACTTTAAACAAAGTAAAGAGTATAATAGGAAGTATATACATTATAATTGGTCATGGAATATGCTCAGCAGGCCTATTCTACATAGCAAATATCATTTATAAAAACTATAAGTCTCGGAGAATCATTGTTAACAAGGGAATATTTTCAATAACTCCTACAGCAATAATGATGTGGTTTCGTGTACACAGTAGGTGAATTTTTCTGGCGCTACTGTATACAAACATGTAATTAAATGATAAAAATAATTTTCATACATCAACAAACTCGAAAAAAAAATGAAAGAACCAGAGGCGGATTCAGCAATTTGGCAACACCGGATTCCTCCATTTAAACCTATGCTAAATAATCGATTCTTGTCGGAGCACCTGGCCCCTCCAAGAATCGATACATTTCCATAGGTTTAAATGGAGGAAATCCGGTGTCGCCAAATTGCTGAATCCGCCAATGGAAAGAACAAAGGAGGGGTATCCTGCCGTGCCGAGGAAAAACGCCGTATGAATATTCGAGAGTTGCCAAATTTCCTCCCATATAATGTATAGTTTTGTGGAAAAATTCGAATTTTTCTCCTTGATATTTTCAGGAACTGTAGATGAAATTGCAATCAAATTTACATGAAAAATTGAAGGAAAAATACTAATAAGATTATTACGATTGAAGAAATTGGTTCAGTTGAGAAATAATTGAAAATTCGTGGTTTATGACTGTTTGAGGATCTGCTTTATTTAACTAACTGACAGAGAAACAGGAACGTTGGAGGGTCGAAAAAAGGCTGGAATTTGTTTTTAAACCGTAATGCAGAGGTGACGAGACTCGTAAAACAGCGTATTAAAATTTCACAGCCCTGACACTCCTCTTTGCTGGAAACTTTTTTTTTTTATTTATTTATCTGGCGGTTTTCTTATTAAACTTTAGGATCCCCTGACGTTTATTATTTTTTATGTGAACGATGAACCGTTTTAGGCCCGTTGCTTTTCTGAAAAAGCTTCAAAGCAAATCGTTCCGCTGACGTCCTCGGTGAAAGCTTTTAGCTTTGGCTTGAGCTCTTATCTGCGGTAAATTATCACTGTTAGCCTCATCATAAGTCATTTTCTCGAAGCGTAAGCGTTTATATCCTTCCGAAGAGGGCGTGCTTTTCGGGGGAACATTAGAGGGTGTCCGACGGTGCGACTGTCTCTGACTCGCGAATGGATATTCTACAGACTATGAATAATGTCCGTGAGCTCCAACATCGAGTAACCCTCGCGTACAACTTTTGAAAAATAGAGTTAAAATAAAATGACCGAAGCCGTAGCAATTACACGTAAGGGCTTTTCAGTCTTCAGAACTTCTGCTACCCTGAAAAAAACCTCCGTGTATTTACTAAGAAAATGGTAAAATTACCAAGAATTCATGGTTCTATTTGATCCCAGTTTTTTCTTGGTAAAATTACCATTTATAGAATTGGTAATTTTACTGAGAAATCTCGGTAAAATTATTGAACTTTCTCGGTAATTTTACTTGACCTTGGTAAAAACGCCAATATCTTTTATCGACTGTGGTAGAATTACCGAGATAAAATGGCAAAGTTATCGGGAATTGATTACCAATAAAAGTGGTATTCTTACCTGAAAAAAACAGTAAAAATACCGGCTTTTAGGTAAGCTTACCAGTCTGTCTTGGTAAAATTACCAATAATTGGTAAAAAAAGTGAGATGGTAAAATTAAAATGTTTTTAAAATGATAAAAAAATACTTTAACACAAATTAAAAGCGCATTTATGTCAATGTGTCTCATCTTCTTAGACATTTCAGACTCGTTTTTTAAATATTTTAGATTTTTCTCGGTTTCTAAGAAACATCTGCGCGAAACATTTTATCCCTCTCGGAAATATTTTAAAGAAATATTTTGAGGATTGCGTGAATTTTAACCAAGGAACCAAACGAACCACAAAACGTACCGTAGTATCCGGTCATCTTAATACAAGCCGTGGCCGGGAATACGCCATTGCGCCCTTTCCTTCCGCCCATGCAGGGCGACTCCAAGATGTCAAGAGTGTAGTTGTTGTGAAACGGATCGTCGCAAGCCGGGTTGTCCCAGTTAACGGAGACGCACTTGAAACAATCTATGTTTGCCGCCCCTGCAACATGAAATGTTCCGCAGATTCTTGGCGATCTTATAAAATAAACATGCGACAGATAACCATTCGAGCTCCGCGGTATGTTTGTTGCCTATGTGATGAAATTGAAGGGGAATCTTAAGTGAACGATAACTGGCGCACAGGTTTATGGGCTCTCTATTGAATCTATATCAATCTTATAAAGCTACTTAAATAAGAGGTTTCATTTGCTTTATTTATGCTCACGGGAAGATTTTGTCGCCAATGCACTGAAATTAAAGGCGACCTTTCAACGGAAAATATTTACCCACACGGAGAAAAAAACTTCGTGCGTGGGACCCGAAGTTTAGGTCATATGGATCTCTGAAGTTTTCGGATTGAGCATCTGAACACTTTAGGGCCAGCTGCTGAGGTTTGGATCTCACATCTGGAACTTCAGTTCTTACATCTGAAGTACTTCGGTTTCCACATCCGAACAAATTCGGTTCTCACATCCGAAAAACTTCGGTTCTCACATCTGAAGTACTTCAGATGTAAGAACTGGAGTTTCAGATGTGTGTTTCGAACCTCGACTGCTAGACCTAAAGTGTTCAGATGCTCAATCCGAAAACTTCAGAGATCCATATGACCTAAACTTCGGGTCCCATGCACGAGGTTTTTTCCTCCGTGCACAGGCATCTTCGTTGGTCAGACAAAGCATACAGTGGGATGTCTGTATGTTTTTTTAAAAAAAAGCTTACTTTTCATGCTTTCCACTGCATTTTTAGAGCCCCTCCCTCTCTTTCAGAGAAAACCCCCAAAAAATTATTTCTGTCGGAAAATAAATTTTATTCTTAAAGTGAGATACTAACGTAAGAAAAAAGAAGTCGTTCAAGTAAGGCATAAAATACTTGAGAGGGAGGGGGGCGGAGTTTGAGCCACTGGATTTTGCGAAAGGAAGGGGGCATGTGGCAGAACAAGTCGACGGTGTAAATCGGCAATCACATAGGTAACTCGGTTTGTGACGTCGCAGACTTCCTATCATACTTTATTTTTTTGAACGGAAAACTACTCAACGACAATTCTTTAAAACTGTCGTAATTTTTCTTCTCTGTAAGAAGAAAATTCTGCAGAAACTTCAAGGAATGATGTCCATTTGTTCTCCTTCAAAAAAATATTATAGAGGCGGAGATTTTCAGACACCGCAAACGAGTTATGTGATTGCCGACTTGCATCGTCGAAGTCTTACCTTCTCACTCAAAGAAAAAATTCTATTTCCCGACAAAAATAATTTTTCCGAGACGAAGAAGGCAATTTTCTTTCGAGGTTGGAATTGCGTGCTCTGTCCGACAACACGCGTCGGATTTAAATAATAAAAGCGAGCTGGATACGGCCACGGTTCTGACACGGTGGGGAACCTGAGGGAAGAGAGCTTTGTGGCGACTAAGTCTCTTGCCTGGGAATCTTGTTAAGTTGGGCTCCGGCTCGGACTGAATGACTGTCTGCTGTATCCTCTTGCGAGTTGAGAATCATCCGGATTCACAGGCTTGTCACATGGGGTGGAACCGGGAGGGGGCGCGAAGGGATGATGGGGGTGAGTGTGGCAGCGGCGCCCTCGACCGCGCCGCGAGGACGTGATGCCGAAGCCAGGGTCGGAGCTCGGCTCAGGATAAGATGCCTCGTGAGAGTAGAGTCGAGAGGCCGCCTCAACCTTTCGTGCTTCTCAACCTTTGAGCCCGGGGTTGTCAGCCTATGCAGGAGATTGACACCCGGATATCTTCTTTTATCCTCGCGCCGGTGAGAAATCCAGCTGCCGGGAAACTGCCTCGTCCGAGATTCATCCTCAGCGTCCTGATTATTGAAATATATAGACTGAGCGATAAACAAAGAAGATATAGGGAGTCTGGAACGATTCTAGAGGCCTCCTCAACCTTTCGTGAATCTCAACCTTTGAGCCCGGGGTTGTCAGCCTATGCAGGAGATTGACACCCGGATATCTTCTTTTATCCTCGCGCCGGTGAGAAATCCAGCTGCCGGGAAACCGCCTCGTCCGAGATTCATCAGCTCAAAGGTTGAGAAGCACGAAAGGTTGAGGCGGCCTCTTGACTATGTCTTCTTTGTCTATCGCTATGTCTATAAATTTCAATAATCAGCACGCTGAGGATGAATCTCGGACGAGGCGGGTTCCCGGCAGCTCAATTTCTTACCGGCTCGAAGATAAAAGAAGATATCCGGGTGTCAATCTGATTATTGAAATTTATAGACATAGCGATAGACAAAGAAGACATAGTCAAGAGGCCGCCTCGACCTTTCGTGCTTCTTAACCTTTCGTGCTTCTCAACCTTTGAGCCCGGGGTTGTCAGCCTATGCAGGCGATTGACACCCGGATATCTTCTTTTATCTTCGCGCCGCTGAGAAATCGAGCTGCCGGGAAACCGCCTCATCCGAGATTCATCCTCAGCGTCCTGATTATTGAAATTTATAGACAGAGGGATAGACAAGGAGACATAGGAAGTATGGCGACTATTGCGATCCTAGAGGCCTCCTCAACCTTTCGTGCTTCTCAACCTTTGAGCCCGAGGTCGTCCTCGTCAGCGTATGCAAGAGATTGACACCCGGCTATCTTCTTTTACCTCCACACCGATGAGAAATGGAGCAGCCGGGAACCGCCTCGTCCGAGATTCATCCTCAGTGTGCTGATTATTGAAATGTATAGACAGAGCGGTAGACAAAGAGGGCATCGGGAGTATGGAGCGATCCTATTGGTTGAAATGGGTGGCTCTCATAGACTAGGGAGGAAATGATAGCTTTACCGCAGGGTCTCTCGCGGGTTGCCGTCAGTTAGTCTATTACCTACCTCCTGTGTTCATTAACCGCTTCTACCGATAGGATCCTTCCGTACCCCTTGTCTTCTATGTCCAAAGCTTTGTCTATCAATTTCAATAATCGGCCCGCAGGTCCCGGTGCCTGTACCTTGTATTCAGCTGGTACCTTCGGTTGATTATTGATTTCGGTAGACGAAGCCGTAGATACAAAAGATGACGGAAAACGCGGAAAAAAGAGGTACGCTGGTACGGGTTAGGACCCAACTAGGATGGGGAATTAAACATTGTGCTGGTGCCCCAATAAATTAGGCGACATTTAGAATGGCGTAGTACCACTATTTTAGGGAATTTATCCATACCTTTTTCCCGGGAAATGGAGTGATCCTGTTGGTTGAAGCGGGTGGTTTTTTAAAACTAAGGGAGATAATGATGGACTAACGGGGGCGATGGACTAACGGGAGCAATTGACTAATAATGATGGGTCTCTCGTGGGTTGCCGATAGATAGTCTATTACTTACCTCCTTTGTCCATTGCAACCGCCCGCTTCCACCAGTGGGATCACTTCATTTTCCCTTTGTCTTCTTTGTCTATCACTTTGTCTATCAATTTCAATAGCTCATAGTAATTTGATGGCTCTTGCTATTAGATTAGCAGAACCTATCAACACCTTCACCGCCAAGCCAGACATAGAGTATCGAGATTTTGAGAATATGGACGGATTCTTTCCAGGAAGCCTCACGGGCTTAAAAAGGCCGTCAACCTTTTCAGACGAAACACGGTGTTGTTACCAGCACCTTCACTTTTTTCCTGGCGGCCAGGAGTTTTAGGGTGGGTTGTTCATTGACGCTTCTACATGACCGCGAGAGAAACGGTCCGGTTGGCCTCCGTCGCCGGGGGATCTCCCAAGGAGAACCATCAGTCCTTGTGGCTGGAGAGTGGGGAGAGGGGCTGCAGAGATCACTCGTCGGGGCAGACCCTATTTGTGCGCTGCTACAGGCTGATTGTTGAAATTCATAGACAAAGTCATAGACAAAAGAAGACATAGGGAGTATGAAGCAATCCTATTGGTTGAAATTTGCGGCTCCTGTAGACTAAAGGAGAAAATTATGGACTAACTAAAGGGTTTCTCGTGGGTTGCCATTAGTCAGTCTATTACCTACCTCCTTAGCCCATTTCAACCATCCGCTTCCACCAGTAGGAGCCCTCCATATCCTTTTTGTCTGCTTTATCTTCAGCTTTGTCTATTGATTTCAACAATCGACCCGCTGAACAACGAGCATGTCTATTATCCCGTGTACGTTGGTTGTATGGGTGGCTCCAATCTCCGCCCTGGCTAGCCACTAGGAGCTGGCAGGGGCTGATCTAATCCACCATCCTAAAATAACATTTGCTTCTAGTGGGATACGAAATTTACCGTTTACCATTGAAGAATAGTATCAGCCAATCTGTAGTAATTATATCTTAAGCGGAAACGGTGATTTGAAAGTTCGATTCCTACCCAACGTTTTCATGGATGTTTCTCTGGTCCGATGAGAATGATTTGGCGAAAACACGTTGACGTTGAAAGTGTGAAGACGGGAAATTTTGACTTGTTCGAAACTCATGTGAATCGTGGGTGACGCCATGCACCGCATCAGTGCACTCGTTATAGCACTCAACATTATTAAATTATCTAGGTCTGTTTCTCCGTGCGCGATAGGCAATACACACAGCTTTGGAGTCGGTCAAAAGCGGCAACAGTAGTGCAGTGACAGACCCCTCTCAACGTGAACAACGAAGCAATTGACTTGCGAGGATGTTACCCCTGCTCTCAGCCACAGCTCAGGACACGCAACAATTATTCTGCCCTGCTAAGGAAAAACGCCGCATGAATTTCGAAAGTTGCCTAATTTCTGCGGATAAAACACGCATTTAAGAGGAAAGGTATGCATTTTTTCCTATGAAATTTCTAGATACTTTAGGGTAAAATGGGAACAAAATTGCCTGAAAAATATAAAGGAAAATATCCACAATTTTTTCAGTAAATTCGGTTTTTATTGAAGGAAATATGGCAACGTCTGAAGGCTCATACGGCGTATTTCCTTGGCACAACAGTATTACGGTATTAAACAGAGCATGGAAAAAGTCCTCGGGCCGTCTCTAGGGCGCTCATGCGCCTTTCTCTTCGTCTCGTCAAAATATTCAGTTAAAGAACTAACCATGGACACGCTTTTTAGAAGCGAGGAACTTTGCTGTGCCACGAACAGAACCAGAACTAAATAACGACCCTGTAAAATTTTGATAATTATTTCTGCACCAGAATTTCCCCCTTTTAAAATTGTTATGATTGAAAGATAGCATCAGCAGTGGTGGACGGAAGATCAGAAATTATTTTCACCAACGCGGAAAGTGCCTTAAACTGCTACTATTAAGATCAGCAACTAATTTCCCAGTTTATTGTAAAATAGGATAAACACTGATTTCGATTCGATAATGAGATAAATTACAATAACTAAATGCGGAAAATAAATATCTTAATTACAACGTTTAAAACTCTCCTTTTATTTTTGATATTTCTCTAGAAAAACTAATCAAATTCTTCCTTGCAATTTTGTGGGTGTGTGTTTTTTAGAATGAGTTAGAAAAATTCACAACAAATGGCGTAATCTGGTGTTCAGTTTTTCTTTACATAAGTACAGCTTGAGCGGATCAATCTGAGGTACATCTTTTCCGAACTAAGCCATTAATAATATATAAATAAAGTATTTTTCGTGCATACCCGTATGGATAGCTGATAAAAACGCCACAAATGCAGTTAAGAGCTCCACCGTTTCACTCAAAAGTAACATCGCATCATCTGCAATCAAGAAAAAATAATGTGAGTGCATTTAAAGGCATGTCTAGGTTTTGAAAAATAATGTGCTTGACATGCGCAGGCGCTCTAACCACAATATCGGCGGATTGAGGCCTCTGTCTCATGGCGCCTTCAAAATAGCTCGATGCCCCGCAATACATACGTGTTCGAATAGTTGCTCGTTCCACGTTCAGAGTTTGCAAGTTCCCTGCTAACAGAACATTCTAAGAAAAGAAGAACAAAAACTACATTTCTTCGACAACGCATGCATACGTAGACTTTTTTAATTAAAATGTTCATGTAAAGCGAAATTTGACCTTCATTACATACACGGGAAATGTGTAATTTAAATAAATAGGATTTTTGAAATAAATATACTTTGAATCTCTTTTTGTATTAAAGGCTTACCCTGAATGCAACTTTGTTAGAAAAAGCATTATATCTTGCAACATAAAATGTGACTGGTGTTAAAATATGGCTAATTCCTTAATTGCCACCGGAAATTAGGTGAAAATGTCTTCCTCTCAATTAGCGTTTTAAAAAAAGAGGTAAAACGTATTGATAGGTGAAAACTCTCTAAAATTCATTGCTCACAATAAAGTGAGCTTTTGAGAAATAATATCATAACTCTCCGAAACTTGATAAAGTGTCAGAGGTCGTTGCAAGTCGGCGAGTGATGGGGAGAGAAAACATAATTACGTAGTGAGAAAAACGGCGGATATTGACAAACGCTGGCAGAATTTTTAATGTGACTCCAACATCCAACGATAAATTTAAGCCATACTGTATATTGCATGTATCGCAGAACAGGTAGCTTGAAGGCTTCCTTCCTTTCCGGTATTTTCAGCTCAGTCGATCGAAGAAAATCGAGATGTCTGGTCCGGAGATCGCAAAATTTATTTTCGCGGCTGGTTTACGACATTCCTGGATTATTAAAAACGCACGCTCCTATTGAGTCGCTTCCATTCATCTTCCGTGATTTCCACGGGAGATCTAAATATTTTAGTATGGAAGACGGGTGCATGCTTTATATCCGCCTCCTTCGCTCAAGGTTCACTGGTCTTGGGACGTGGAACACAAAATGCTTGGTTTAAGTGAGTTTGACATACTTTCAGTCAAAATTTCTGCACATCTTATAACTTTTTTAATCACATAAAATGAAAAATTATGTTACATCATGCTAAATGATTATAATAGTTTTTTAGTCTTTCGATGGGGAAATTTTTACAATGAACGATCCGATCCGATGCGTAAGTTCCCCGCTGTTCTAATCGTATTTGCAACATAGCATTTTTCAAAGCAAAAGCAAAGGCTCAAAATTTGGGCTAAACAACTTTCAAATACTTGTATTTTAGAATCAAATATGGCTGTGGCTCCTTACTGTAAATCCTGAGATTCCGACTTCACATTTTTTATAAACACAACGCTTTGAAGCAGGAAAAAATACATTGTCATTTTTACTGATTTTTTTCTCATAGCCACTGAGGATAACGAACCATAAATGTTATATTTGAAGTTATAAGAAAAATGTTGAGTCATGGAGACATGTTACATTGGAAAACATGTTAACTCACTGCACATTGTATGATCGGTGCGGAAATTTAATTCATGCCGTCTTTCCATTAAAAACACTTTTTTCTGTCCATTTCACCATGCACTGGCAGCAGATATTACAATTCTGTTGTCGAAGTTCAATTGGTAAATTGACAGGAAGTATAGTACGTGGGGATAGTATCTAGGGGACGAAAACTTGTCGGAAAAACGAAAAAAATTCACCTAAGATTGCGGGAGCCCAAGTGACAATTTTACTATTTTCGGACGAAGTAATTTCGCAGGAGGAATCTAATTGTTTCGAGGACTCAGAATTGACAATTAATAAACATGTTATAGATACATTCAACGATGATCTAGAAAACTCTAAAAAATAAAAAAAAATTGGGGGAAAAATGAACGGAATGATTACAAATGATTAACAGAGATAGAGATCAGAAAAAGAGCGCGCATTGAGAAACTACGTTTTCACCTTTGGTACGCCGCAAAGGCGCGTTGCTTCATATTTTGCGTGCCTGTCTTGAGAAATACAACACGCAACATCATTACTTTTTTTTATCGCCCCCACACGAGAAAGGTAGCGCAAGATTTTTATTAAGTTCACGAAGCTATTAAATTATTTCCAGGTTTCGGGGCCAGGTTTGTCGCCTCTCTTTAGATTTCGTTGTAAGCACATCCAGCGAGCAAATTACGTTGAAGGCAAATCCATTAACCGCGAACAGTGCACCTGAAGTGACTCACTTTGAAGTTTGAATGTACATAAGAAATTCACGTTGGAGTAGTAGGATACCTCCCCCCCCCCCCCCCCGAAAGGTCTTCGGCAAATTGCAAAGTAGATCAGCAGAGCTCCTCAAAAAATAATTGCATTTTAATGGTTTTTTAGGGGTAAAATAGCAAAATTAACCCTGGGGTGACAGCTAAGGTGCCAAAATACTTACGATGCACAATTTACAATAAAAAAAAAATAAACACCACACTGCTTAAATCATGTCCAGTAAGAAAATAAATAATGAAAAATACAAATACAATGTAGAAAAAATGATGACAAAGTTCTAATTAAGAATGTTCCATTCTTCACAGTCAACTCCTTTTCTTATTTCCCCTTCTTTTACGAAAAAACTAATAAATAAGTAAAGAGCCATGCTAATGTAATCAGAGTAAGAATCTTGAGACGTCATTAAAACATACTAATGGATATTATGAATTGGTATCCGATTGAATATGATGGGAAATTCGCATTGTCACAGAGCGAGAAATACCTAAAAGTTATCTTCCGCATCTGCGATAGTAGGACATGCATGTAAAATGCAGCAATTTGTATTTGCTTATAGCCTCGTTGTAACACGCCATTCTAGCTTATTCAAAAATAATTGTGTCTCTGGTATGGGGTGCACAGAGGTAAAATTATTGATCAACAAAGCACTGCGAACACTGTCCACGTTGTCAGGTAGATTTTTTATCACGTGATAAATCCGCAGAACCTGCGACGTATTGCACTTATTTATTTCTGGCAGGATTGGCAATCGTACTTTCGTGCATAATGCATTTCAACAGATATGGTCAACAGGCGACCCGCATCACGCGAAACCTGATCGAGCTTTGTCACTCACTTGAAAAGACGAATGGCTTTCTTCCGAGCTCCACTGGGAATTTCATTGTAGAAATGAGATAAAAACTCCAACCTGACCTTGTTAGTAAATATATTCATAAATGAAAATTCAGATCTCTCCTAGCTGTCCGTTCCTCGTACCAAACCAAAAAACAGGTTTATTTTAAAAACTTTTTATTTTAATTTTCAAGAAATACATTTTTAGCAAATATAAATGATTTCAAGCAATTTTAGAAAACAACTCGGGAATTCTTAGTTCTCATTTTATTGCTGTCCTTTTGACAGCAAGAATATTCTTATGTTGACAAAGTTTCTTAGTTCTTATTTATGACAGAACATTAATGTAGATTGTTTCGGATACAAGGAATTTATTCTCAAGGCCAGTGGTGCACCCTTCTTTGGTAATATGAATGAATTGTACGCGTCAAATTGCAAAAAAAGTCATTTGCGGATTAGTTTCACAAGTCTACGATGCAGAGCTCGGAAGAAAAAAAAGAGGTAAAACAACCGCGAATAATTGGTTTACGACCTCGCCAATTTTCTTTGTGACGATCTCTCAAGTCTCTCATGTAGGAAGATTAACCAGAATATTTATCGCTCGGAATTTTTTCTTTCTTTTTTTTTTATCTTCATTTATTGCAAGGCCAATATTTGCATTTTTTAAAAATTTATTAGGATTTTCTTCTTAATTTTATTGTTTGAGAAATCGAACAATTTTCTGAGGATTGGATCGTTTTCAAAACTGAAACTGCCGCCGCACACAAACTTCCAACCGGGTGAAATGTCTTGTAAAAGTGTACGGTGGCATTTTTACGTGATAAAGAACAAAAATGGCTCCCTAATTCGAGCAGTTTTCCAAGATTTTTCTTTTTGAAACTTTCGAGTATTTCAACAGTCAATGCCACTGGGGTTGTTTCATTTTCTCCTCAGTATTCTGGAGTGCATTTCATTTTGCGATGAGGAATAACTATTATCGGATGGATGTAGGAATAACGTATGTGTTATCACTCTCCTCATGCAAATGGGTGCTTTTATGGATAAGTTAAAAATATCAATTCTACATGGCAAAATGAAGTCCACTCATTGGTCATGGAGCAAGGAATCTCTGAAAATTCTCAGCCGAGACACGAAAACTAAAATATTTCGCGAGAGGCACTCAAGAACACCGGAAGCTTATGTCCTTTGAATCGAGTCGCTATATTAGCGGCAAATCATGGAGTTTTCCTATAACTATAAGCACGGAATACCCAAATAATACGACGCACTTGGCAAGGCTGCTGACGTGGATAGCTCCAAGGTGGCGGGAAGGTATCACGCACGCTTAAAAATTTAGTGCCTAAAATTGCGATGGCAGGTGATTTCGCGTGTCCCTCCACATTGCTAAGCCCGCAGGAGGCAGCGCGGGAGATTCAACCATCTCTTGAGAATTAAATGATGCAGAAATTGCAGCTTGCAAATATCGTGGCTCCTGCGTTTTCATGCAATTTTTACGGGTTCGGAAGCATTCAGCTCGGATCCGACTCAGCTACACCAAATATGAATGTCACTTCTTGGCTGAGGGTGGGTCCAGTTAGAGTCCCTTTATACTGAGAGTAAAGACAATACGAATCCATTCCTGATTGTTTCCCTTATTTTATGCCTCCCTAGTGTCACAAACGGGAATAAAGATTACATTTGGGGTAGTCACCAATTGCAAATATTAAAAACTGGAATGGACCGAGGAATTAGGGGTACAGTAAGGAACAAACGGAATGAGAGAGGGAACACCGTTATAACATCGTTTGTAAGGATTTTTTGAAAATTTCAAGGAATTTGCTACGTACTATGCAGAAAATTCACTGAAATTTGCAAACAAATTCGCACGCCTGTTTTTATGTAAATTTAGAAAATTTTATGTAAATTTATTCAATTGCCCGAGTAAATTTAGCAATTGCTGATGTATAGCTTAAGGCCTTTCTGCTTAGTCCAGTCCAATAATATTTCCTCATTTACGGTAGAATACCGTAGATTTTTCACTTAGGTAGAACACGTTGAAGACATTTTCACCTGTCGCCCCTTTGACGTAAGGGCGTATCGCAACATCCACACGAGCCCTGTTTGACATATGAATCCATGCTCCCCGGGTCTCATGCGGGAACCCAGATACGCCCTTTGATCAGAGAAGCGACGATATTGAAAGCCTCTAAACTCGACGCCCAAAAGAGAAAATAACAGTTTTCTCTCGTGGATTGACATGGTCAATTTTTAATTCGTTTACACTGCCCCACGTTAAATTTTGAAGAGGAATCGTGTTCTGTGGCGTTTAATTTTTAACTATGGGCGCATAGCTGTTGGTCTCATTGGAAATGCCTGAATTAAAAGGATCTATCTCCATTGTGACCTGAGCCCTGAAACCCTAAAGAGCACATGCATGACAAGGCTAATGCACGGCATTCCGCCTTGCTGAAGAAGAACGTCGCATGAACATTCGAGAGTTGCCAAATTTCCCTTGATAGAACACGTATTTACGAGGACATTCATGCATATTTTTCCTTAAAATTTTCATTTGTTTTAGATTGCATTGCGTACAAAATCGTCTGAAAATTTTAGAAAAAAATATTCACAATTTTCCCAGTAAAGTCGGTTTTTATCGAAGGAAACTTGGCAACGTCTGACGGCTCGTACCGCGTCGCGGCGCTCGCTCGTCTGGCGTCTTCCTTAATATAAGATATTTTATTTTATTAATTTTATTACGTCCAATTATTATGGTAGCCGAAAGAGAGTCAACGCTGCTGGAAAGTTCAATTTTACATAATTTTTTTTTCCAAAAAAGTTTCATGATTGCCTGGTGACTTCGAGTCCTGAACGCTTCACAGTTCTTTACTTCGTTTTCTAAGTAGATTTCTCTACGTCAATTCTTGATAGCTCCAGTGATTTTACTTCTCTGTGTGAAAATTCAGGCCATGGATTTGTCTCAGCTCTCTTTGAAAAAATAAAATAAGAGCGTAAATTCTGAAACACAGCAATCGATATGGGCGTTTTTATTTACAGTTGATATGGTAAAGCCGGCCCTGCTGCTGATGCGCGTTGTCTAAAAAGTCAATGGAACCGAAGATCAAAATGGTTATTTATTCATCACTTACCTCTTGTCCAACGGGAATAGCTTTCACGAAGCTTCAACTTCTAGGAAAACCGCGAAATACATTTTTGCACTCTGTTCCTGCCTTGAGGGTACTGATATTTACTCGAAAATGGGCATTTTATGTTCACAGCTTAAAAATATTGATGGGTTTTGGTTTAAAGAACGTCAATGTCTTGTGGAATGAGATACAGATTGTTTACAGTAATCGGAACTTCACTGATTTAACTTTTAAATTACAGGAATCAGTACATATCCTGTGTGCGACTTTCCGTTTCTGTGATGTAATTTTCATATACTTGCAATTAATTTTTTTTTTTCCTAAAAAAAATCCTCAGAAAATACATCGTTTTTGCTCTAAATACTGAGTGGGATTAACGCGTGAAATAATCATGACCTATACGATTTATTATACGAAGTCGTTGTTAGTTTTTTCCATTATTAATTATCGAGTATCTGATGATATCATAGCCGCAACGCACCTTTACCCACAAGAAACTCAGTGGCGTGGCGTGACCAAAAATAAAGGAAATACTGTCGTCTAAATCAGAGTTTCTGTAACTGTTCGTGCGTAAAGGATGTCTATGTAGTATTAACGAAGGATTGAAGGCCTCTGTCATTTTGGATTTTCACACGACAACCCGCTGCTGCCGTGACAAAGGTTAGCGTGATAGTAGCAAAGTGGTGTGGGGTGGATGCCTGGAGAACCTAAACGCCCTCAATTCGGTGCGTATGCAACATGGACGTCCATGGAGCTCAAATAGTTGCATCCAGGCGTTTAATTGACTCAACTCTTTCTTCAGTGTATCTTTTAAATTTTAGCACCAGGATAATAATTACCTTTATATTATATTCATTGAAAGAAGATAGATGGAGCAGTGCTTCCCTTGCTAACATGGTCGCCATGCCACTAAACAAATTAAAGGGTGCCCGTCAATCCGTCCTGAAGAAGTTTAATTGATGGAGAAGGTAAAAAGTAAGTTGAAACATGAAAATGAGCCTTGATAACGGGCAGCGTTCAACAGGGATGCATCAAGTCACATTTTGAAGGAAAAAATAAGTTGGGAGTAGTTTTGAATGCAACTAATTGTGAATTATCTTTGGTCGAACATTTTAAGTCGAGAAAAACTATTTCGAACGTTAAAATCCCTAAAATCATTGACTCATAAATTTAGACTTTAAAGAAACGTGAACAATTATTCAAATGTACGAGTTGGGAAACCCTTTTTGTTCTTTTGTACGCAATTTTTTTATGAAATTTCTGAAAAAAGTTCATTAAAAATAATTGCCATCAACATTTTGTTGAATTCTAAAATGCACTCATATTGACATTAAACACAAGATGAACCGGAAAACATGCCAGAGATAAATCAACATTTTATGTAGAGTTTATGGAGAATTCTTGTAAAAATTGACTTAAATAAATTGATAAAAGAAAGTTATAAAGGCGGGGAGGCATTTTAACGTAAACAAAATTAAAAAGGTTTCCTAACTCGGATATTTTGACAATTTTTTTTGTAAAGAGTTTTTTTTTTTTTTTTTTGACAGTCAATGCTAAGTACTATGAATGAATTATTAAACTTTTTCTTCAATATTGATTCTTATGGAGAATAAAACTTCAAACCTCTTTTTCTCTGTCCAAACTTGTTGCGACTCGGTGCATCTTCGTTAAACTCGGCCCAAACATCGTAAACACAGATGGCGCGAAAAGGAAAATGAAACGGGAGCGGATTTGTCACTTACATCAAAACGGAAAAATGAGAAATCCTGGTGAAATGAGGGTTGTGTGAATGAAAGTGCGGCTTCGGAGCTAAAGGAACGGACTGAAAGTTGGATTACGATGATGAAGCGTGGAGATTCTAAGGCGGGTGAGGAGTTACCGCCGCGCGCCCAGTGAAAGGATACCGCGACTAAAGCAAAAATAGACCAAGTCGCGGAAAACTTTTAGCTCGCGGCTGCGGATGGCACGCACGCGCCGCCACCACACCGCCGCTCTATGGAAAAACGCCGTATGGTCATTTAGCTGTTGTCACATGTCCCCCAACAAAATATTTTTTTGAGAAAAATTGTGTGTATTATTCCTTGAAATTCTCAGATATTTGAGGCCTCTAGTTCCAAACCCAGCAATCTCCATTGCCCTGTCTAAAAATTTTGCAATCATATTAATTTTTTGTGAGGAACATTAAAACGTCCAGCTGTTATGAAAATTTTCCACATTTTCTCGTTTCATAACAGAAAATTCAGGAGGAAATTAAACATGCAGGTTTTCCCGTTCCTTCACTTAACAAATTATGATGATCGCACAACTTTTAGATAGGGCAATGGGGATTGCCGGGTTTGGAAATAGGGGTCTCATTTAAGATTAAGCTGCGAACAAAATTTTCTGAAAAAATTGTATGAAAAATATTCAGAACTTTCTCAGTAGATTCAAAGGAAATACGGCAACTTCTGAGATCTCATACGGCTTTTTTCATACGTTACTAGGCTAAGGAAGAACGCCGTATATGAGCCTCCAGACGTGACCAAGTTTCCTTTGACAAAATATACATTTTCCAAGAGAAATTTCCAAGTATTTTCCCCTCATTATTTCAGAGATCTTTTTTTGAGGAAAATTGTGAATATTTTTCCTTGAAATTCTCAGATATTTTAGATTAAACTGCGGGAAAAATTGTTTGAAAAAATTGTATGAAAAATTTTCAGAGCTTGCTCAGTAAATTCAAAGTAAATATGGCAACTTCTCAAAGCACATCAGGCGCTTTCCACATACTACCGTGCTGCGGAAGAACGCCGTATGAGCCTTCAGACGTTACCAAAGGGTATCCCTGGGTAAGGGCACCAAAATGCCCCTCCTCACGGATTTTGAATTTAATGGTCTAAACCCTTTCAGGAGGTCCTAAAAACATAGTTTTGGGCAATTTTACCCTCCTGACCCCAACCACCCCCCCTCCAGCCCCGAAAAACCCATTTTTCGGGGAATTTTGGGGTATTTTCACGTTTTATTTCATATCTCCCGCAATTTTCGATAAAAATGCACCAAAATTTCACCAATTACACATCAGACCAGTCAGATTCTTGGGTAAAAAAATCAAATTTATCGTACCTTATTTAGGCCCCTAAAAAAATTCGTAAAAATCGTCAATTTCCAATTTTTTTCAGATTTTAGCGGTTTTAAAAAAAATGAGGACACATACATTTTTTTTTTTTGCCTTAAAATGTAGGTAATATACCCAGTTGTTACCAAAAAAAATTTCAAGCCTTCACGCGTGGTGCGTCCCACCGAAAAAATGGTTTTTTTGGCGCCAAAACGGTTAAAATGGCTCTTTTGGCAACGGTTTACTCGCACGCTATCAAGATTGTAACACTAAAATCTCTAATTTTTGGTTTCAATGTTTCAAGAGGCATGCCTTAGTATCGTCAGAAAAGGTTTCAAGTCGATCGAGTCCTTGCGCCCCACGTAAAGTACCGGTTTTTGGCGCCGAAATGGTCAATATTGCTATTTCAGAAGAGGTTACTCGCGTAGGGTGGCCCTTATTCTTGAATTTACGGAGTTTAAAGTGCGGAACCCTGCAAATGGTTTCATTTGATGAGAAAATAATGGGGAAAAAATAAAAATTGAGAAAAAAAGTTTTAAAACGCGCCTAAAAGAGCCTAAAGTTCCGAGCGTGGCGTGCGAAGACGCGTTTTTTCGTCATTTCGCGAATTTTTTTCCTCCCTTTAAAATGTTCCTACGGCTTTGAAATTTTTAGAGATTATACACTCTTTAGAGTACTTTACGAGAAAAATAATGAAATTTACATAGCTCAGTTTAAAATTCTTTCTTATCCCCATCAAAGAGGCCACGTCGTGCGATTTTGCCGATTTTTCCTTATAATCTCCCCGCACGGCGTGTCTTTTTTCCACCTTTAAATTGTTGCTACGGTTTTGAAATTTTCTGAAGTGTCACATACTTTATAGTAAATAACGAAAAAGCTAACAAAATAAACCTCGCAACTTTTAAAATGCTCCCTTTTCTCCTTCAAAGTGGCCACATCATGCGATTTCGTCGATGATGGTTCATAACATTCTCTCGGCTTGGTTTGCCTGAACGAGATTAAATTTTTTCACGAGTCAAAAGCAAAAATTCTTCAGATTCTAGAAGTAGAGTGTCTACCGAGTCATTTAAACCAAACATAAACAATTCTGTTCAGCTGCTGGAAAACAAGTCGATTTAATGGTATTTCGGGGCTAACATGCAAATGAACGATATAAAGGGAAAATCGGCAAAATCGCACGACGTGGCCTCTTTGATGGGGATAAGAAAGAATTTTAAACTGAGCTATGTAAATTTCATTATTTTTCTCGTAAAGTACTCTAAAGAGTGTATAATCTCTAAAAATTTCAAAGCCGTAGGAACATTTTAAAGGGAGGAAAAAAATTCGCGAAATGACGAAAAAAACGCGTCTTCGCACGCCACGCTCGGAACTTTAGGCTCTTTTAGGCGCGTTTTAAAACTTTTTTTCTCAATTTTTATTTTTTCCCCATTATTTTCTCATCAAATGAAACCATTTGCAGGATTCCGCACTTTAAACTCCGTAAATTCAAGAATAAGGGCCACCCTACGCGAGTAACCTCTTCTGAAATAGCAATATTGACCATTTCGACGCCAAAAACCGGTACTTTACGTGGGGCGCAAGGACTCGATCGACTTGAAACCTTTTCTGACGATACTAAGGCATGCCTCTTGAAACATTGAAACCAAAAATTAGAGATTTTAGTGTTACAATCTTGATAGCGTGCGAGTAAACCGTTGCCAAAAGAGCCATTTTAACCGTTTTGGCGCCAAAAAAACCATTTTTTCGGTGGGACGCACCACGCGTGAAGGCTTGAAATTTTTTTTGGTAACAACTGGGTATATTACCTACATTTTAAGGCAAAAAAAAAAAATGTATGTGTCCTCATTTTTTTTAAAACCGCTAAAATCTGAAAAAAATTGGAAATTGACGATTTTTACGAATTTTTTTAGGGGCCTAAATAAGGTACGATAAATTTGATTTTTTTACCCAAGAATCTGACTGGTCTGATGTGTAATTGGTGAAATTTTGGTGCATTTTTATCGAAAATTGCGGGAGATATGAAATAAAACGTGAAAATACCCCAAAATTCCCCGAAAAATGGGTTTTTCGGGGCTGGAGGGGGGGGTGGTTGGGGTCAGGAGGGTAAAATTGCCCAAAACTATGTTTTTAGGACCTCCTGAAAGGGTTTAGACCATTAAATTCAAAATCCGTGAGGAGGGGCATTTTGGTGCCCTTACCCAGGGATACCCTTTCCTTCGACAAAATATACATTTTCGGAGGAATTTCCGGGTATTTTTTCTTCAATATTTCAGAGGCCTTTGTTTTTTAATTTTATCTAAAACGTCTGAAAATTTCAAGGAAAAATCTTCATAACTTTCTGCAAAAATAAATACTTTAATAAGAGGAAATTTGGCAGCATTCGAATGCTCATACGGCGTTTTTGCTTAGCACGGCAGTATGGAGCGCCCGGTGTTTTCCTTTATTATATTCAAACGTGCGATAATTCCCAGTTTTATGTTTTAAATGTAAACAGAGAAGAACGCGACGAAACACTTTTTATGTTTTCCCAAGCTGGAGCCGGGACCTCCGCTCCTGGTCAAGCGAAGCGCCGCGCCGTGGCGGCAGTCCAAGCTAAATCAACAACTAATTAACGGAAACTGCTTTGAATGCCCCCTCCCCCCGCCCGGCACTCAAAATCACGAGAGTTCCTGAGTCTCACCCCCGTTTTGAATGAGGTTAAAATCTATTTTCCGCCTTTGGCGACTCGTATTTGGACGTATTCATGCTAAAAGGAACCATGTGACACGTAAACCCTACGCACGTAGTTCCTTTTAGCATAAATGCGTCCGTTTGTCGCATGGTGGAAGTTGCTCCGGGCTGGAACGAATTTGAATGCATCGCTCGATTTAGAAAGCTGTGAAATCGGAGACTAAATTTCGCACATGTAGCAGACTGAAAAAAAAAAAAATATGGAAATAGTTCCGAAACCGACTGCAATAAAATTGCAATTTTTCAATGTGATATTGCGATAATTTTCTCAACGTTCCATCGATAAATGTCGATTTTAAATGATCGATAAAATGGGATCCACGTGTAAAAAGGTTAGGCAATTTGCGATACAAAAAAATTGCAACCTTTTTTTAAATTGCAATTTTTTTAATTGCAATGTTTTAATAAGAGGTCAATCGGCAATAATTTTACCATGTAGGTAATGGGCCTGTTGCAAACTTTTGCTAGAGCAAAACTAAGAGTAGTTTCTTGCAGATAATGCCTCAAAAATCACGATGAGCGCATCGGCAAAGTCTGAAATGCACTCATAATTTCACAATCTGCGTAAGAAATTTGCGGTTTTTTGAGCTTTCCGCTTCGAAAACGATACTACGGTACAGGTGAAAATTTTGTTAAAGGAGTCGTTCTATTGGCGGCAATACTCATCATGGCCGACGCCAGTCCGCCAAAACACGTGTGATGGGACGAGATAACACCTGAACAGGATTAAACCAGATAACAATCGGCGTGTTTACGTTCATATTTTCCTCGCCCGCCTTAATTGACCTTGAACTCTCCTCGAATTAGGCGAGGAACTGCGCAAGCGTCGGCCATGATGAATATTGCCGACGATGGAGCGACTCCTCTAACAAAATGTTCACCTGTGCAGTAGTATCGTTTTTGAAGCGGGAAGCTCAAAATAACGCAAATTTCTTACGCAGATTGTGAATTTATAAGTGCATTTCAGACTTTGCCGATGCGCTCATCGTGATTTTTGAGGCATTATCTATAGGAAACAACTCCTCATTCTGCTCTAGCAAAAGTTTGCAACAGGCCCATTGTGGATAATTGCAATTTGCGCAACTAGACATGCTAGAAAATGCTGCTATACAATTAGAAAAGAAATTTGAATGAATTGAAAATTTCCAAAATAAGTAATTTTGTCTTGAATCAACCGGAAATCTCTTGAAAGTGACAGGTCGTACCCTTGAAATAGATATTTCCTGTTGATTCAATTAAAGAGTATTATCATCCCGGAATTATAATTTTGAATTTCTCAGTAGAATCCAATTTTACTTAAAATGAAGGAACAGTTAAAGAATGAAGAACTCTCACGCATGAAACTGTAGGACTCGTGTTTTTAAGCCTAGGGGAATAAAAAAAAACAGTTATCAACTTCTACCAATGTATATTAAATACATTTTTATATTTATTCACTTAAATACATTTAAGTGCTATTTTTATTAGTACAGCACTTAAATATAATTAAATATATTCCTCTACACCTCTACTTACTAATACATTTTTTGTGAAATCCATCAAATTTTCTGGTGGGGGCCAAGTAGATTTTGAGGAGGGTGGGGAAGGCCTAGGGGGACCTGTTCCCCCTAGGTCTGCCCATGTAGATCCCTTTATGGATGAATCAGATTTATTTGTTGTTTACTGCAAAAAATAACCAAATCACTGGGCAGTAATTAATTAATATATTTTCTCTCTCTCTCTACATACTGAAAGCAAAGTACTTAGAAATTGCACCGAAGAAAAATGAAGATAAAGGAGTCTTATATCAGGATGAAAATGGGCGACTGCATATTTTTAAGAGTTGGTTGTAATTTTTGGGAGCAGTTTCTACAGACACAGATCACCATCTCCTGAGAAATAAAACACTCATTAAGTTTTACTTACATAAATTTATTTTATTTTCTTTTTTTATAAATTAAATTTTTTACATTTTTACAGTGCAAAGGTACAAATATTTACAATCTCTACATATGAGGGGACAAAATCGCACTCTTCGTGGCTCGGAGAAATATCTGTGAGCCCAGAGTTACTCTGAACCTAACTTTCTTACCGTTTGCATAATTGATACTATTTCGATTGAATCAGCACGAGAAGTTGGTACTTACTGTTAAAAGAACATTAGTGTTAAAACATGTAACCGGGAAAATCATCATTAATATGCAATTATGGTTTCTTTTTTATTCATAGAAAAAAAATGTAGTGAGCGGACCCACGTAGACTTTTTGGATAAAGTCAATCCAAGTCCTGATTGCATATACCATTGTACCATACTCTTGCGTAATATTTACCTCAGTGTTACAACGCTATCAAAACTTAGAATACCTTCATCCAAAAGTCTCTCGAAATCCGATTGAATCTGAGTTACACTTATTACACTGTAGTTATACTACTCATAGTTTTTCGGTGTTTTTCCACTCATCATACCATAGTTTACCTAAGCTCGATATTAATTGGGGGAAAATTAACAATTCTGATTCGAGGGTTAAACAATACGTCACGGAACAGACCGGACTCAAGACTGAATTAAAAGCTCACTGACGTCTTCTATGTGTCACGCAAAAAGCATGGTCCACTGAGGTCTCCTATGTGTCACGCAAAAAGCATGGTCAACTGAAATAAAGTTGTAATATTCCTCTCAAACTTTTCAGCTGTTGATTAGAAAGAGTAATCAAGCATCTCAAGCTGATTGCAGAGTATGGCAAGGTGTGTAAAATGTATTCTAGAACGCTGAGTGAACGAATAAACAATTGAATATTTTGAGTGAAAATTTAGGACGTCAGAAATAAAATTAAAATATCAGATCTATGGTTCATTCTGAAAATGTCCGCAGATTTTTTGACAAAAACCTGCTTCAGGAGCTGCATTTCAATGCAAGGTACCTACTACACAAATTCACCCAAACGAAGATTTCAAAGCTCTAATACCAAATCCAAAAGTTGAGTGTTTACGCATTTATGAATTTTGTTTCAAATTTTTAGAGATGTTTTACAGCACAGGCTCACATTAAGTATGTTATTAAAACTACGAATGAGATCATTTCAGCTCATGCAGTATTTGCCTGAAGTTTAGGGAGAGTCTTGATCTTTACCAAAGAGGAAACTGAATCAGCATTGAACCGACGGCTTTGCAAATTCGGAATGGAACTTCGTCTTTTTATGACTGATTCAGATAGTTTGCTCACATTTATCATGTAAACTTAGGACTACGGGTAACTTTGTGTGATAAATCAATCTTGGGTTTATTCGGTTTTGTTACTCGGTAGAAATCCTGAATTTTATACAAAGTCTGAGTATATCACATTTTAAAACAGCATCTGAGAGACAAAAAAAACTGTACAAGCTACTTAATTGCGCATTTTATCTTTTGAATTGTACAACATGAAATACTGAATTTAACCTGGAGAACAACGATAAAAAATATAAGTCAAAAATAAAAATGTATTGAGCGAGTTGAAACTTTTACACCTTAAAAAGTATTCTATGCACTAACAAAACGTAACAACATAACCTTCAGGGTTCTCAGGTTGTCAAAACCTCGTGGCCGTCACGGTTTGTTTAGGGTAAGGTTTCAAAGTTTGACAGTGAACTTCATCGCAGAACTCCACTTTTCTGACCTGGGGAGAGAACATAAAGAAAATTAAGTTGCGTTAAAAACTTCTGCCTTTATTGCTTTTGCTATGGGACAGTACAATTTACACATAACACATGCTGTAGATATACATTTTTATTGTAAAATGAATTTTCTCACGTCCATTGATTTTCTCTTTCTTCGATTTTTAGTGTCATTTTTGTAAAAATGACAAAAACGACAAAAAACCACTGTTACTTCATTTTAACTACTAAGGCATCGCCTAGGCACGAATAGTTTCTCTATAAAATAATCATGCCTAGCGCGTCACGATATCACGGCTGAAGCACGAACGATGCCACCTGTGCGCAACTATTTGCGCCTGAGAGATGCCTTTCAAGTTTAAATGCAGAATGAAGCACTAGACAAGGTAAGAATTTAAGAATTCTGATACAAGTTTTTAATCAAAATTTCACGTAAAACACGATTCTTGCATCGAAAATTACTGAAATCAACTCCTAACTAAGATATCAACTTTTTATTGTTACATTGGTTACGGGAAATGTAAATTGCCCGGTCATAAGAAACGCAAAACTCTACGTGAGTCAAATCGCGCCCTACAACAGTTTCGACAGACTCCTCAATTGAGCATTGTTCCTTTCTCACCCTTTATTGTTCAAAGTGTATAAACAATTTTCTAATGGCTGAGCCAAAGCGTCAAGATTGAGATTGTCAAATTTTCGTTCGACAGAGACAGACACGGTAACGTTTAGTGTGCGATTTGACTCACAGGTATACCATTGAGTTTTCATGAGCGGGAGGTTTGAATTCACGGTCAAGGAACATTAAATATCTTGGTTAAGAGTTAATTTCAGTAATTTTTGTTGCTGGATTTGAGTTCTACGTGAAATTTTGATTCAGAAACAAGTATCAGAATGCTTAACTTCGTACTTTGTCTGTTGGTCCATTGAAGGCAATTTGTCATTTGGACTGCATTTTGCAATTTGAAGCTATAAATTCTGGCTCATCTGAAAAAACAATTATGTGCATAGGAAAACTAATGGCACATACGTTGTTTTTAAACCGGGCCGGAATTTATAGCTCCTAATTGCAAAATGTAGTCCATTTTAGACCCCGCAATCCAGCTCACTCCGCGGCCACGCGGCGCAGATGCGCCCGAAAGTCAAAACGCCTTCAATTCAGCATGTATGCAACACGGGCATCCGTAAAGCTCGAATAGTTGCATCCAGGAGATATAATGAAATCTGTTTAGCAGTCGTCGCATGCGATACTAACTGAGGACGCTCTCCTGATCATTCTTCCACATGACTCAATTCCAGCGATGCACATTGCGCGGATAGAGAAAACTATTACTGATTTTCATCGCGACATTATCAGTTTTCCGAAAAATGTTTTGATTGTTTAAATATGTATAATAAACCGTTGACTTCTTGAAATATAAGCTGCGGCCTCCACTTTTACTGACATAAGGAGAACGACGAGTGTGGCAGAGTCCTAACATATTTATTTTCGCGAAAGAGTTTTGAAAAAGTCCAGTCAGAAATTCACAACAACTAACGCGGTCAGCTCAAAATCGCAGGAAACATATTTTACGTTACAAGTGATATATTTGAGTTATCAAATTGGAGCATCAGCAGATCGGGTTTATCAAAAACGAATCAAGGACAAAGTATTTAAAGGAAGCCGTCCTAAAGTTCCTCGATTAAAATGGTAGATACCTGAGGCGTTGACAGAAATAAAGTAAATAATTCTTATTAAAATATCCTGAATTAAGGTATCTGCGCTTTCACACAATCTACACAAACATAACTTGTGTGTTCGTTTGTTTCTTGGGAGGCGGTATTTTCATATCACTTAACTAAAATATAGTAAAATGTTGCAACGTGCAATCAGATTTCAAACATTAGTAAAGTTTTTCTCGTCTCCGTTTCTCCAGCTTCAAGTTCAAACATTGGCGCAAACGGTTCCATACTTCCACCACCTCAAAAGCGCAAATCATTTGCGCTTATGGAATTTTACCGGGTGTATTGAAAGGGTACAGGGATACACGTTCCTCTTCACACTTCTTCAAACGCGATCATCGCGAAGCGTCGCGGCGCTGAAAGGTACCACGTGGAGAATAAGCTGCGTTAGTGCCGCTGAAATTCTACAGATAGCGCTACGAGTTTTGAATCAAACGGGGTATTCTTGCCTTCCCGCAGTAGCCAGCTTTAACACCGTATTTTATCGTTCTTCCAGTAAGAATGAAAACTCGTTGAACAAAAGGAACCAGACTAACTGCATTTCACGGTTCTAATTTTCTTGTATGTTTTATTCTTTTGACAGAGAACTAAATTACTTTCGTGCTTACTTAAAGCTTTAAACTTTCCGTGAATTTGCCCTGGATTATGAAGAATATACGCACAGACCGAGTCGTCGGCGAAAGTCTCGATTCATCGGTTAAAAAAATAAAATATCAAAGACAATTAGGCAACGTAAATCCATCCATTTTATCCTTTTCAGTAAGGATGAAATAACTACGAAAAAATATCAACAGCACAGCTATGATGGTCACAATTTGAATTTAAAAAAGGAAAGGAATATTTGGAATTTCAATTTCATCCAATTAAAATTGAAAAAAAAATGAGAAAAAAATAGTAAAAAATGAATTTGACCGAGTTCAACGCAAACCAAATCGCATGGAAATTGAACCGGGGGAAAAAAGATTTGAAGTTATATGGGTCTAAAATGTTAGGAATACATTTAAAAAAATATTTTAGGGTTAAAATATTTTTCTCAACTTTGAATTTTAAGAGGAAAACAATTTGCGAATAGTTGAATTTGAAACGACTCCCGGTTCAATTTTTCCAAACGGAAGCTAGGTGCGTTTCTGTAAAACTTGGTCCAGGTGGACTCGGTGGAAAACTACATCGGAACTCAAACCATGGATAAATTACAATCATTGCATGCAACGAAATTGAATAAAATGAATAAAAGGACCCAGGTTCTCGCTAATTCTGTAGAGGAAACTCATCCTGAGACTATACTTTAGAATACAATGAAATTGTACTTGTACTGCATATTTCTCAAACAACTTGATGGTTCATCTGAATCATCGGAATTTTCAACCGGAGACGTAAATTGCAGTACTCAATTACACAATTTTAGGGAATAGTTTTGATTTGACACGGTCCCTTTCACGCCACAAAATAATTTTCTCTACATCAATTTTAGATGACTTCCATTTCCTGAGAAATAAGCTTAGAACTTAAAAGTGTCCCCTCATCAATTACTTTCCCCATTTATTTGCAATAACTATATTGCAATGCCGCACAGTGGATCGAATCAATTAGAGAGGTCGGGCAAGAAATTTTTGACTAAAACTGCAAATTTTGATGTTCATTTCGTCAGATATTAAGTTTCAAGGGTTGGTTTTAGAAGTGAATTTCACGAGGAAACCAATTAAAACCTCAGAGTTCGTATAAATGGAGTCATAAGCATTTAAAGTTTCCAAATTTTGTCCGACCTCTCCTATTGACTCGACCCACTGTGTGCCGTAATCAAATGGAGCCTTCTACAGAATTAGTTTCGAGCAGGAGTAAAATATGCATAAAAACAAGGAGCCGGGAGCAGTAACTGTTAAAAACATTGCGTAAAAATCATGTTGAAGCAGATTGATTCTACACGTCGTTCTCAAAACGAGAAAAAGTACAAGAAAGGAAATCAATCGTGCAGATTTAACCGGAGAAGTGAACCTACCTCTTCTCCAAAACCTTGCAAACATTTTCTTTTGTAATATCAACTTCTTGTACAGGTTAAGTACCTGCTGTAATTTCTTGCAAGAATTTACTTCTTAAGTTACATTAAATTTGTCCTTCACACGATGCTGTGCTAAAGATTTCCTTAAACCAGTCTTTATCACAATATTAAACATATTACGTCACCTTCAGACCAAAGTATCACAGGCGTCAGCGTCATGCGACTTTTTTTTTTACAGAGAAATTGTTCAACGAGGCTGTCCGAAAAATTCACAGAATTTTCTTTGTATTGCTGATAAAATTCAGTGAAATTTTCAAACAGAGTCAACCACCAATTTCTCGGTAAAAAATGAAATGGCGGCGGGAATTTTTGAACGTCGCATGGCGCTAATGATACTTCGGCCGGAGGGTGACGACATACGACTTATAACGGACAGTGGCGTGGCGTGCATAGCGATAAATCGATTGTTATGCCCTTTAAACCTATGGAAAAGGATCGATAAACAGGGTGTTTGCAGTGAACACCTTAATAATCGATTTTTCACCATAGGTTTAAATTGCATGACAATCGATACATCGCAATTCACGCCACGCCACTGATAACGGACCCTCCGAGGGGAAAGGTCCGTTTGAGGAGCGATTATGAGTATGACCCTTGAAATGGACAAGTTTTCGTCTACTTTCGAGGCGATTTTTTCTGGGTCTTCTTTTAAAAGTTACTGCTGCTGACCAAGAGCAAAGGGAAGGAAAAGAAAATAATGCATGCTTTGAGGGGTATACGTACAATATACTAAGGACATGGACACGAACACGAACACGCAGAAAGAGGGTGGTGATTGTGATTTATACCATGCTCTCTCTTTGGTGGGCCTCAATGAGAGGAGTGGTGGCCGTCGTGTCGGCCGGACAAGGAGGGTTCGGTTCCACCGGTGGCCTCAACATGTGTTGCTGCGCCAGTAGCGTCGAGTATAACGGACTCGTCAGCGAGAGTTCCGCGTGCATCTTGTCATTTTTCTGTGGACAAAAATAAAATAATTGCAATGGAAATCGCCGCACAAATGGACCGCGTTAAACAGGAAGGAACTAGAGTCCCTTTATAGTGAGAGTCAAGACAATGTGAATCCATTTCTGATTGGTTCCCGTATTTTAGGCCTCCACGGTGTCACAAACGGGAATAAAGATTACATTTTTACCGATTGCAAAGATTATAATCTGGGATGGACCGAGGAATTACGGGCTCGACAAGGAACAAACGGAATGAGAGAAGGAACGCAGAAAGGAATTTGAGAATGGGTCGATCGAAGATTACGAAAAACGTTCAATTTGTGTAATCTTTATTCCCGTTTGTGACTCCATGAGGGAGTGTTGTCTTGACTCTCAGTATAAATGGACTCTAGAAAGAACCAAGCCACATTAGATAATGCCAAATTTAACTGGACCATTTAATTTTTTACATGAAAACGGTTGCGCGGATTCTTATGCAAATTTTAGTGAATTTTCTGCTTAGTGCGGGGCAAATTCCTTAAAAATTTCAAAGGAATCCGATTTAACGTTCTCTTGTAAAAAATTAGATTGCCCGGATAAATTTAATAATGCAAAGAGGTAACGGGGTGCGATTTTACATCGATTGACTACCGCTATATGACGAAAAAACATACACAAATAGGGGTTTTTGCATATTAAGTTTTTCATTTTTGAAGGGGCGTAAAAAATGAGGATGCTAGATTTTCATGCATGCCTGCAACTATTTTGCTTTTGGCAGTGCTTTGCTTTCGAGAAAAAAAATTGGAATCTAGCGGCACAATCTGCTAGTGAGCCAGGAGGTGGTAGGTGACCTCAATAACCCTGGTAAAAATTGGCAGTTGAATCTGTGTTCCAAAATACCATAGACCCACAGCCGGCTGTGAGATTTCCAATAGCTTCTGTAGCCGGCAACACAATTTCTTATAGCCTTTTATAGCCGATGGCGATTAAGCAACAGCCTGGCGATAAAGTGTATGCTAAACGTTACTAATAACGGATGCTAGGACTTAGTGAGTTTTTGGAATACTGCTCTCTTTTTGGGCCGTAGTATCTTGATTTATTTTGCGAGAAAAGCTCCGTACTTTTGACGGATGCCTGCCATTACTAATATATTAAAGCGCCTCCAGTTTCGTATGATACTGTGCAATACCTCTGGAGTGAAATAGTTGCTTCAAGCGCCGTAGTACGCTGCGGTGCGGCGCGGCGGGCGGGCAGCCAGCACGGAACGCGCATTGGCGCCTACAAACCTAACAGGGATACTTCACGCATTGCGCAATGCGTGAAGTATCCCTGTTAGGTTTGTAGGCGCCAGTGCGCCGCCGCTCCGCTTTGTGTTAGGCTCTAATATTTAATCTCGTGGAGTCAGCGTTTTCAACTCATGACTTTGAAATGTTTGCACACTCTGTATGGATTATTCTCATTTTAATTGATGAAAAAAAATATGTAGTAAAGGAAAATATATAATGTGCGTTTTGTAAATATTAAGGTGATTCCGTACAAACTTAAGGATTTACAAAGCACACGAATTTCTACACAATTTCTTATAGCCTTTTATAGCCGAAGGCGAAAAAGCAACAGCCAGGCGATAAAGTGTAAAGCCCGGCGATAGGAACTATAGCCCGGCTGTATAATTTTTTATCGCTTCGTGTAGCCCGGCCGTATGATTTTTTCCAATTTCTACAGCCAGCTATATGATTTTCTATCGCCTTCTTCAGTCGGCTATAAGAACGCCTATGGTATTTTGAAACGCAGCTCCTATCGCCAATTTTTACTAGGAAAAATTAAAATTTCTCTTACTCGTTAACTAATTTTCATAAGCTAAAACTTATTTCAAATCAGAAATAATTCTAAAAACTCATTTTTTCACCGACTTAATTTATTCTCGTCGTGTTTCACTGAAAGTATGCGATAATCTGCTGCACAGATTAATGTTTGTTAAACATTCATTACGGTTAAAAAACTATGAGGCTCCAGAAATGTATGCCAAGTCCAACGTCGATCTTTAACGACATTCCTGGTTTAGTTATTATTATTTGGTCTCAGATGACTGAACGAGTTCAAGAGATGGCCCTCAAAGTATAAAAAAGAAATATTCTAAGAAACACGAACTTACACTTATTGTATCACAGTTATTTGATCCTATATGAGAAGGATACGACCTCCTTTTCCTGTACATCTCAAAGGCTTTCTCATCCTCATCCAAACAATCTGTGAACAAATGAACAAGGGTTACAGTCAGAAAGAATACAACGGTAAAAGAGCTCGACTGCACTTGAGACGACACAAGGAAACGGATTCTAAATTTGGATAAAATGTTTAACTTTTTTAAAATTTAGGTAAGATGGTATCATTATCATACAGCCGTTGGCTTTATGCTGCATTCAGTGACTTGCTGACCAAGGGAAGGCGAATCACAAAAGGCGAAAAAATACGTAAACGAAGAAAAACTTCTTACTTTAGGTGATTATTTAACGCAAGGTTAGACTGGTTTTTGTTGGTTTTTGCTATGTAAACTATCATTGTGATGCTGAAAATGTGCATGTCCGCATCATACTATTTGATTGACAAGTTATATATCGATGTTTTGACCGTGGGATCACCCATTAAAATGGAAATTCAAATTAACGGATATTATAAACAAACAACTGTTACGCTTACAAAATATTCTGTTCTTATCAGTAGACTCCCAGAAATACTTCCATTGGATAGTCGTATAACTTTTAAAAATTCACAGAATAATGCAGAACAATAAACTGTAAAAAAAAAAAAATTAAAATTAAACGTACCACCTTCGTGAGGAATGATGTCCGGATTCTTATCTAGACTATCTGCGCTGTCGTTCAAGTCTTCTTTCGTTGACGAATCTGTCATTTTTGAGTGTTTCTTCATGTGGCGTCGTCGCACCAAAACCGTCGTTATGCAAACTAAGAATATTAGAGTTACTAGACTGCCTACTAAAATTCCTATGATGGGGCCTAACTCCAGCTCACCCGCTAAAAGCGCTGTAAAAAACAAACATTGAACAAATTTCAACAAAAACTCACAAGGAATAAATTATTAAAATTTCCAGGAGATGATCACATCTCAAAAACATTAAAAAAATTACATAAACAAAGGTAATTATTTTTAATTTGTGCTTCGCGCTCAGAATTTTTATCAGAAACCATGCCAAGAAAAATGCTGAAAAGCCCGGGAAAATTTGGGTATTTTTATCTTCAAAATGTCTGAAAAGTCGTGGAATTTTTATACTAAATAAAAATTTGTCACCTTGAAAAGAACAATAATCATGAAAGGTTGTGATTCCATTGTTTTCGCTCGAAACGGTCCCGCAAATTGCACTATTTGGCAACGCTGCCACATACGAAAGATAGTAAATAATCAATAGGACATGACTTTTACATACTTCCAAGAAAATTAAATGAGAAGATCAAAAGAAGATAAAGTGTGTAATCGTCGATAAAGCCAGGCCCGTAATTGCCGCATTAATTGTTTCCATTTTATTTATGTATTTATCATTTTTTTATGAATTGCTTTGTATCAATTCGATTAATAATTCAAACCGCCCTATCTTCGTGCAACGACAACGTATGAATGCAATGAGTGACCCAATTTATGACCACAGGCGGAAAAAAATTGAAGCCGCCTTGGTTTTTTAAATGGCTAGGTATGGATACAACTATTCGTGTTCTCGGGATGTCCGGGTTGCATACACATCTACTTGCAGGCGCTCTGGCTTTCTAAAGCACGACGCATGCGTGTAGTTGTTGGTCTTCATGAGTTTTCTCCGTTGCATTTACAATCGTGTTTACAATGAAATCCTCGGAGTTTGAATGAGCCGTTTTGCATAAGGCAGCGTTGCCAAATTGTGCACATTTTTTACGAAAAACATTTCCACAAATATACATCGCAGATGTTAATCCCGTAAGTGACTACCGATAATATTTCAGAAAAAATGGGCAAAATCACGACCTATCGTGATCATTGCTGTTTGCAGGGCTACAAGTCTTCTTGAATGGATAAATTCCTAGACTTTCCAGAAATTTTAAACATAAAAATACCCAAATTTGTCTTGGAATTTTAGTAATTTTCTTTTGTTTTTTTCAAGCATAGTTTCTAATAAAAATTCTGATCACAAACAAATCTAATCGCAAATTATCTTGAAAGTGAAAAAATGCAATTTTTTGGCCGGAGGAAAACATTTTTGCAACAAAATCCCCTATCTTTTTCCAACTAATGAGGATTGGGCATAATTCCTTGAGTAGCTGTACCTAATCACTCACTCCACGTGAGTAAGGTTACCACCCCAATATTTAAAAAAAACTGCAGGGTTATACGAAAAGAGATAAAAAAAATCGGAGGCCTATAAATTCAGATTCAAATTCGCACCCAGTTTGTTGACTTGCCAGGTTCAACGAGACAATATTTGACATGAAGAGGAGGCCGTTCGATAGCGAATCGAAAATATGTCTACTTTTCGGTTCAAATATTTATTTTACACGGAATTCGCTCAGTTTCCATTTCCTTTCTCGCCCCTCTTACACTCTTTTCCCGGTCGCCCTGCGTTTTTTCACACACGACGGCCGATCCCATAAATCGCTGCGCTCGGACAGGCGATGCGATGGTATCGGTTCTGCAGAATTACACCGACACCGACGCGGTGCGTAAATACACGTCGAGGTGTAATTAACAATGAGCTCGGAGTTGCGAAACGTTTCGAAAAAAGTCCCGCGTATGATGGAAAACGAGCGCGAGGTTCTATCCGGCAAGCGCCCGGCGCGGAGCTTTTAAAATAATCTGCTTTCAGACGGCCGGGGCATTGTTCCCGGTGGAGAGAGGGACCCGGAAAGGTATCAGAAGGAGGGAGACTTTCTTTTGTCGTCTTCGCTCGACATTTGTAAACTTCGGAAACAAAAGCTATCACTGTTATAATACTTTGCATTAAAACACGCTATGGATATATTGCATGTAATTATGATTGTAAGGATTAGATTCACGCGCTAGCAGTTAATAGCCGAGGGGTGGGAGACCCCTCCCCCTCCACCCCTTCCCTCCGGGAAACTTGGTCTAATTTCAGTGCCATATTTCGTGCCCGGAGACAAGTCGCGTACCCTCCCTCTTTCCAAGATCTCTCTTGCTGCCAAAAATCCCCTCTCGGTGAAAAATCTCAGACAGATCGGAGTTCCCTTTCCTCTCGTTTATGATGATTGTTTCTTTATGCAAAAATAATATTCTGAATTCGCGACGCGACAGCCGAGCCCCTTCCGCCGTGCTCGTCTCTGAAAATGACTTTTTCCGCCCCTTGCCATCGTTTGCTCTTTGATTCCTCCCCTTTTCGCGACCGGGATGTGCGTCCGATGGCGATAATTCTGGCTGGATTTCTTCGCTTCACTTTCATTGCTGTTTTATGCGTAATCCGCGTTTTGTCGCTTGCAAAATCTTGTTGGCTCCGGTGCATTCAATTGCCCATACTCGAAAGTCTCAAACATTATCTTATACCCTAAATTTTAAGCCCATTTGTGCGTATTGGTATGAGGATTGGTTGTTTCTGGGGAGAGCTGATGTCGCCTGCATGAAAAATTGAAGGGGAAGTGACATGATATTACAGTTATCAACTAATCCTCTCTTGAACGGGGGGAAAAATTCTTCAGCCCTACCATTGCAGACAAGCACTTGGACTGATCGGAAGTTACGCGATACACATGACTATAGAATGACGCTTTTGAAATGGGGAAATTACATTGAATTTTTTCGATTCTTTACCATCTGAGTACGTCCTGGGACAAATTTTACTCGTGACGAATGAAAACTCAACTTCATCTCAATAATGTCACGTAACTCCTTCGTCCGTGAGCAATATTTGTAATGTTTCAATAAGGCAACATTTGGACGTATTTCTGCCAAACGGAACTATGTGCATTAAGACATGAGCCATGAGCCCCATACGAATATATGCATAACAGGGCTCAAGTCATAATGCACATAGTTCCGTTTGGCAGAAATACATACATTTTTCTGCCTTCATTTAAATGTTTAGTAAAAAAACGATTCTAAGTGAGGCTGCCTTGACTGATTTATATACCACCATACTTAAAGTATGGGTACACGTAAAGTACGTGTTAGTAATGTATGGACGCAACCAAGTGTTACCAACTTGCGAGAATGATCACTGGGGGCTGATTATTGAACTTTATTGACAAAGCTATATGCGAAGAGGAATAATGAAAGCGATTCTCTTGGTCGAAATGACCGCTTCTTATACATATGTAGACAGTGAGGAAATATGATAAAACATTTCCGCCGATTAGATCGTTCTATTACGTCTTTGTCTATCGATTTGTCAATCACAATTTCTATCTCTTGATCTATCGCTTTGTCTATCGCTTTCAGTGTTCGAAACTCACAGGCGCCAATGCGCCAAATGCGCCTAAAAAATCGGCCATGGCGCCTAAAAAATGAAGGTTCTACGCCAACCCTAGTAGCAAAACCACAGAAGGAAAAGATAAATATTATGTACGAAAGTTAATTTTTTTTATATAATGCATGCATACAAAAGTGTTAAAAGTGAACATTTTTATGTAACCATTATATAAAAAAATGTAATAATTTTCGTGAGCTTTTCGCGAACATACTAAAAATTCCTCTAATTCGCGTAAAGCTCACGAAAATGATGACCTATTTTTTTATATAATCGTTACATAAAAATGTTCACTTTTAACACTTTCGTATGCATGCGTTATATAAAAAAATAAAAAATGTGTGTATAAAAAAAAATTACCTTATCTAGCTTTTATCATTTTTCATATATTACGGTCAGGTCTGAACTTTGATTTTTTTTTATATAAGCGTTACACATTTTTTATATAAAAAAATCATTTAGATAACAGATATGTTTTTTTTATACTTTTTTTAGAAAAACAAAAATTTGTTCTGCTACTAGGGAACGTGGCCCCTGAAAATTGTCCCCTATAAATCCCAGGAAGTCACATAAAAAAAGAAAAACAAATCCATTCGAATTGAAAAAACTCAGAATTTTCACCACTACAAGTGAAAACTTGCTTTTTCTATTCTTCACAATTCCATTCTTAGTACTTCTGTCTTTTGGTCCCAAATTACAGCTACTTACTAGTTCTGTTACGAAAACATCATGCGTCTAACTTTTCACTAAATGCGCCGTAATATATAGGCAAAAAGTCAATTTGGCCCCTAAAAAATCTTCAATGGCGCCTAAAGATCGGGCTTGATGCGCCACATGGCTCCTAAAACTCAAAGGTGAGTTTCGAACACTGATCGCTTTGTCTATCAATCTTAAAAATCACCTCGCTGTTCGTGATATGTGATTCTTTTTGATTATGGAATGAAAATGGGAGGGTGGAGCATTACCTGTTCGCCTCTGGGTGCTCTGAGCTTTGCTGGCTTCTATCCTGAGGACTCTGGGCTCGCTGTGTCCCTTGCTGTTGGCGGCGTAGAGGACGACGTCGTAGGAGAAGGAGGGGAGCAGGCTGGAGGTGGAGAAGACGGGCGAGGAGGAGGTCATGTTGACCATGAGCTGTCTCTCGGGGGTCCCGTGCGTGACGACCTCCATGACGAAGAACTGGGGCAGACCGCCGTCCCAGCCGGGGCTGCACTCCACGTTCAACAGGTCGTTCGTCCGGTTCTGCACCGTGCAGTTCGTTGGCGGCTCTGGTTTGTCTAAAAAGTCCATTTGAAAACATCTCCGTCAGAAAAAAAATCCATCTTATTCTTTGCCTCCATTCAGGAACAAGGTTTCTATCTCATAAGAACATATCGACGGTGAAACTACCAAACCACGTATCTCGGTTTGCGACGTCGCAGACTTCCTGTCATACTTTATTTTTTAAATGAAAAACTACTTAACGTCTAGTCTTGAAAATTTCTGTGATTTTTCCTCTTTGTGCGGAGAAAATTCTGTGAAAATTTAAAGGAATGATATTGATTTGGTCGACTTCAAAAAAATAAAATGTGAGCGTAGATTTTTAAACACCGCAAATGAGATACGTGGTTTGGTTGTTTCACCGTCGATATTGAAAATTGAACTCCAAAACCACGTACGTTCAATGCGCGGAGTTTCAAAATTTCCTTTCCTATTTAGTTATTTTCTGGGATACGTGGGACTCAAATCAAATGCACGGGCTATATCTTCAGGGTCAGCCTACTGAGTACTGACTTCCTCACAAATCACAGTCTTTTTACAATCAGTTTCTTACTGTATCATAACTAAAACTCCCCAAAACCCCTAAATTTTCATTTTTGTCACAGTTCATTCTACTACTCTACAGCAGCCTGATTGTTGAAATTGTCGAGTAGACATAGATGACATAGGTTAAAGGTGGAGCGTGACTGGTTGGCTACGTCTTATTGCTGCTTTGTCGTGCCTTTTTCAGGTGGAATGGACGACATACTGTCGGAAACTTAGGAGGTTCCTTTAGCTTGTCGAGAGTTCTACCAGACATAGGCACGACAAAGCAGCGATAAGACATAGCCGAACAATCACGTTCCGCCTTTTAATATATGGCATCTATGTCTACCAGACAAACACAAAATTTCAACAATCAGGCTACAGGAAAGATTCCTAAGCTTTTTGTGGCTTTCGCAAAGTGATAGTCTCTTAACACTGTCGTCTCCCGATCGAAGATTCGAAAGTTGCAAAATTGACTCAAAATAATTCAATTTTCACAAGAATGTACTCATGCAATTTTTGCCTCAATTTTTTTCTGATTTTTGCATGCGAATTGGGGAAAAATTAGTAGAATTTTCAGTTAGAAATGCTCAAGATCCTCCAGGTAAACTACAGTTTTAGGGAGCGTGCGCCTTTTACGCCCCCTCCCCCCTTGGATCCGCTTACACCTGAACTTTCTTGTACAGATGTCCCCCCCTTCTTTCAAGTAGACTTTACGTGGAAAAAGGGCATGTGGGCTTTTTGAACGTTGTTGGAAGAGCTTTCCTTTTTCTCTATCCCTCTCTCTCCCCCTCCTTCTCCCCCTCTCTCTCTCGCTCTGTGACTAAGCGGATGTCCAAGCGTAAAAAAGGATGGTTTAATCCGGCCTCTGACAATCCTGGAGTCCACGGATCCTCCGGCTCGGCGGAGAAAAACTCAAGAGACAAATGCAATTTTAAATACGGTCGGGCGAGCTGCACGTAAAAGGCAGAGTTCACAGAGAGCAAGCTCACGAGTGTTAAGTTAGTTAGGCAGCCAAGTTTCGCCGTCAAGTTTGAATAAAGGGACACAAACCGGGTGTAACTATATTGGGTCCCGAGAGAGTTGCGCAACTATTTCAATAACATTCTGTTGCGGGGCACTATACTCTATACTTTCTCGGCGCTGAAAACTTTTAGATTAAAACTAAGTTAAATAAAGAATCCGAAATCAATGAGCACAATGCCATTATTACCGATATGATTAATGGGGACTCCCACTTCCCGCTCAAAAGGAAACTTCGCCTTCCACCTTTGAGTCTTTCCCTCTCGGATTCTTGGCTCCTACTTAATACCATCTTAATTGATTTGTCGTTTTATCTCCGAGTTTACTGCGTCTTCTCATGTACATATATGCGCCATCCAGCTGATCGGGGCTTCAAAAAAAGGCGTCTATTGCACGCAATAGCTACCAAATGAATAGACGTATTCTCTTAGGCTTTGTAAACACTAACTGGATTACATTTTGCAATTAGGAACTATAATGTCTCTCTCAGTTTAGAAACAACGTATGTCCCATTCGTTTTCTAATATACACGAGTGTTTTTACAGATGGGCCAGAAATTATAATTCCGTATTGCAAAATGTAGTCCAACTGTTCGCGGAACTTTGCCAGAACAAGTTCGAGGAACTTTCAACTGTGCGCATCGTTTTTTGTCCCTTTTCTGCGCGCAAACGGAATGAGTTATAAGTGGACTGTGTTTAGCAAGAAGGGCTCAAGCCACATCAGCTGTTGCCAAATTTAATGGGGCAATTTAATATCTAACAGGAGAACGTGTCTGCAGATTACTTTGAAAACTTTAAGGAATTTACTTAATACTATGTAGAAAATTCACTACAATTTGCACGAAATTCCGCACAACCGTTTTCATGTAAAAAATTAAATTCCCCAGTTGAATGTGGCAATAGTTGATGTGGCTTGGTCCCTTTCAACTTAACGCGGTCCAAGTCAGCTACATAGTGTTTCGTAGAAATTCCGGGAACCTCTGCGTTAAAAAGGCTGTAAGTTCAGTCATAAGTAAATCACGATTAGTGCATCAAAAAAGGCTGAGATCCACTTTTTAGCGCGGAATTAGCGTATTTTGTAAGGCACAATCCATTTAATTTCCTCTGACTGAACATTATCTTGCAGGAAAGTTTGAATTATATTCCGTTTAAATTCTTAGAATCATCGGGTTAAATTAAGCAGAAAATTCTCTAAATACCTAATACAAAAAAGAGATAAAGAATATCAGCTCACAAGTTTTCCCGGAAATTCGAAATTAATGGGAGAAACTTTGAACCATGCAAATGTCGCATGAGCCGAACAATGCGAGCGACATTGAACACCGTGCATCTAGTTCATAGGACTGAACTTTTTTAAGTTTTCAGGGCCCCTTCCTCGCGGATGAGCCCTCCTCTAACACAAAGTCCTCCTTTATATGGGGTTTTAAAGTTTTGAGAGCCCCTACAAGAAACCTTCCGGGGCCCTCTGAGCCACCCGTCCGAATTTCTGAGGTGCTGCAGCACCCTAGCACCCTTCACTGGAAGAAAAAAAAAACCATTGGATCTAGAGTCCAGACTTTTGAAAACATTGACAAGAAAAAATACTCTTGATTCAATCGGATTTTTGCTTGAATCAAAACGAAATCCGCTTAAAGTAAGAGGCTTGGTTCTTGATTTAAGCTAGATTCTGATTGAATCAAGAGTACTTTTTCTTGTCGATGTTTTTAAGAGTCTGGACTCTAGATCCAATGTGTTTTTTTTTTCCCCCAGTGTTGGCCAAACCCATAGAGTACATAGAGTCGTAATGTAAATGGGAGAGCTGGCGCCATGTTCTGCTCGACGAATTCCGAACCCGGTGTGCGCTGAGTTCGGGTCGCTTTTTCGATACATTTTCGATCCAAAATGTCGGTGTGGAGTACGTGGTAATTCCTATCTCCTTTGTTGTTGTGTGTTGTTGTTGTTGTTGTTGTTGGTTGTTGTTGGTTGTTGTTGTCGGATGGCCGGGTATTCGTGTATCGCAAACAATCGATTATGTATCGAAAAAGTGACCCGGCGTCACACAGGAGTCTCGGAATTCGGGACATGGAAAATGCTTAAAAGTGGCGCCAGCTCTCCCAATTACATTACGACTCTATGTACTCTATGGCCAAACCGGCCCTGATTGTGAGGACAGAGGACACGGTTGAATGGTGGGATTGATTACCTGTGGGTATGACGTGGAAGACACAAGGCTGCCTCTGGGGCCCGATCTCGTTCTCTGCCGAGCAGAAGAGGACGCCGTACTGGTGGGCCATGGCAACGACGGAGCGGAGCTGATTGTCGGCGGCTGTGAGCGGGGCCGGCGCCAACGGGGTGGAGTTGTTGAGTCGCCACGAGAACGTCACAGCGGCGGGGTTCGCCTCCACCTCGCATATCACTCTGGCCGCCTCCTTTCGCCCCGATCCGTACTGCGTCGGCTGCCCAGCTTTGCACACCGGCGCGACTGAAATCAACCTCAACATCAGAGAACTTTCTTTTTTTTTTTTTTTTTTTTTTTTTTTTATTATTTCAATTTTCCTTTATTGGTGAAACATAGTATAGAAAAAGAGTATAAAGGCTAACTAATCTAAGTACAATAAAATGAGACATATCAAAGAAAGGATTAAGTTAGGGAAAGAGAGAGCCGGAACCGCAGCGAAGCATAACATCAGCTCTTCTACCCACAACATCAGAGAACTTGTAAATGACAACTTTGATGGGTTTCATTTGGACGTATTTCTATCGAACGGAACTAAGCGCCAATTTGAGTTCCTTTTGAGGAATTTAGAATGCCGGATAGCGCGTTCTATCAAACGGAACTAAGCGCCATGGAAAAGCATTGCGAGTATAGGACGGAATGAGCCCGACGCCCGGTTCCGCCGCCAATTCAAGCCCCCCTCTATCTTCCTCCCCCTATGGCGCTTAGTTTCGTTTGACAGAAATACGTCCATTTGAGGCTACTAGTTCCAAAATGTACGATGTCCATTTTGGTCGAAATTAAGTCAGGAGTGAATTCTTGATCAGCTAATAGAGGAGAATCGGAAAATAATTTAACTGTGTGCCAAAACAGCCAAAATCCTTTTGAATTAGCATTATTAAAAGGTAGGTCGTAGCTAAACGTACAGTACTCAGAACACTGGGGAAAAACTGTAGATGCAAGATAGCGAAAGAGATTAAAATCCTCAAAAAATTACAATTCCTAATTTGAAAAAAAGAAAAAAAGGGGAAGGTCAAAAGTGTCCAAAGACTGCTAGATTCCTAGGCTGTACATTTCGTTACAAAATGTTTTCAGCACGCGACGCTCAGCAAAAAGATTATCCAATCACCTTGTTTTGCGTGAAATTTTGATGAGATGATGTATGTATTGTGTACGTGTAATTAGGAGTATTTCATAAAATAATTTTTGTAACTGTTTAATTTTGATACATAGTCATAATCCTCAATCATTAATTACTTTAATCACATGTTCAGTGCAATCGCAAATCGAGGAAGTTTCCACTCGTCGATTGATAGGTTCCGTTCCCAGAAACTGACAACAAAATTCCACTACATCATTCATGTCATTATCGTGAAATAAATGTGGATAACCAAGCATTTCTCTAATATGTTCCCGCGGAAGAGAGGCGATGGCTCGTATTCGATACATTAAACAGAAGATATCGTATCGATATCGACTGGTTCAACAAGTAAACATAGCCTCAAAAGTTAATCGAGTAATCTGAGAGAGCGGGTTTCTCGTGAAGATTTTTTATTCTTATTAGTATAAAAATGGCAGTAATAGGGAGGAGTAATAGGAGATCAGAAGGCGCCAATTACCTAATGGTCTCTGGGAGGATAGACGCTATTAGTGGCGACGTCATCATAGGGATTCTCCATTATATCGAATTGGATCCAAACAATAACATTGGCATAACCTCTTTCAATGCTACCAATGCGAAAAAATCGATATATGTCGCTTTTCTGTGACGTTGCACTAATAGCGTCTATAGGGGGCAATGGAGATGGGGCGTCGTAGAGCGCGAGGCTGCGCTATAAAAGCGGCTTAATGTATAAAATGGCAATGAAAAGTAAAATTGCTAGGAATGTTCTCATTTTCAGCTTGTCCGACTTAAATCCTAAATTTTTTGCATGAGGTTATGTTCTATTGTTTTGAACCAAACGATACATCGAACCACTATCGAATACGTTCTATGAAAATCGATAACGCGTAGCGACCCTATCGAAGTATGATATTTGGTTCGGTGAATATTCGCTCTGTGTAAGTAAAGTCCCCAAATTCTAATAAACCTTCGATTCTTGCCTCGCCCAGGATTCAATTTGCCAATATTTTCGAGAAAATGGCAACAACGCGTGACGTCATTCGAATTTGCGATTGGATATCGAAGCGTATTTATGTTAATCGAGTCGCCGAACGGCAGTGCTGCACTCGAGGAACCACGTTTGTGGAACACAATAAGGAGCACTCACTGACTTGGCTGAAGGTATCGGAATGAAATTCAGCGACGACCGCTGCTTAGTTATCTCCGAAAAGATGGGAGTCATGCTAAAATGAAATTTTGGTTTCACGACATTCCGTCAACGATTTTTTGTCCGCGCACCTGTTTTGTCCAGTAGTTTACGTCCACGCGGAAAATAAAAGTTGTGTTGAAAGAAATCTTACAAAAATGAATAAAAATTGGAGAAAAACCAAGAAGCACGCATTCATTAGTTTTAACCCGTATGACTATGTACATCGATCTTTTAGAGTCAAATACGTCCGATTTCGAGCGTTCGGTTGCGCGGACACCGCGCTGAAGCATATTAAAAGCACAAAATATAAAAGAAAACTATGAAGAGCTTTGGGAATAATTTAATTTGACACAGAACCACCGTAATATTTACAAAACACATTTCATATATTCTTTAAATGCAATTCCCCCCCCCCCATCAATTTAAATGAGGAAAATCCATGCAGAGTGTGCAAAAATTTCAAAATCATGAACTGAAAAACACCGACTCCGCGATTTTAATTATTATGAGCCATAACACAGAGCGGAGCGGCGTGCTACCTGCGCGAAAAGCGCACTAACGCCTACAAACCTAAGGGGATACTGTACGCATTGCGCAATGCTAGAAGTATCCCCTTAGGTTTGTAGGCGCCATTGCGCGTTGGGAGCAGCGTGCCACGGCGCCTCAAGCAACTATTTCACAACAGAGGTGTTGCACAGTATCAAACGAAATTGAAGGCGCTCCAACATTTTAAGAATGATAGGCATCCTTTAAGAGTACGAAGCGTTCCTCGAAAAATAAATTAAGGTACTACGGCACGAACTCCCCTGCTGAAAAGACGCGTGGACATAAACTAATAGAGGAACCAGGTGTGCGGGCAAAAAATCGTTGTCGAAATGTCTTTCAACCGAAATTTTTACTTCTAAGGAAACTCCGAACAAAATTTTCAGCGATCACTCGGGATGCGGATTTTTAGGAAAAATCTATTTAGGTGCAAAAATCATTTTTTTTCGTAAAATGGATCTTTTATCTAAACTCTCTTTCCATGGGTAAATTTTGGGATTGAGTGTCTGAAAAATAAGATATAAGAAAATAGCAAAAAATCGTAAAAATTGCATAGATTCGAGAAAAAACTCGATTCGGACAATTCGACACGAAAAAGGGGCACAAAAGGAACGTCGGAGAGAAATGTAGCCCTAATCTAGTCTCTAAAACGAATGAAAACATTTGCAACGTGCAAACGCCCGGTAATGACCATAAAACTATATCCGTTACGTTATTTCGTTTAGAAAATGCGCTCTTTGCAAAAATAGTTGAGAGAGTTAGGGCTAAAAGATGGCTGAGAGAGTACTCACATTTGACGTCGAGATTGAGCGGATTGCTAACTCCATCGCCTTCGGAATTGCTGGCGACGCACGTGTATAGGCCGGCTCGATGCCGCGTAATGTTCTGCAAGACCAGCGTCTGGTTCCCGATTATCACTCCAGCGCTTGCATTATGAAACAGCGGCTTGTCCTGCCAACATAACACACGTCCAATTATTTATTAGTGATTGTCCACAGAAAATCTTTTAAAGAATCTTTACGGAGCTATTGACCGCAACATACATGCAACATCAGAGAGGTATGTGGAAAAAAATGATGATGATGATGACGATGATGATGGAGATGGAGAAGAGGAAGAAGAAGAGAGAAAAGGAAGCAAGAAAGTAGAAGGAGGAGAAGAAAGAAAAGGAAGAAGGAATCCCTTGGTATTTGAGTTAGATCGGCCTCAAATCAATCTGCGCAACTGCACCCTGCGCAGAGCGTCGAGACGGGCTACTGCGCAGCATGGTTTCAGTGCAAACTCAAATAAAATCATCTGTAGTGGAGTGAAGATAATCACGGTTATATTAATTCCGCAGACACCACCCCCCTCCCCTCCTTCATCGCAGCGAGAGACAACAAGGAATGCTTGACTCAGGCACCCCTCAAAGAGCAAAGCACGAAGCTTCGTCTTATCTTGTCTGCCGACCTTTTATTCTTCAACGCAGCTGCAATCAAAGGCCGGAAAATACCTTTTTGATAGGGGAAATTTAGGGCTTTTATTGCCCTGTTTGGCATCAAGGCTCTTGATTTCCTTCACCGGCATTTGTGCTAACGACGAGATATGAATTACTCCCATGGCGAAATTAAGTCAATAACTATTACACGCCTTGTGCTTGACAAATAAGGCAAAAAGACTGTACTTCCTCCCGTTTGAGAAATGAAAATTGGACCGAGTTTTTACTGAACTTAGCAACTATGCCGTGAGACCATGACTAATGATGCGTTCAATTACTGCGACTCGATTGAAGAGTCAAATCAAATCATGAATTATTTACCAAGCTGCATAAATACCCAAGATTCTTCCGTTTTACCTTTATGAAAAAGGTTCATCTAAAAGCGACTCATACGGCAACACCGTGAGAATATTTTTGAAGACAGAGAGATGCGTCTGTTTATCACTATTTTGAGTTGTAATTTGGCCCGTTTTAAACCTTAGATTAGGTATTGATGTGGTTAATACAGTAAATGTTTTGATATTTCGGAGCTCTGAGATATGGAGCGGGTCGGTTTAAACTTTTTTCTCACTGGAAAAAAAGTCGCTTGGATCTAGAGTCCAGACTCTTAAAAACATTGACAAGAAAAAATACTCTTGATTCAATCGAATTTTTCCTTGAATCGAAGAGCCAAGCCTCTTAATTTTTAAGCGGATTTCCTTATGATTCAAGTAAAAATCCATTTGAACAAAAAGTATTTTTTCTTGTCAATGTTTTTAAGAGTCTGGGCTCTAAATCCAAGCGACTTTTTTTTCCAGTGCTTTCTCTCTTTCGTATTTTGATTTTGGCTCGTAAGTTTTTCTGAGAAAGTCCAATTCAATTTCAGGGATGACGCTTTTACATTCTTGCTTTTTGTCTTGACTTAAGATGAGGTCAAGTGAGGTCAGTGGGTTAAAGATATGAGATAAGATGAGGAAATGTACAGTTTCCATGCCTGTAGCGACGGAGGTTAAAAGCCTCCCAAGTGTCTTTGAAGTCGGACTGAGAAGAAGATTCCCTCAAAACTAATGTTGCAGCAGGATTTTTTTTTCACCGCTAAACTCACCGGAGTTCGAAAAATTAAGAAAAGCGGGAAGATCAAGGCTGTCCCGTGACGCACGCTGATAGCATTTTCGCCGAAAGATGTAGGCTTTATTTCCTGCACCCTAACGAGAAAAAGCGTCGCCTCTCAGATAAAAGATCGTACCTCAATTATCACGTGAGCCCTGTTTTACGTATAAATCAACGCTTTCTGGGGCTCGTAAGGAAATAGAGATATGCCCTTATGTCACAGGAGTGCCGAAAGGAGGACGCGAGCTTCAAAGCCGGATGACGAAGACAGCTCTCAAAGGTAGAGAGGAAAAAAGGATTCGTACCGAAAGCCTTGTCATAAAAGCTCGAGGAACGGAAAGCTCTTTGAAACTTACGTTATGTCTCCAGGTAACTCTGTAAACATTTGGATTTGCAGTTATGTTGCACTCCAAGTACACATCTATCCCCTCTCGCAAGTCGACAGAACTCAAGCTGCGGTGTAATCCTAGGGAAACTACCGGCACATCTGGAAACAAAACAAAAAACACAATATAAGTGATTTGAACTTTCAGTACGCTAAAAACACCGTGAGAATAGGATTACAGTTTTCACAAAATTTTTAGTTTTCAGAATACGTTTTGAAAAGAACATTGTAAAAAAGGAACTCACCCCAGACGGATGGAAACATACAAAGCTGTGAATAATGATTAAAGAATGGTAGTAACAGAAATTTTAAAACTCTTCAAGAAACTAAATTTCAAAATTTAAAATTGCCTAGTCCCCGACGTAAATAGCCAAGATGCTGATCGTCGTTAAATAAAATTAACTAACTAACTATCATATACATTTATTTCGTCTTGGGTTTTGTGGGTTTGTTTGGGCACCATCATGTAGGTTTCCGATAATTATTCGAAAACCTTTTGATTTTTCAATTATTATGTACTTTTAACCTTGTTTCCCGTTTTCTCCCTGGATTTTTTCATGTTACCATTGTCACCAGGGTCAGATTTACCTACATGCCGCCCATGGGCCGCCTGTATTTTGCCGCCCCCTTCTTATTCGTTTTAAAACATCAATAAAAACCATCAAGTGAACGTGCCGGAGGGGAAGGGGTGCATAAAACACGCTTACTCGCGTTGGATACATTTTTTGCGAAAGCCCCATCAACACTACCAGCAAAATTTTACGGAACTTTGCGCGAAAGTTAAGATCCGTAAACCTATCTCTGTGTGGACAAGGCCTTCCATTTATAAGAAATGAACGAAAAAATTATGAAAGAACAAACAAAAATGCGGTTTAATAATTTTAATGTCCGCCGCCGCGCCGCGTTGACCGCACTGTGTTTGACGCAATGCGTGAAGTATTTGTGCAGTCTTGTAGGCGCTATGCGTTTCGTGCTGACCGCATTGTGTTAGACGCAATGCGTGAAGTATTCATGCAGTCTTGTAGGCGCTAATATGTGTTACATGCCGACCGCCGCGCCGAGGGCTTCTCCTTTACACCTCAAGTCCTCGTGGTCATCATGCCTCTCTGCAGGCCAAATCGTGTGTTTGGTTTGTCTCTTAACTTGACTAATTAAAGGTGCAGTCTCTTGTATCACCGAAAGACGACAAAATTAGTAATTACTACACTCTCACGAAAAATAGATTTTGTCGCCTTTTCTCGATGGTAATTTTTTTTCTGAATCTGATTTTTTTAATACCTGCATTTAAAAAAATTGCAACATTCGCCGCCCCCTAAATTCGCCGCCATGGACCGCGGCCCATGTGGCCACCCTCTTAATCCGGCCCTGATTATCATGGGCTGCTATGTAAAAATTTTGTATTCATTTCGTCTTGTGATGTTACAGAAATCCTGTCTCATTTCATTTTTTCGGAAAACGAATGGTCATCGTTTATCTTATACCTAAATTTCAACATGAGCCCTGCTTCACGCATAAATCAATTTTTTCTGGGGCTCATCCGAAAATCAAGATACGTGAAATTCACTAAAAGAAATAGTTATAAATAAACTAGTGGCTCTTTCCACCCTTAATCAGCTCAGAATTATACAGGGTGTCCCAAAAGTCCGTACCCCCCCTCGTAACTTTTGAACGGTTGAAGATAGGAAAACGAAACTTTGGGAATGTTTCTATCTTTAAGGAGACCATCTGTCAGGGGGGTCAAAATTTTTGTCCCCCCCTCAGGGGGGGCTCGGGGGCCCCCAACTTTTTTTTTTCAAATGGTAACCCCTATCTTGTGATACATCATTCGAAAGAGCATAAAAAACTAAGAATTTTGGCGCAAACCGCAAATCAATATCTTAATTTTTGACCGAGTTATGGTAGGTCAAAGGTCAAATTTGACCTTTTTTCAAAAAATCATATCTCCGGTTCAAATTATCGTAAAGAAAAAAATAAAACGGAAAAATTTACCAAATTGTAAGCACTTTCAAGTAAAAATCACAGAAATTACTTCAAACTAATTTTAAGGGGGGTTTCGGACCCCCAAATACGTCATTTTAAAGGTCATACGATATTCTCGCGAAATGAGCCAATTTCCCCTTACTTTTCCTCAACATTATCTTAGTAAGTTCAAAATTAGTTCAACATTGCGTTTTCAAGTCCCCAAATTTCGAACAAAAATCAAAAAACGAAATTTAAGGTGATTCAATTCAACCATTTAAATTTCACTTTTTTTTAAAACTTTGTTCGAAATTTGGGGACTTGAAAACGCAATGTTGAACTAATTTTGAACTTACTAAGATAATGTTGAGGAAAAGTAAGGGGAAATTGGCTCATTTCGCGAGAATATCGTATGACCTTTAAAATGACGTATTTGGGGGTCCGAAACCCCCCTTAAAATTAGTTTGAAGTAATTTCTGTGATTTTTACTTGAAAGTGCTTACAATTTGGTAAATTTTTCCGTTTTATTTTTTTCTTTACGATAATTTGAACCGGAGATATGATTTTTTGAAAAAAGGTCAAATTTGACCTTTGACCTACCATAACTCGGTCAAAAATTAAGATATTGATTTGCGGTTTGCGCCAAAATTCTTAGTTTTTTATGCTCTTTCGAATGATGTATTACAAGATAGGGGTTACCATTTGAAAAAAAAAAGTTGGGGGCCCCCGAGCCCCCCCTGAGGGGGGGACAAAAATTTTGACCCCCCTGACAGATGGTCTCCTTTAAGATAGAAACATTCCCAAAGTTTCGTTTTCCTATCTTCAACCGTTCAAAAGTTACGAGGGGGGGTACGGACTTTTGGGACACCCTGTATTTATTTCTATTACAGCAAACTTATATTCATTAGCTTTTTCGTCACATAAATATACATGCGGCCTTTAAAGCACTTATTTTCCTATATTGAAGAACCTTTATCTCGATGAGAAATAGAAAAGATCTACGAAAAATTTCTAACCAGGAGAAACTTAACAGGAGGACTCCGTCAGAGGAGCGACGGTCGGTCATACGAAAAGGTGAGTTCTCGGTGATTCATGTTCACCAACACCGCAACAGACACGAAAAAGGCAAGACTGGCGGCTCCGAAACGGCGAGTCGTAACACGGCGAAGTTACGGCGAATGGGTGTCTGCAACCGTATCGCGCCCCATTCTTTCACTTCCAATTAGCCAAATTCGCTCTCCAGTCCCGCGGCGGTGAATTTTTTATAACGCACCGCGCCGCGGTAATTCAGCGACCGGGGCGTTACCGCGGTAACGCTAATCGGACGAAAATTCCCGCGGAATAGATTCAGTTATCATAATAGGCGGTCGGACGCGAAAGCGAATTACAGCGTCGGGGATTCATGGACCCACGGGTTTAAACAATGCCCGCATCGCGTCAACGCCGCGCCAATCTGCCTCGCACCGGTGGATCTCCGCTGACTCACCAGATTGCCCGGGAAAACGCGCCTACCCCTCGCCGTGACGCGCGGAGACGTCGTGATCCGGCAATCGGGGGCCTCCGTTCCGGCAATTTGCATATGGGTGTCTGAAATAATGCCATCATTCGTAGCTCGATGGGTCGAGTTGTCAAGTCCCCCGGTGCCTGCCGCCTCCTGCGCGCCCGGCGCTGAATCAAAATTTGATTGACCCGTCTGGTTTTTGGCGTCGTTAGAGCTTCCGCACTCGACTCGTTGAGAAACAATAATTGAAAAACGCAATAATGTATCTTCTTCAGGGAAACATACTGTAATTAAAAAAATGCGTGTAGAACACTGGAAAAAAAAACACATTAGATCTAGAGTCCACACTCTTGAAAACATTGACAAGAAAAAGGACTCTTGATTCAATCAGCTTTAAGCTTAAATCAAAAGGAAATCCGCTCAAATTAAGAGGCTTGGTTCTTGATTTAAGCTTAAATCTGATTGAATCAAGAGTATTTTTGCTTGTCGATGTTTTAAAGAATCTGGACTCTAGATCCAATGTGTTTTTTTTCCAGTGAACAAAAGTTTTATATTCTTTGGTAACTGTCTTTGTAGGCGCCTTGTTTTGACGAAAGCGCACTTCACAAGTCGGAAATAGGAGCTCAAAATGGAGGTCATACATGCATCGATCAGGGTTGCCACAGTTAAAAAATGAAATTCTCTGACAATTCCCTGATTTCCCTGACACATTTAAGTGAAATGCCACGACAATTGAAGATATGCCAGATTGTAAGAAGACATAATTATAGATATAGATTTTAGGCAAAATTTGTCGTTCAAAATGTCAAACCCATTCTAAAAAGCAAATAAAGGTGACCTGATAATTTTTCCATGACATTTTCCCTAACATTTCCCGGTTTTCTCTGACTTTTCAAAATTCCCTGACATTTCCCGGTATTTGATGAATGTTGCCGCGAGATTCCGCTGAACTTGGGCGGTTCGCGCAATTTTTAGCAACCAATGAAGAGTCGGGATTCAACAGCTATAAGTTTATATGAACTGTCGAAATAATTTGAGTGGAAATTTGGATAAAAGAAAGTTGAAATTTACGAAAACCGCGGACTATACAGCAACAGCCACTTTCACCTTCGGCTCCCATTTCGACTTGCGAAGAGCGCTGAAGCCCCAAAATTTTAGGCATCAAAACCTCATCTTTAGGTAAATTGTTAGCTTAGCGCTAGATGAAGCTGGGATACTCCCCATGATGCGCGCAAAACGACGCGATAAAGTGACAAAACGAAAAAGAGGAGATAAACAAAATTGAGAACTGGTGCTCCGGATTACTGCTAATTTGGACGGGTCCGTGGTTTGCTGTGGAGTATTTGCTTAAAGATCTTGAGGATGAGCACGCCTTGGGCTTCGTATGATGAGAGTGTCTGATGTAGTGGAGAGCTCAATGAAAAGAGGCCAAGTTTGCGCTGGGATCACACGCTCTGAAGAACGCCCTTTGCGGCCCGCACAGTGAAACGAGCTATTCAGAGAAGTCGGATATAACCTTTTCACTAAAACAGCAATGTTTTTTTCGCCGCACTTGAAAGTATAAGATCTTCAAGATAATATTACGAGAAAACAAATGGAGCCACTTTTAAACAACTACAGGGTGGTAAGTTTTCTTGGATTTCAAAATACCCTTGTTAATACCTGACTTTTCAGGAATGCTAAACACAAAATTCCTTGAATTTTCTCTGTCTCTTCAATTTTATTTTCCATACGATTTCTTAAATAAATTCTGCGATTTTTGTGCGATTTCAGCCCATGAAAAAGTGTTTGCCTTTGCAGCGTATTCATCTGGCTGAGTCCTTTGCGCTTATCAGACCTGTTATTTTTTTACTAGAGGAGAAAATTTCAAGGTTCTGCAACGAACTTCCCTGAATTTTTAAAGTTGGCCAAAATTCCCTGATTTTCCAAGGTTTCACTGATTTTTAAAGGTTTTCCTGACTTTTCAAGGTTCTCACTGACTTACACTGAAAAAAGAGCACAAGATTGTTGGATATGGATATTTTCAATTCATTGTGGTAATACTTTAATTTATTCAGGTAGTACTGCAATAAATAAGGTTGGTAACCCGAATGTTAACGGTACTACCCCAACTTAAGGTATACGGTACTACCACAGCTTGAGTTGCGGCACTACCACAATTGGACGTATTTCTATCAAACGGAACTATGCGCATTATGACGAGAGCCCTGTTATGCATTTATTTTTATGGATCTCAGGGCTCATGTCTTAATGCATATAGTTCCGTTTGGCAGAAATACGTCCAATTAATTGAAAATGTCCATATTATCCAACAAAATGGCGTTAGTAACACAATTTTATGGCATAACCCTTGACACTTGTCCCCGTGTAAAAGAGCTTGTCACCCTACTCTCCCTTTCCTATCAACAAAGATATACAAAGATATAAGCTTTCAAAGTTTCCTTATCATGTTCGACCTCTCCGGATGGATCATTCCACTGTGCGCCGTAGCCGCGCGAATCCTGAGCGAAACTTGAGAAGTTGCTCTCAACTTCTTTTTTATCGCTCGCCCGAATGCCGAAGAGTGCGGCGCTGCGCGCGCCGTAAGTGCAGTTCCTTGTTTAGTCGAGCCCTCTTGACTCTACACAGATCCCTGGGATCCCTTCGTCTTCAGAGTGTCTGCCTTTGATTCAGTTTTCCACCTGTCTCGCAGGGATTAAGCGCATAGGTGTCGGGAGTCGCATTCCTCCGAGAATACCGCCCCCGGGGAGTGAGGAGTTGAGGACTGAAGCGCTTAACGTAAGGGAGTCTTATTTCCGTCCGATATTTAACGATCGCCCCTAATTCTATCCTTTTCACAGTCTCACCGCTCGCAAATTTAACTTGACGCTCCGCTCCGAGGGTTCGCAGATAGCGACGATGTCAGCGGGCTGATTGTTGAATTGATCGAAAAGCTATAGACAAAACGATGGACTAAGAGACAGATACAGCGATAGACATAGCGATAGACATAGCGATAGACAAAGTTATGGACAAAACTATAGACACAGCGATTGACAAAGCGATAGACAAAGCTATAGACGAAGTAATATATGACTCGTTTCGCATTGTTTTCTTGCCCCGTCCCATTGTTCGTAAAACAATCTTTTAGACTCCAATTCAGGGGTGCAAAATTTCCGCAATTCCTCGCGGTGTACATTTGTCGGAAATTGTGTGCACTGCGGACGGTAGGTTTGACACGGAGAAATTACGAATGTTCAACAATTAAAGTGCACACCGTGATGTAAGCGCAATGCGTGAAGTATTCACAGGGTCTAGTAAGCGCTAATATGCGGCCCATGGCGACCGCAGTGTTTTGCGTAATGCGTGAAGTATTCACACGACCTTGTAGGGGCTAATATGCGAATCTCGGCAACCGCAGTGTTCGGCGCAATGCGTGAAATGTTCCTACAGTCTTGTAAATGCTGATACGCGGGGGGGGGGGGGAGGGTGGGGGGGAGGGAGAGAAGACTTGCAACCGTAACAGTGAGTAGTTGAGTACACTAGAACCTTTGATTGCAGGACCTGGCGTACGCGTACTCTAAGGAAGAAAATGCCTTCCTGCCATTTCCCGAATACGATCACATATCTTGGCACATGCTATTACGAATCTTGAAACTTTAGATACTTCATCAATGGATTACCTATTTACCATTTCTGAAAAATTTAAAAAAAAAAAAAAAAAAAAAAAAAATAAACAAACAATTCCGGAGTATCAAAGTAGATGTCAATGGGGTTGGTTTCACTACGAAATACAGTTGAAAGAGCGTTGCTGCTACGGTTAAATCGTTGTTTTCCTCACGAAAAGACGTAATTAAATTTCAATGTTGTCAAATTTCCTCTCGCAAATTGCATTTTTCTGGGAGAATCTTGGGCATTCTTTCTGAAAGTACCACTGCTCTTACTCCTGATCTCGAGCAAAATCAAGAAAATTAAAGGGGGAGAAATGCAAAGGTACATTCTAGAAGAAAAATTAAACTGTATGAGTCAATTTTAAAACCTTTACGTTCCTTCGTTCGGGGAACGACGGAATATTATGTTGATCTTACAAGGAATGATCGATGATCGTGTTTTGAAAACGTACGTCATGGCTTCCAACGCGCACTGCATCAAATGGAAAAAAAGAGGAAAAAAATAGGGAAAACATTATAAAATTCGAATAAAGCTTGGAAATAGTTCACTCAACACTAATTCATCGATGAATAATTAACAGCGCATTCAGAGTTCGGATGTTCACATCTGATGCAATAAAAGCAACCGGATTTTCGAGAGGGATTCCCGCACCAGAGCAAAACGTGCCCTAACCCGTAAATACGGCGGCGACCATTTCTTGCGGAGATAAAAATTAAAACGCGAATTAGTCTGATGTTGCGTTTATCTTTTTTCCATCACGACGAGGATTACTCTGTACCGAAGTGGGAAGCTGATTAAGGGAGCCGGATTACAAACTTGTCCTCCGAGTGGTTGTGTAGCACGCGTTAAGTCCACGAAAACGCAAAAAGGGAACGTGATTGATCCGTATCGGGCGGAGTGTGTCAGTGGGATAATGAAAAACCACTTATCTACATGGGATTTCTGAATCAGTTGCGGGGTTTTTCCGCGGGAGGGGAGGATATGCTACGCAAATCCGCTTTTCCGCGCCGGCACAGGTAGACAATTTCAACGCGGCTAATCAAGTAATTTCTGCTTTCATCGCGACAGCAAATTAAATTCCCTCGGCTTATAATCCACGCTTCGCCCCGATACTGATTGAGAGAGTTTTCCTCAACAAAAACGGGAAAAAAGGAGCGGAGGGAGGGGCGGGGAGAGGGGCTCGGCAGCTGAAACACACAACGCACCGAAAAGACTCCTCGGCGCGCTCTCGAGAGGAGATAAAAATAAATTAATTTATTAACCAGTCGATCGTTAATAATTGATAAATAATCGTAATTTTTGCGCAGCCGATACGGGCGCAGCTCTGGCGCGGGGCGGCGTGTCGCGCCATACATTGGTGAAAACGCGGGGGGAATCAATCCTTGTGCACTGTTGCCGCACCATTTACGTAAAATGCACCTACGCCAGACGTAAAATTCAACCGACGCACGGTGCGATCCTCTTGGGAAAAAAATAAGAAATTCAGAACTGTAACCTGTAGCATTTTTTGGTGTTTGAAATCTTAGGGATATTTTTCACTGAAATTGATGGTTTAATTTAAAAAAAAATTCATCTAAAACTAGTTTAGACATGGTTGGAAAGTGGACGGAACATTACCACCCATAAAAAATACACGGGAAAAAGACGTCGAATTTGAATGAACATTTCTCGCTTGAATCGCAAAATACTAGGAGTAGTTAACATTTTTTAAATCGTCAGATATTCAAGTTCAATCAAATGTATACGCAAATCATAGCTCAAAAGCCTATGTTCTACAACTTTGAATTTTTCGTTGCTGATGAGGTTTTTTTGGGCTGCTGCACCTTGCTCTTGAGGTCCAAATTACATTCCGACAGGGTTTCGAACTTCGGAATCAGATTTTACAGCAAAAAGTAAACAGAAATGGGTGACCACCAGGCGACACCGGGTGATATGACTAGTAGGTTAACTCCTAAGACGGGTTTAACTCCTGAATATGTTTGTAGTATACCCAATTAATTGAAGGCGTTTCCGTTGTTTGAAAGTCAAACTGACAGTGGCAGCCACTTTAAATTTCCAATGTTTCTCCGTTCAAGAAAAACCGAGGTTTGAGTACTTAAAATACAGCTAAATCGAGAACATTGACTAGCTTTGACGTGGTTTATAAGCAATATTTTCTTTCAGGGTACATTTATTGCTTGTGGGTGCTTTTTTCTGTTTCTTCCTACCATTCCTTCTTTTTTCTCGGCAAGTTTACGAGAGCCACATATTCGGAGGGGTAGAGGGGATGGCTTGTAAATCCTAACGAGAGTGATTTGCCGACCGTACAAACCCATCCTCAGAAACCAATTAGACTGATGGACTAGGCTAATTGGCTTCGATTTTGAATTTTATTCCGCGAGTGGCGAAATTGAATCAACCGATTTCATCACAGAGGAAAAACTTCAGCTGCTCCATTCTAAATATATTTTGAAAATTATTAGTATTTCAAATGTGTTCTGCACTGATCTCGATAAAGGAACACATCTTGCGAAGTTATTTTTCCCCTCATTAACGGTTTCACCACGCGTAAATAACAGTGCAACCTTCGCAATTAATTTAAACTCAGTTCGTTCAACTAAAATAAAAATTATTGTTCAGGATAGTTTCTCCGTAAGCTATAAGTAGATATAAAGTTGAAACAATGAGATATTATAGTTGTCAGCTACACTGGATGGAAACACAAGTTGTCATGCATGAGTTCGTCCGTAAATTTAATCGCCGTCCTTGCAAACGGCCAAGACGCCTTCAATTGATTGGGTATACTACAAACACGCCCCGGAGTTCAAATAGTCGTATCACCTGAATTTTCCATTGCCTCATGATCTTTCTTGTTTAATTCAATTACGGCTCTAAAGAAGGCTTTTTCTATAAATGGAAACTTCATTTGACTGTGGTAAGTAGCTATGGAAAACATTTACCATCCAGTTATCGCGATAATGGAGCAATTTTAATTCACTTATACTGCCGTAAACTATAGAGTAACTTAAAATAAGGACTGATATTTCGAAAAAACTTTTGGGCTGTTATGAAAATATGTTTGAAATGTATTTACAAACAAGTGTTGTACCAACATGTTACATTTCAACAGTCAACACTATAAAATATGTAAAGGAAGTTCATCAGAGCTAGTAATAAACAAGTTGTTTCCGAATTTTGCTTAAATATTTATATATTATTTTTTGGAAACAAATTATCTGAAAAACTTAAAATCAAACGTTTTGAACACACCAGAACTAGGAATAACCAAGTTTCCCCAATATTGCATAACATTTTTAAATAATGTTCTAAAAAAAAATCTCATTAAGATTGAAACCAAACGTCTCGAAAACAAACTTGTTTTTCTGTGTGCTATTCGGGCATGCCCTTCCACCAGCAACAGATTGAATCAACGTCTGCGACATGCGACAGTGGCATCGAGCCGACGGATTCGGCAGCAGGGGTTGTAGCAGCAGCATCGGTGACACAGCGTCATCGTCAAACGCTTTGTAGGATTAACGATATGACTAGGATATTAAAACTTAATTTCATTATATTCAGTTTCCAGATCTTGCTCCAAGGCGCCTGGCGCAATATTAATATTAAATGCTCGCAGCGTGTCCTTCCGTGCCGCGTCGCGTCGGGCGACGCGCATCGGTTATCTCCCGAACGCCCCCCCCCCCCCCCCCCCCATGTCGACCGGATATAAACAGTTTAGGGCCTCCTATCCGAGCAAATGAAAGATTCCAATCAAGATCCGGATGAAGTCATATAAAAACGATTTTCATGGAAAAGGAAATTGCTCCACAAAAAGGCCGACACATTCCAGGAATAAACCTTAAACCCCGATACCAGTCTGAAAGACACGTTTGCTTTGATAGCGTTTTATTTTGCTCTTTAAGAAATGAATGTTTAAAGAAAGAGGAGAGCCTCGGAATTTTGAAAACCCTATTTAAAATATTTAAAACATGCTTTTTATTTTTGGTTTTATAGATTAAAGAGAAAGGATATTAAATACATTTTTTGAAAAATGAATATTCAGCAAAAATTTTAAAATATGAAGAAAATATGATAATTCTTTTAAAAAATTAAAAATGAGGTGTTATAAATCTAAATTGTGATTGAAACATGAATTTAAACGTTTTAAAAACAAATATACCTAAATACCTAAAACTAAATACCTAAAATCGTTACCCCTCTAAGATTCAAACGCGCCGCTCATGCAACTTCGGCCGATCGACGGCGGCTCTGATTGGTTAACACGGCGATTACTCTACTAGTTTGACGTCACGAAACCGAGTAGTTACGGCCTCTCCATTCTCGTAGGCAACGACTTAACATGTACAAGTGACGTCGGACGATCTTCTGTCGCAGTCTGAGGGTGCGTAAACTTACGGACCCACCACGTTTTGAAATCTCCACTCTTCATTTATTGCCCGCCATCGAAAAAAGAATTAAAATTAAGATTCGAAACGCTTTTTCGAGGAGGGAAATTGAAATTTCGACGGGGCGTCGACACGACATGACAAAGAAATGTCTTCAAAAGAATGAGGGTGTAGATGACGAGGCTGAGGGACTCGAGACTCGAGGACGACGCGGCGGCGGGTCGAAATTGGCGGTGGTGACAAGGTTGCTGGGTAAAAGTGCTCCTCTTTCAAGTGGTTTTCCTCCCGGCTGCGACCTCAAGGAGCCGGCATCGATTCGCACGCCTAATTGCAATTAACATCGCCCGGCTCAGATACGCCTGATTCAAACACAACTATTGAAAACTAAGTCCTTCACATCTAGTCGCTAACGATCATTGAACTTACGGTTGGTGTCATTTTCATAGTTGCGATGCGACGATTGACTAGATTACATTTTGAAATCGGGATCTAATATTTTCGGTTCATTTTAAAAACAAAGTATGTGCTATTAATCTTGCTATGTGGACAAAGTCTCCTTATTTTTCTTCTTCTTTCTTACGTTCCTTTCCTCGTCCTCTCCTACTGTTCCTCCTGCTTCTTCCTGCATACCTTCTCTATTCTTATCCACGTTTCCTCTTCCTAGCTTTTGTGATCACTTTCCTTAATTTCTTTACTTAACTCTGTCTATGTTTCCTTCCTTCTCTATTTTTTTTCCTCTTCTTTTTCTTCTCTCGTTTTCTTTAACATTTTGTCTCTTCTTATTCTTGTCCTCTTCTCCTTCCTTTTTCTATATTTTTCTCTCTTCGTCATTCGTCTTCTTCCTCTTTCTTCGTCTTTCGTCTCCTTCTTCTTCCTTATCATATTCTTCTTTCTCTCTTCTTTACTCTGCCTCCTCTTCTTCATCGTCATCTCCGTTTTTTCTCCCTATTTTCCCCCTATTTATTATCTTCTTCATAGACTACTATTACTACTACCACTACTACAATTTCCTCATTTTCATCACTGGAAAAAAAAACACATTGGATCTAGAGTCCAGACTCTTGAAAACATTGACAAGAAAAAATACTCTTGATTCAATCGGATTTTAGCTTGAATCAAATCGAAATCCGCTTAAATTAAGAGGCTTGGTTCTTGATTTAAGCTAGATTCTGATTGAATCAAGAGTACTTTTCTTGTCGATGTTTTTAAGAGTCTGGACTCTAGATCCAATGTGTTTTTTTTCCAGCGTTCTTCGCCTTTCTCTCTTTCTTGCTCTGCCTCTTTAGAGGCTTTAAAGTATAACCCTGAAAGCAATGGGGTCCAAATGAATGATTTACCTAGCCGCCTCGGTATTGTATATCGCGCTTAAAAAAGAAAAATCTTTAAAATTAGCATGTTTTCACTACACTGGGTGCGTGGGGTTCCACCGCAGCGCAGAGCGACTATTTTCCGGGGAGAGACTGCGAAAAAGAAGCGCTGCAGTTGAGCGGTGGTAACGGATGGTGGCGAGGATTGCGAGCAATAATCCTGTATCTAAATTGCGGAGCGGAAGAGTCATATTTCAGAAAAACTCGTGAGTTATGATTGTCGATGGTCGCAGCGGGGCACCGCGCAGAATGATAAGCCGGACAGGGGAAACATTTCCTTTTGGGAAAGAGCCAATCAGCTACACTTCGCAAGATTTCATTAATCAGCGAATTAGGGGATGTGTTCCGACCCGGACCCACAACCCGATCCCTGTTCCGCTACCCCGACCTACCCCGCGCCGACCCCGGACGGACCCGGCGAACCTATTTCTTACTGCATCCCTGTCGATAAAACAAATATTCGTGAACGGGATCCGCAGACGTTGTCGGACTTTTTCTCTCTTTTTTCGCATCCTTGTTGGATATGACGCAACAGGGCACACACTGGAAAAAAAACGCATTGGATATAGAGTCCAGACTCTTGAAAACATTGACGAGAAAAATTACTCTTGATTCAATCAGATTTTTGTTTAAATCAAAAGGGAACCCGCTCAAATTAAGAGGCTTGGTTCTTGATTTAAGCAAAAATCCGATTGAATCAAGAGTAATTTTTCTTGTTGATGCTTTTAAGAGTCTGGACTCTAGATCCAATGTGTTTTTTTTTTTCCAGTGCAAAATATGTGAACGCGTGAAAATCCTGGTAGCATCGGTTGCTGATAAAGAAGTTAAAAAAAATAAAAAAAACTCTCAACAAAAAAAAACTGTTGAAGTAACCTAACTCGAGGTAGGTGACTCCTCTTCTTCTATTTTGCATAAAAAAGCCACGTCCCATCTTTACAGTTTTTTTTAGCGTTTAATTTCGGTAAATTTAAACAAATTTTACGGAAATTTTACATAAATTAGAGTTTATATGTTCCATATCGTTTATTTTATTTTGTGTTTAACATCCATAAAAAAGATTTTTAGAATGCGACAAAATTTTGATAATAATTTTAATCATAATTTTTTACAGTCTAATTTTAACGGTCAACGCGTCACAGAGAAACTGAAAAATTAAAAAAATAAATAGTGTGCAGTGAATTTACACATTATTTCTTGATAAACATGTGTTCTTTCAAGAACAAAAAAGTAGCTCTGTATGATTTAGATGTCAGATAATACGCATCGAGTACTTTTAAGGGCAAACACCGAAACGTCTTCAGTACTGACTCATACGTATATTTTTAGTTTTTTTATAAGTTCAAGAAAAAATCAAATCAAATTTAGTTGAAAGGCTCTTTCTTTTGGGCACTAATACTTTCAAATAACATTATCCACGCACACCATCATTCATAAACCAATACACGCTCTGTGATTGTTAGGATTTGTAATTCCTATTCTAATTTTCAGAAATGAATAAACATCTCTTGAAAAATAAATGCGTTTCTTTTTTCTTTTCAGGTCCTCTTTGTTCCCTCCCTCCAAAATATATTTCCCTAAGAAATACTCGTATTTAGATATAAATCTGTCAAAGCGGGATACAAACTGTCGGCCTCCTATGGTGTAGTGGTTGTAGCGCTTGCTCTATGATCGGGAGGTCCCGGGTTCGATTCCCGGCCAGGCGACCCGAGTTTAATGGTCTCAAACAATTGTTGCCTGGGACTGGTTCAGTAGGGACGGAGGGGGGATGGGACTTAAAGCGTAGGATTAGCCCTTGAGGGCTATTTGAAGTAGTAAAAAAAAAAAAAAAAAAAAAAAAAAAAAAAAAAAAACTGCGTTCTTAATCCAGAATATCCGCCTGCCTTTATACATACGTCAAGGTCCTCCCGCACTTCTCTGGCTACCCTCAAGGTGCGACTCCGACCCATATTATTTAATTTCATTAATAGAGTGAAGAAAAAACTGAGAGCTGCACCAAGAGGAACATTAATGAGCCGGCGTCCATCTAATTCGTGGATGAAAGGATCCTACGGGGTCGGGTCGAAATCGCGGCTATCTTTCCATTTGTTTACATTTAATTCCGCTAAAAAGCTTCGACGCTTATCCGACTTGGAACAACGTTTTAACAGCGTCTTCCGAAGCTCGGAAATGCTTACCGGAACAACATTGCCGTTCCGTCTGTAATATATATGTTTTGTACTCTGTTTCTCGGGGAGAGGATTTCCCGATTCCCGGCTTGATCAGCAACCCAGCACTAGATAGCTCTAGCGTCAGACAATGCTGATATTGCCTCTTATCACTCCCTTAGAAACGACTGTAACCATTCAAGACGCTATTGGACACTGCTGCCGTGCCGTTGAGCTAAGTTCTAGAGAAAAAGCTGCGCTCGTCTGATTCTGTACATTTTAACTTTCCTGAACGGAGACAGATCTGCGGGCCGATTATTGAAATTTTGGGTTTGTCGGGCGGACATAGATGACGTGGGTTAAATGGCGAGGCGTAATTGGTCGGCTATGTCTTATCACTGCTTTGTCAGGTGGAATGGACGACATACTGTCGGAAACTTAGGAGGTACTGATTGTTTGTCGTGAGTTCAACCCGACATAGACAGGACAAAGCAGCGATAAGACATAGCCGACCAATCACGCTCCGCCTTTTAACCTCTGTCATCTATGTCCGCCTGACAAACACAAAATTTCAATAATCGGCCCGCTGTTGGATCAGTAAAAATTCCAATGGGTCAGTTGCGCTGGTCACAGAATCAGGTTTTGATGCCTAATTCTTGTAGAATAGCTAAAAGATCTGTTCACACAGCAATTTTCTACGCTCAATATTACTAGAGATATCGCCCATTAAATCGTCGGGTTTTTGACGTCATCCACCGCGGTATAGTGACACCCTTGGTTTCTTCCACCTTGCTTTCATCCACGTTTCACATTGAACAACCAGTGCAAATAAGTGGCACTCAGGCTTCCACCTTGCTTCCATCAGTCTGAGTGCCACTTATTTGCACTGGTTGCTCAATGTGAAACGCGGATGAAAGCAAGGTGGAAGAAACCAAGGGTAGCACTACCGCGATGGATGACGACAAAAACCTGACTTTTCATAGGGCGATATCTTTGTTAGTATTAAGCGCACGAAGTTACTGTTTAAACATATCTTATTGTTTTTAGTTGATCTACCAGATTCAAGCATCAGAACAAAATTCTGTGACCAGCACAACTGACCCATTCCAGGACAAAACTTTCCGCTAGGTCAATGAGGAATCTCCCTGTTTCTGACGGTATTTCTGTTATTCCAAAAAGACGTCCTGCCTTACTGAAGAAATTTCCGGTTGCAGATACGCAGCAAACCTGTGAGATCTTAAAATATCATTAAACAAGATCGACTCACGATATATGTTCAACGTCCACAAGTGCTCCAAAGATCCAGCTCGACAAGCCAGCGTTTTTCCCGTGTCTCCTAATTTCGGTATAAATTTTAAAGTGCTGATCGTGCTATTGTCATCTACCAGGACCTGTGACAAAAAAACAAATTTCTTATTCTGATTATTAAAATACCGAATAGAGGAAGAAAATATCGTGCAAGGGAATTTCAGTTCCGTTACACGTATGAATGTAACACCTTAGATACCAGGAACGTTTGTATCGATAGGCGTCGTGTAGTTCCATTTATATTTATTGTTTTAGGTACTTTGCTACTGTTTCCGATTTTCCATCGGTAGCAAAATTCAACGACGTTGTAAGAGAGCAAAAAGTCAATTTATGGATATTTCTAAAAAATTCATCCATTTTCGAAAAAAATGCAGCCTTCTTTGCATTGTCTCGATGAACTTCATCTTTGAAAATGCCACGGAAGAGTGCGGCTACAATTCTGTACGTGCATAAAGTGATATTTGAGCGTATTCATACTAAGCAGCACTAGGTGCGAATCCATCACGTCATGAGGAACTATGAGGAATTGAAAAGCTATATACGTGGTTCCTTTTGATTAAATCTTTTAGCACCTTGTTTCTTTGAGCGTCCAAATACAAGTGCGTCCATTTATGAGGGGGTGTCAGGGTGTCACCAGGGAAATGTCATCACAAAAATAACGAAATTATCTATACAATAGTGCAAACATGTCAATCTTAAGATTCCAATATCAAACCAAGATGGCCAAACATGTTCATGAATGAGCGTTTTTCAGCAAATATTAGTACATGTATGCAAAAACTAAGTTAGATACGTGCTTTGCAAACGACGAGTCGTAACAATTGTAAAAATAAATGACTCTGGATAATTTGAATTCAAAGGTTGGTTGCCCTTTTTGGCCCTAAAAGCTCCATGACCTAAACTCAAAATTACCAACATGTCCGTACTGTCCCTCTCTTGGTGCTCTACCTTGTCTATTTTAGGGACAGATTATCGATAATGTTAAAAAAATGACATTGTCTTACCGGTTCTTTGGCAGTGTGAAGTTGTTTCGCATCCAGCCACCACGTTACGTTCGGCTTTGGCCGCGCCCCGATCACCTCACACACGATTTCGTACGAGGTATCGGCTGACAAAGGGTGTTGCTCGTTCTTCAGGCGCACCATCAACGGCGGAACTGTGAACACACAAAAATCAAAAGTAAGAAAACTGTTATGGGGTTTTGATCTGTACACTACACGATAGCTCAATTCAACGTTATATTGACCGCAACTTCGCATTAAGAGCTTTGACTGAAGTGTGTGGTCGACGCTGGTTGCGCGCGCTTCTTCCTCCGTTTGACTTGCGGCCGACCAAAATGCCTTCAATCAGTTGGGTATACTACAAATATACCTAAGAGTTAAAATAGTTGTATCGCCCCCTTGTTGCATTGTCATCGAGTCGGTAGCTTCTGATTCTGTCTTAAGGGCACGAAAAATACCTTATTTGATTTGAAACTTCGCGAAGAACGTCTCCTTAAGTTCCCATTAACTTATTTATTTTATTCGTTCTTTATTTGTACTTTTAAATCCTTAACATCCTTTGATGCTTAAATTTCTATAAACAACTAAATTATTATTATCATTTGCATTATCAGGAATATAATTTGAGTTTTTATGCATGTTTTTGAAAATGTTTGATCTCTGTAGATCATCTTCATCTTCTGTAGATCATCTCATCTTCTTTTTGGTTAATTTATTATAATGTCGAAATTGTTTGAAAAAATTAAACCTTTCGATGGCGAACGTGTAAGCAGCAGATATTCTCGTTTACTTTCCAAACAGTCAAGTGTCTATCAAGCACCTCTAAACTGACTTTACGAAAGTCTACGCGTTAATTTATCTTGCGTTAAACTTAAAGGGAACTTGAGTTCAAGTCAAACTCAAATTATCCGGATTTCAATCATTGGCAATGATCACAGTAATAGACAATCTTTGCCATCCCAGCTGGCTGATTATTGAAATTGAAAGACAAAGCGATAGACAAAGAAGACATAAAGGATATGGAGGGATCCTGTTGGTGGAAGCGGGTGGTTGCAATGGACAAAGGACGTAGGTAATAGACTATAACGGCAACCCACGAGAGACCGGATAGTTTGTCCATCATTTACCCCCTTAGTCTATAAGAAACACCCATTTCAACCAATAGGATCGCTCTGAACTCCTTATGTCTTCTTTGCCTATAGCTTTGTCTAAAATTCAATAATCAGCCCGCTGGTGACCAAGTTTTCAGAATTGCTAGGTTGCATTCATTATGTTGGTCTTGTAAATGAGGTTCAAATGAATTAAAATTCTGTACTCCGCTTCATTAAGAAACTAGGCTGAAACACCGAACTGCCGATCTGATCGTGTTTAAGAGGTGTTCTCCCTCACCCCTCATTGCATTCAACACCACACTCGCACACACTAATAGAGACAAACGCCCATTGCGCACACTTGCAGCTGCATAGCGCAAGCACTTCCACAATCTGCACCCACCCTCTTCCATTATCACCCTACTATGCCCGTTCACCCCTCTCCTTGTGTGCCTGGCGGGATAGTCTTTTTGCGATTGCCTTGCGTCCCTGCGTGATATGAAAATAATTACTCCTCTTGAAAATTTGAATGGATGGGGCATTCCCAGTGTTGCGATTTTCTTCTTTTTTTCGATGAGATTAAATAATTCTAGTCTATTTTTTAAAGAGCTAATTTAGGGGTCGATTTTCAGTTTCTGTGAAACTATTGAATGGGCACTAATTAAAAAAACAGACGAGGAAAAAGGGCGCGTGCGATTTTACGCTAAATGTGAATCAACACTTCCATTTCATATTCAAACGTATTTATGCCAAAAGGAATTATGAGCATAGGATTTGAGTGCAACATAGTTCTTTTCAGCGCAAATACGTCCATTTAGTTCCACGTCATACCCTCAGTCACATAGTTCACACTTCCGTGTTTCGGAAAAACACTGCATGAACATTCCGATGTTGCCAAATTTTCTCGATGAAAAATTCATTTTGAAAGAAAGTTATGCATATTTTTCCTTGACATTTTTTTGATATTTTAGATTCAATTGCAAACAAAATCTTTTGAAAAATTTGAAGTGAAATATTCACAACTTTTCCTTAATTTCCTTGATAATTCCAAAATGTGCTTTTTGACTTAAAAGCTACAAAAGATGTCATGAAAACTGGCGTGCTAAAAGTGTAAAATACGATTCATTGCAAGAGTGTCAATTTCCGGTCGATCAAATAATGAAAAAATAGGGCTCCATCGCCAACTTCACCGAAAAACGTATGAAACTTTATTCTTTAATCATTTGGAAAAAGATATTACAAACTAAATGTCTTAAAGTAAACTTGACCCATACACGCAACACAATTTTCATGATTTTTGATGTTAATTCACCGTTTTGGAGAAATTTGATGCGGCAATTTGTATGAGGTCACTTAAATTCATGATCTGAAATTTCTTGGGAGATTACGAGATCAAATTGGAATAATATTACTGAACACACTTGTTCACCTGAGATTTATACTTCTTTTCAGAGGACACAATAAGACGGAGAGAATGAGAGTATCAAAAGTGGGTTGCTGTCTTCGCGCTCAAAAAATGGATTGGAGATTTGAGAGTTGCGATCCACGAGTCTGAATTCCCTCCGGTGCACATTATCTTCGAACGCTAAGATTTTCAGTTTATTTTCGTTTACTTTGTTTTGGCCTCAACTTCCGGGCACTTTTGTTTTATTGGCCTACGGGGCCTCGTATTTTAAACCGCCTATAAATTTAAACACAGGAGATTCTTTCAGCAGTCGCTCCTAAATTACTCGAAGGAATGTGGCACGGACGAGAGCATGCAACAAAGTTCCTTCCGCCCCCGCATTTTCTCACAACTACGGATTTAAATGAAATAATAATAATTCATTCTATTCGATAAATTCAAAATTTCATAGGCATCGATGGATTAATTCATTTTGTTTTCAGTTTCTTCTCTTTAAGTATGCTTCGCTGACTGGGAAGAAACCTTTGAGGAGCCGTTCAAGTATTCTGCCGCGCAAGGGAGAACGCCGTAATGCCGTATGAGCCTCTAGGTGTTGCCAAATTTCCTCCGATAAAATACGAATTTTCGAAGAAATTTTTGGATGGTTTTCTTTCAAATTTTCAGAGAATTTCACTCGCAATTCGATTTAAAGTTTGAGAGGTCCAGCTATTTTTCAAGCTTTCACCGTTATTTTCTTACGAATTTGGAGGAGGGGAGGGATTGGGCCGGCCTTGCGTAAGAAAAGAAGGGAACACGAGCGGTCATTTTACAAGTGTCTTACAAGGAAAGGAAGGGGGTGTAAAAATCGTAGAGGGATAATTGCATTTAATTAAACATTCACGAAGACTGCTATAATTGATCCGATGACAAAAGAATGAATCAGCCATAAAACAAGTTCTCCTGATATAATATCATTAGTAAACGCTGTTCTTATTTACTTTCATCCGATATGAAGTTTAACCCGTGTAAAGGCGTAAAATAAGGAATCGTAACAAATACATAAATAAATTAAACGGAGAAGGTCTAAACGAAGCGCGGAAGTGTAATTATTTATTCAAGGTTGAAAAGAGGACGACTTACTGAAAGAGGCTTTTAAGTGTAAAGTTAAAGTACTCTCAGACTGGAAAAGCAAGACATAAATATTTGCAGTAAAATATGACAGGCGTCTCAATGTTATTCTCTTTGTTATTGATGATTAATTCCTCCTAGCACAACAGAGTATCTTACTTCTTGCCCTCCCTCCTACTCTGCACCGCCTCTCTCGAACCATTCATCGCTTCCCACTTCCACCCCCTCTTAAAGAGCTTTCCAGCCTTCAATTGGTGCTCCTCTACCGAGAGGAATCCGATACAATAAAAATAAAGCAAGATATTTCTCATTAAAAGTGCATTATGCATTAACAGAGGAGCAATTCCTCCTCCTCAAGTAGAATACCCTCGATCTCAGATAGCTTCCCCTATTTTAATAAATGAGTCTATGTTTAGAGGCGCTGAACTCGTAATTCGTCATCATTTGTTTCGTCTTACTGATTCTTTCTAAAATATTGAGTCTAATATCAAAAGTGCGCCTTGAATACAACTGGAATGCTACTGCGTGCGTCATAACAACCAGAAAATATTTTTAAAGCCTGCAGTCATTTCATAAAATAAAGATTCATTGGGAGCATCAAACTTATGTTTGTTATACATATCGACGGTGAAAGTGGGCAATCACATAATTCGTTTGCGGTGTCTAAAAATCTCCGCCTCTACGTCATTTTTTTAAAGGAGAACAAATTGATATTATTTCTTGAAGTTTTTGCAGAATTTTCTTCGCATTGAGAAGAAAAATCATGACAGTTTTAAAGAATTGCCGTTGAGTAGTTTTCCATTTAAATAATAAAGTATGACAGGAAGTCTGCGACGTCGCAAACCGAGTTATGTGATTGCCGACTTTCACCGTCGATATGTAATTTGAGTGAACACCATGCACCAACCTATTTTTCATTCTTTTTTTACTACTACTGATACTACCTACTTCGAATACCAAACTAGTGATAATCCTACATTTTCAGTTAGAAGTCCATCCCCCCAGTCCTTACTATACAGCAAATCCCAGGCAACCGTTGTTTGTGATCATACAAGCCGGGTGATGGTGGTCATCTGTCCGGGAGTCGAACCCAGGTCGGACCCTCCTGGTAATAGAGCCTATAACCACTACACAATAGGAGGCCGAAGTTGAAAAATGTGCGCATGACAAAACGTATCATGTATTTTATATTCGTGAACAACAGCTATTCCAAAATGTATTAACACAAATTTTATTTTGGTATCTTATCAATGCTACGCACGTTTTTACTCACGCCATGTTATAACCAAAGATATAAAACTGAGGCACTGATGAGTGGAAAGGTAGGTTCTAAGTAAGTTTTGAAAGCTCAATCACCCATTTGCGTTAGTTCAGTAGAGAACGGAGGTAGATACAGACAAAAAATTAGAGGAATTGCTCTTTTGGTCCAAAGTAAAAAGATAAACAAACAAAAAAAATTCCCAGAATATTAGATAGTGCACTTGATAAGGCCAAAAATTCGAAACCACTCACTTGCATAAATCGTAAAATAATTAAAATTTGGACGCATTTTGGAGGTGCCTAACCTCCGTTCTCAGCGTGACCCCGGAGTCGCAGAATTTTAATTATTTTACGATTCATGCAAGTGAGTGGTGTCAAGTTTTTAATTTGTTTTTAACCAATTTCAACGTTACTTGTGTAGTGGATTATACTTCTACCTACAAATTTTCATCTCATCAAAAATACGAAAATGATAAGAATTTTAAAAGTTTACGAAAAAGCCCTTCTGCCAGGAACAGACTCACTTTAACCTCCCTATTGATTCAACATTTTAACCATTTTCCGGTGTGACCAGACATGCTTTTGAGTTTTCTGCGAGGAGTCAAACTTTCCGACAGAGAACACGAACAACATACATAATGTAAACGCACATAAAAGACACTGTGAAACATTGCGAGAGAGGGCAAGGGCACTCAGAAGACGAACATGGGGCTTAGGTTAGCTCTAAGCTTCATGCCACGAGATAACCAACTTTAATCTGCTTACGCTATGAATATGCGTGTATTTACTTCAGCTCCTTCTTGCTTTCTCTCCGACTAAAAGAGCTCATCTCACCGTGTGCATGGGTCTGCGAGGGAAAAGAACCTGCCCCGACCTATTTTTCAAGCACGCCAAGTAATCTAGATTATCTGGATTTGACGGAGAGCTCCCGAACAAACCCCGGCTGGGCTTGAATTAAGCATATTTTATGAGGCAGTTAAATGTTGTGCAGTTAAAATTCAAACCGCCGTGTCTGTTTCGCTACGTGAGAAGCGTATGACTCCGAAAATCCGATTACACTCATTCGTGTGTTGTTGCAACGCACTGGAATTGCAGTCACATACAGTGTTGAGGGAGAGCTTAGCAGACGGGAGCAGTACATTGAATTTGAGTCGAAAAGATACGACCACGTACAAAGATACCGTGCTTCAACAACTGTTAGTGCCTCATGTTCTACACGAAAAATCTTTAAGGCTAGAATTTGTCCGCAACGCTCGGTACCTTATGTCAAGTAAAACTCTTGGTATTTGCAGATGGAAAATTATGTATTTATGAAGAAGTTCGAACGTAAAAAAAGAAAAATCAAGGTCTATTATATAAATAAAATAATTAAAAAACGAGGTATATTATTTTTAAAAATATAATATAATAATCTAATATTATATAAGGATCGTGTTTGATACTGGGTGGTCGGACAAACAGGGCTATGCCCTAGTCGTTCGTAGAAGAAGAAGAAGAAGAAGAAGAAGAAGAAGAAGAAGAAGAAGAAGAAGAAGAAGAAGAAGAAGAAGAAGAAGAAGAAGCAGAAGAAGAAGAAGATAGGTCTATTATCCCATTAAATTTTAGAGTTTACTAATGAATCTTGAACTCAACACTTTAAGATCATTTTTTGGTTTGATTCGACGCAATTTCCAAAACGTTGAAAATTTATTATGTTACTATCATTTTTTTATAATTTACATAAGCGAAATTACGTACGTAAACAAGTTTGGTGAATCTTTTACCCGATTAATTCTTCGACATTATTAGAGCAGCTCATAACAATTTAATATATTTGAAAATTAATTTGACGGGGACAGGGAAAAGTCAGGCACCCATCCGACTTTCTTCACTACTTGTAAGCTTAACTTATTCTTTAAAAAAATAAAAAGGAAATTGAACGATTACTATTACGACTTAATTTGAGATACAACGCTTGAATATAATGCAAAGCTTACCGATGAGAGGATGTTTTGAAACTAAGTATTATGAGCGCACGCTAAATGCCTTGCTCGGAATGAATTTAAGTTTTGCCCCGTTTATTTGTAACAAAATCGACGAATGAATATGCGGTGAAGTCATAAATAAGGCTATCCACTTTTGTTGCGGTTAGAAATGAATTCCCACTCAACAAAAATAATTCCGGCGTTTTGGGATTCATACTGCGACGGCAGCTCTTGTAGCAGTGTTCGTGAATTCCGCAGCTTAAAAGTTTCCAAGTGCCCTCTGTAGCGGCTTGCAGGGTTGCAGGATTGCAACCTATTCACCAACTTATATACGTGACGGTAGGTTTACATTTTGCGTTTCGTGCATGACGAATGCAAATCGACAATGAGGCTGCAAAAACACGTATGTCGTTTGCAGTGTTTTAAACCCTCATTTTATATTATATAAAGGAAAACAAATCCCCCATGAGCTAAAGACGGGGAGTTGAAATATTTGAATAATATTCTTTACACGGCGAGGAAGAACCAGGAAAGACGGTTAATTCTATGAAATGACGTCAAAAGCTCCTCCATTTATAAAATGAAGTACTATGGCAAGGAGTCCGCAACGTCACAAATCGAGATATGCGTTCCTCCAATTTCAACGTTAAAGTATGACATATGAAGAGACTAAGTCACTTGATCTTTTGAATTCCCTTGCAGATAGTTCTGGTCTGCTGAATGGACTACATCAATAAGTAGCTACTACGACATTTCTGGCTCATATAAAAGCACCCGCCTGCATGGGGAAACTAATGGTACACATGTTGTTCCTGAAATGACCCCCAAATAGAAGTTCTTTATTACTACAAGCCCAAATAAAATTCTCTCCCATACATCAGAGTGTCCCAACCCACCTGTGCCAGGCTTTTGTCTCGCTTATTTCGGGTCGTTAGAAGGAGTTTTTAAACTTGGTAAATTTGCAAAATTACGGCTCGAGTGACGATATTGTTTTGAAACGACGTTAGTCATCCTCGGTTAGTATGTTCTGATATTTTTCCACTGCATATGTTACACTGAAAAAAAAGTTCAGTCGTAAGTACCAAAGTTCGGTGTTCCACACCATCCCAACTAATTCGGTTCTTCGCACTGAATTTTCGGTTTGTCAAACCGAACTTGTGCGGTAAAGTGAGCTGCCAAACTAAGTTTGATAATATCTGCCGAACGCTCGGTTACACGAACCGAAAATTCATTTTGACAAAATCGAATATGGTCTCCGTAGAGCACCCATGCCATATCCAAGAACATCTAACCACAAAACAAGATCATGTGAAGTCCAAATTGCGCGTCTCAGGGTAGGTCACACTTTTTTCACTCACAGTCATATCATCTCCAAAGATAAATCAACCCATCTGCCACTTCTGTAATTCATCACCTCTAACCATCAAAACACATACTTGTAGACTGCGGTAAAGTGAGCTGCCAAACTAAGTTTGATAATATATGCCGAACGCTCGGTTACACGAACCGAAAATTCATTTTGACAAATAGAATATTTGGAATGATATGGAACACGGAACGTTCAGTTGACATGACAGAATTTTTTTATTTTCAGTGTTGTGATCTTCTGGATGTTTAAATTCGGCAACGAGGATAACGAGTCTATCCGTTGCAAAAAACGGGGTAGCTTATAAATATTTGAGAAGGGGTGTGATTTATGAAGTTAGCGCCTGATCTCCGGATTAAAAGTCAGTGCGGAGGCCCCCGCCACGGCCGGCATCGCGACGACTCGGAATGATTCGGCGACCTGTTGCACTCCGCACCCCCCCCCCCCACCCCCGCCACCGCGCTTTCATCCGCACTGCAGTGAAATTCTTAAATGTAACCAATTACCTTACACTGGTTTCCATAAACCTCCCCCCCCCTCCCACGCATCCCGCTCGATTATCAATTATTCCCTCACAACTTTCCGATCTATCTTCCCGCTCCTCCGATCCGATTCGCGAGGAGGCGACACAAAGGGGTCGCCTAAATAAGGGGCTTTGAGCTCATTCCGATTCGTGGCTGCGGTCGCCGGCTCTTGGTTTTCACTAGTCCGTTCATACTGAGAGTCATAGACACGTCCATTCTGATGTGGTTCCGTATGTTAGGCTTACAGTGCCACAACGGAATAAGATACATTTAACCGATTGTAGAGATTAAATCTGATGACCGGAATACGGTTCGTCAGGAAAAGCTGAAATGAGAAAATTCCGGAGATAGAATTTGCGAATGGCCGATCAAGATGTACAAAAAACGTCAATTTGTCAGAAAATCGTTTCCATTCCCGATTGGACTCATGAGGGCTTGTTGTACATGTGAACCATCGTATCGATACAGGATCTCTACTGTTTCATGTACCGAATACGAGTCTCGTTGGAAACGAAGGAGCGGTCGTTATCATTGCAGCGGGTCGATTGTTGAGTCGTTATCGAATGACCTTCACTGTTAAAAAAAACGGAGTGAGACTCAGCACAAGCGCGAGTAAGAACGGGCCCTCACTTCGCCGGACCGAGGAGTCACTCCGACGGAGAATCGGCTGGACGGATTTTGGGTGCCGTACGCATAGAAATCACTCCGACGCCGGACGGATTCGCGGGAGCCGCAAATTTAGGGGTTCGCAGCTAGGGGATGGTGGAAAGGGGTTAATTGTGGAAATAATTTTTGAAACCATGAAAAATAAAAATAATGAAACCATTGGTACGTGATTTAACCGATTTTGAAGGTTAGAAATTTTCTACCTACCTTGGGAATTGAACCCGGGACCTACCTAACACTAACCGACGACCCTACCGATTGAGCTATAGCGAACGATGCATGAAAGTGACGCAAAAACGGTATTTAACGTCGATTTGAACGGGCCGCTAAGATATTTTCAATCTACCTGGATTTGTCCGTGTATTTAGTTTACTTTACTATATTTTTTAACTATATTTTATCGTTTTACTTTGTTTTATTTCCTTGTTGTCTCTATTTTTTCTTCACTCTATTTTATTTTTTCAAGCACTTCATTTTTTTTTCTTTAATTATTTACTTCTCATTCCTTTACTTTGTTTTATATTTACTGTGATTTCTTTTAATACTTCATCATAATTTTTGGACTTCACTTTACTCTTAAAATTCATTCTATTCTTTAACATCATTTAGTTGTTTCCCTTATTTTATTTTTTTCTTCATCTCCTTGCTCCCTCTAATTATTTACTTCAATTTAGTCTTTGACTTCATTTTATCATATATTTGATTTACTTTATTTTATTTCTTTTCTATTGTCTCTGTTATACCATAATTTCGACTATTCTATTATTTCCACTATTCTATTATTTTTTCTATTTTTTTCTCTTTAAATTTTTCATTTTCATTCTGAGAGTGGTAGGCTTAAAGGGGAGAAGAGACAGTATATAGCGCTAGTGCGAGGGAGAGAAGGTGCGCGTGACTCCGGGCCGTACTGCAGCTCCGGTGCGGAGTGCTTTGACTACACATGCAGCCCGTCTCAGCACCTACGCGCTGAACCGCACTCCCGTGTTCATTCTCACTCCGGATTTTCCGTCGGACGGAATCAACGAGTTAGGTTAGCGATCACTCCTATCGTAACAATGCTATAAATCGATCAAGGATCATTCGATAACGATTCTATAATTGAGCCGCTGCTCTGAAACGTCCCGATAGGTCTTTATTCTTTGTCGGATACATGATACACTTGGAAAAAAAACCACATTGGATCTAGAGTTCAGACTCTTGAAAACATCGACAAGAAAAAAGACTCTTGATCCAATCAGCTTTAAGCTTAAATCAAAAGGAAATCAGCTCAAATTAAGAGGCTTAGTTCTTGACTTAAGCTTAAATCTGATTGAATCAAGAGTATTTTTTCTTGTCGATGTTTTTAAGAGTCTGGACTCTAGGTCCAATGTCTTTTTTTCCAGTGTACCTTGCAGTGGTTTAGGAAAAAAATGTAGGGTTTCAGAAAATTTTATCGAGACCCTTCCAGAGACCAAGTTTCAAGAGAATCTGTGGAGAGGGATCTTATCTGAAGTTCGATCAGTATCACCGAAGTTCAGTTTGACCTACCACTATTTTCTTTGCTGTAATTAAAATGTAACCAAGAAATTATCATTTTAATCACACTTTTACGAAGGATGGTCAGCATTTGTTTCGCTCCAAGTTCACTAAGAGAACATTGTGTATTTTGGATCTGTCTCCCTCTTGTATGAAGAATCTCAGAATCTGAGCCTAGGCTCCGGGCGCATATTTTGATAAATATTCCAAAGCGGATGTGACCGAGACCAGTGATAAATGTACGGTAGGTATATAACCGAGTTGTACCACCGCAGCTCGTTTCCTTCCACAAACTTTCCGACTTGAAGGAAGCTGATCGCGAGAGGGTTGCCGTTTCGGGCTTGGAAAGCGGCGACCGGAGCCTGACGGATGAGCCCGTGCGACAACGTCCACCCAGATAGAACTCGATAAAGTAAACAACCGGGACGCCCGTCCGGACAGACTTCAAAACGCTTTACATCCAATTTTCTGACATTTCGACTTTCTGCCATCCAACTTCTCCTGTCGGCGAAACTTCGCCATCCATACTCTTGTCCAAATTTAATTAAAACTTATCTGTTGGCTCTCCGTTCGATTGAAATTAAAACTACACCCCGGTGAGTTTGATCACTTCCGCAGATTTCCTTGAATTAACATCTCCTTCCGGGCGACTCGTGTGGAATCTATTTTTCAACTGGAAGGAAAAAAAAAATCCAGGGAATCGAGGCTTCATTCGCCAACCAGTATTCCAATTATTGAGAAATTTCAAAGTTCATAGTTTTTTTTTCTCTCAACAAGATTTCAACATTTTTGTTATCACCTGTGGGTTCTTTCATAAAAATGCGTAACGTTAAGAAAATGCGTAAAAAAAAATCCAGAGAATCGAGGCTTCATCCGCCGACCGGTATTCAAATTATTGAGAAATGCGGGGTGGTGTTTCAAAGTTCATAAGTTTTTTTTTTTCTCTCAACAAGATTTCAAAATTTTCGTTATCACCTGTGGGTTGGTTCTTTCATAAAAATGCGTGACGTTCTAGGGGAGGGGGGGATGACTAACGTTACACCATTTCGCTTATCGACAAGAAATTGCGAAAATGCATATACCGGTTGCGGTACTTCGAAATCTGGTCTACTATTTTATTTTTTAAAGGAAGAACGAATCATTCCTTGAATTTTTCACAGAACATTCTTTAAAAAGAGAAGAAAAATCACTGAAATTGTCCAGAAAATGATGTTCAGTAGTTTTCCGTGTAGAAAACAAAGTTCAACAGGAAATCTGCATTGCCGCAAACCGAGGTACGTATTTCTGCAGTTTCACCATCGTTATACGTTTGAGGATTGGGACATGCACCACTAGTGTTCGAAACTCACAGGCGCCAATGCGCCAAATGCGCCTAAAAAATTGGCCATGGCGCCTAAAAAATGAAGGCTCTGCGTCAACGTGGCCCCTAAAAATTGCCCCCTAAAAATCTGGATTTTCACAGGAAATCACATAAAGGAAGAAAAACAAATCTATTTGAATTGAAAAAACTCAGAATTTTCAGCACTGCAAGTGAAAGCTTGCTTTTTCCATTCTTCACGATTTCATTCTTAGTGCTTTTGTCTTCCCCAAGTTACAGCTACTCACTAGTTCTGTTACGAAAACATCTTGCGTCTAACTTTTCACTAAATGCGCCGCAATACGCGCTGCGCTGTACGGAGCTGTAATTTTAAAAACGTGAATTTTTTGGAAGTATCTGTAATTTCTGGACTCAGCGACCCTCAAGGATCCCTAATAATGCATTTTGCTCAGTTTGGACATTAAATCTGATTTAATAACAGTCAAATCCGACTTTTTTGCGCGCGAAAATCGGTCGGCGCGCGTTGAGCGGAAACTTCAATCGATCATAACTCCGGAACCGTTCGGTTCCCCAGCTTATACGACCACTCGTTGGATGCGGAAAAAGACGAACAATTTAAAAAACTGGTTTTGGTTCAAATCAAAAAATGTGAAATTTCAGTTTAATCTGTTTAAAAGAAATTGTTTTTCCTCAAAAACTGAAAAAAAGCACATACGTTAAGTTAAAAATTTAATTTTGGGATTTTGACCTTTAGAATCTTAAAGTACGCAATTTTAGACGATTTTTCGTCCAAACCGGGCCTCAATATCTTGTTTCGTTCGAAAGATATCGAGGGTCACAGGTTTTGACTTCCACCCCCCCCCCTAGCGCCCCCCCAAAATTTTTTGGGAGTCTAAAAATTTGGGGAAAGAAGCGCTCCAGTATTAGTAACTGATAGAGGAAGTTTGAATAAGTTTTGGTGGGGGGGCGAAAAATGTCGTTTTTGCATACGGCTCTTTACTGCAAAACTGAGTAAATGAGCCAAACTATATGATATGAGTAAATTTCACTTTAATGCAAGCAAATAAAACCTCATTTTTTTGCACTTTTAAATTGTTAACATGTAACGTCCGTAATTTTTCTAATCCTACGGGCGCCGGGGAGACTCAGACGGCTTATCCAATCAGAAGAAGATCCTCCAGTGCTCGTACTTCACTCTAATACTACGCATCACCGCTTTTAATCGAAAAAACCTCTAACAACAAAGACGGTTGGTTAAAAAGTAGCCACTGCCGTATAACTGGCTATCATCCCTATCTTTAGCTCTTTGCAGTCCAGCGAAAAGCATAGGATGCGCATCTCACATCGATTAAGTATCGAACTCAAAGTAGGCAAAACCACTCCGTTGAGCTGTCTAAAAGAGCTATCATTTATACCTGGTTGAGCTTGCTACAACGAAATGCACTAATTTTTAAAGCGTTTACGTTGAAATTTGAGCCAGCCATCCGTAAAAACGGATTAGCTTTTGTGCGCCTGTGTTTGATGTTGAAAGAGGCGAACAAGTGCTTCTTGACCTCTTTGTTCAATCGGATCATCCTCCGAAAAAACGCGCAACTTCGAGCGGAAAATGTTTAGTCTCCACCTTCGTCAAAATGTTTTTATTTTTTTTTACCCGCCCTGACTTTTGGCTGGAAGTTTACGCTTAAACTAAAATTGACCAGCACGAAAAGAAATGCAATTTTCTGGAAGCGTACCGCGGTGGCTAAAATTATCGCACTGACCTACATTACATGGCCGGCGGGCGATGGACTATAATTGTACTTCCACTAAATTACTGAAATTTAAACTTTTTAACCCTTAGATGCCTAAGCCGGGTCAAATTGGACGTATTTCTGCCAAACGGAACTATTTGCATTAGGACATGAGCCCTGAGACCCATAAGAATATATGCGTAACAGGGCTCATGCCACAATGCACATAGTTCCTTGATAGAAATACGTCCAATTGACCTGAAGGTTGCTAAAAACACGTGCCTCGCGGGTTGTAGGGGGCCAGTACATACGAGGTTTGGATATAGGTCTACAAATACATCCTAAAAACATCATCTATTAAAAAGAAGAAAAAAAGTGGGTCGGGGATTATTTTTAGAAACTTTTCCTGAGAATTCCAAGACGGGCCAAATTGATCCGACTATCTCTTCTGGGCAAGTTATAGGGTCGGGACAAACTAGCTTTACAACTACGTCTACAAGTAAATCCTTAAAAAAAGAATCGGACAGCAAACTGAAAAAAAAGAGAGTATCTACACTGCAAATAGGAGTGAGTATTCGATGCTCTTTTTTAAATTTTCTACAGAATCTGAGCGACGTCTCGTTGGCAGCATAGAGCGCAGCATTGCGAGTAAACGCATCGCGCCATGGCGCCTTCAATTTTTCTGACGCAACACGGTCATCCATCAGGCACGAATAGTTGTATCACTGCGCCGCGGCGAGCTCGCCGTCATCAGCGCGCGTCCTTTCTCCTAGCACCTAACTTGCAGCGTCTTACAGCCCGTGAGGCATTTTGAGTTCACGCCTTACGCCATCGTGCCTTCAATTTTTGCTTAGTTAACGAAGAGACGAATATTACTGAGAGGAAACATTGGTTTTAGAGGTCTAAGGGCCGTAATTCTAGTCGTTCCTTAAACTGCTCCTCACTTTAAGAGGCTCTGTATGGTTAGCACTGTGATTAAGGAGGAATTAAGCACTGAAAAAAGATTCTCGACGTTTTTACCAAGGTCCGTTGGTACCTTTACCATCTCACTTTTTCTACCAATTATTGGTAATTTTACCAAGACAGACTAGTAAGCTTACCTAAAAACCGGTATTTTTACTGTTTTTTCAGGAAAGAATACCACTTTTATTGGTAATCAATTCCCGGTAACTTTGCCATTTTATCTCGGTAATTCTACCACAGTCGATAAAAAATATTGGCGTTTTTACCAAGGTCCAGTAAAATTACCGAGAAAGTTCAATAATTTTACCGAGATTTCTCGGTAAAATTACCAACTCCTTAAATGAATCCGTAATTTTACCAAGAAAAAACTGGGATCAAATAGAACCCTGAATTCTTGGTAATTTCACCCTTTACTTGGTAAATACACCAAGATTTTTTTTCAGTGAGGGCGCCTTGAACCTGCATTATGGAAGAGAAAATTTCTGCAAATCTCACGGCTGAACGTAACTACATTTCAACATTGTTACCTCGCAAACTGCATTTCTACCGAGAGAATCTTGGGCAATTTCACTGATTTTTCTTCTATCTCACGAGAAAATCAGACTTATCGGCGGTATTGGCACAAGTTCATTTTCATGAAAAATCGAATTACTTAAGTCAATTTTGCAACCTTGGAGTGGAGTTACGTTCCTTCATCGTGAGATAGATTTGTGAGTGTTAGAAACATTGACGGGAATCCTGTACTTTCAGGGGCGGGGGTCGGAGGGAGCGAGCCGCGAGCTCTCTTGGCCTCGCTCGCGTGTCGCGTTACGCTTTGATCGCCTTGACCACCGCGCCAGTGTACACTTCCTTCCGGCCCGACGAAACGATACGATACCTGAACCGCATTCTCAACATTTTCAATTAACATTTGACAGCCCCGATAAAACGCCACCTAAAGGCTTCCCCGGCTCGTTTTTAACAATTTTCAGCTAATCCCACGCAAACGCGACCCTTTGATTTCCAAGACCCCTCGTCTTAGTCAATTTAGGCGATGCAATCCTCGCGCCGCGGTTGCCGGCCCGGGCGTTTCACCCCCGGGGGTGGCGGCCGCCTTAAGGGTGCTCCGCGCGGGGGGCGGCAAGGCAGCTCGGCGCGAACCGGAAACGAAATTGAATCTCTCTCACCCACTTTCCGGAGCGTTGGAGCGCGAGGGGATTTAAGGTGTTTTCATTAGCTCCGACTCAGGGCTCATCAAAATTGTCTTTTGAACTGCGAGGAGGGAAATAACAACCGCCATATGAGACAAAAACTTAATCAACATAAAAACGATGCCGGGGTGTTGCGCGGAGGAAGAGCCCGGCGCCACTATCGAGGGATGAAATCCGGGGAATGAGAACCAAGGAGGAAGACTTGGAATGAAAGGTGGGAAAAAAATAATAATACGAGAGTGAGGAGATGCGTCAAAGGTGGCTTTGTTGAGAAGAGCTTGGGAACTGCTCTCAAAGATACAACCTTTTAGGGGTAGTTCAAGTATTACGTAACGCATTTAGGGAAAGGGGGGTTTGAGCCAGCGTTACGGTGCGTCAAAAGAGGGGAGGGGGGTTAGGATAGTTCGAGTATTACGTAACGCATTTAGGGGGAGGAGGGTTTGAGCCAGCGTTACGGTGCGTCAAAAGAGGGGAGGGGGGTTAGGATAGTTCGAGTATTACGTAACGCATTTAGGGAGGAGGGGGGTTTGAGCTAGCGTTACGGTGCGTCACCAGAGGGGAGGGGGGTTAAGCCCAGCGTTACGTAAAAAATCCGAGACGAGGGGGAAAACAACTTAGGAAAAAAAACCTACGAAAAAATGAAAATCCCGCCATTCCCGAATGAAATTTTTAGAAAATGGGGGGGGGGTCGGGTTAGCGTTACGTAATTCTATAGGAAGGAGTGTGGGGCTACGCTACGAGTGGGTTACAGGGGTGAAGGGGGGGGGTAAAAATCGGGGAAAAAGGCGTAACGTTATACTTGAGCGGTTTGGATATAGATTCCAAAAAAAGTTTTATAGTGTAAAAAAAGCCTGAACAGATCGAACGATCGAAGGACTACAGTTGCTATCGAATTAACCAAACATTTGGTCGTATAACAAAGTCTTATTGGTTGATTCAACCAAATTGAAAGTAACACAAAGTAACCAGAAGTAACCATAAAAACGGACATTTTTAACGTGTGAAGGATGAATTAATGGTCATTTGTTGTGTTTCGATATGATGAATTTCCAGACTTTCAAATTTTTATCACTCTAACTCATGACACACTTGCTTGCTGAAGCGCTCTAACATTTGTTATGAGCTACTATTTTGGGATTTACACTCCACGTACATGCCTTTAAATAAATGAATGATCTAGGATTGAATGTAAGTAAAACCGATGAACCATTTCACATATTATGTTAGTTTCATGCCGAAGATGGATGAACCTAGCCACATATGTACAAATTAAACGCAATTGATAAATGACCAGCAAAGGTTCCAAGACACACAGCCATTACACACCATAAAATGCACCTCCGATTAAGTCTTGTCGCATACACTCAACAGGCATTTGCCTAAATGCTGTAAAAGGAAAGAGGCAGCTTTTATTTATTTTCTCTTTTACGGCTGCTTCCACGTTTACAGTCAAAGGTAGTTAAAAGTTATAATTCATCCACAAAGTATGTTTTAAAAACTTCCAAAAATGGAGCATGAAAATTGGCTGGAACATTCTTCAAGACGTTTAGCTGTACCTTAAGGGAAATAACGATTTTAAGAAAAAAATTTCTTTTTTCATTAGAAACAGAGGCTTTATTGTACATTTACATGTTAGCCTGGCAACGTTGTATGAGAAACAGAAGGGCGGCCGAGAAAAAAATGACTCCTTTGTGAATAAATAACTGCACACATCAACAACCACCAGCTGAGCCAGCTTCGACTTGGGGAAACAAACTTGTTTATTAAGACAACTAAATTGATGGGGAGAAATACCGAAAGTTTCACCAAAAAAGGGGAGCAAAACGACGTCAAAATTCGGAGTGGCGAGAGCTGAAAAGTTTGAAACGCTTCTCCTAAATATGCTTTTTTAGGTTTTTTCTTTATTTTCTTTTGAAAACAGAATCATTTTGGGAGAACGCCCACGAGCGATCGATGGAAATTCCTAGGTCAATTTGATTAAACTCATGAATTTCAAGAGCCGTACTTTGTGAACTCAGGGTGGTTGCTTAGAATTGAAATTTACTTTGTTATATCATAGTAGAAGATAATTTTGAGTGCGCGACGCAATTTTCCCTCCTCCTAAGGAGCCAAAAGAGAGAAAAACCTGTGATCATGATGGGTATTCAAAAAAAAGGACAGACGAACCGCGCTAAGTAGAAATAAACCAAGATACATCAGCTATTGCCAAATATAACTGGGTAATTTAATTTTTTACAAGAAAACGGTTGTCCGGATTTTGTTGCAAAGGGTATCCCGGGATAAGCATGTCAAAATGCCCTTGTGAACGGATTTTTATTTTAACCATTTTAAGTTATCAAGGGTGTCCTAAAACTTAGGTTTTGGGGAATTTTAGCCCCCCAACCCCCTCCGCCCCCCCTCAGACCCCCAAAAACCGCTTTTTGGGGCTATTTTTGACTACGCTAACGTCTTTTCCTCATAACATTCGTAATTTTCGATAGAATTGAACCAAAATTTGTCAGAATCTACATCAATTAGTTTAGTTTTTGTAGAAAAAAATTCATTATCATCGGATAATATTTTAGCTTCTAAAAAAATTCGTAAAATTTTTAAAAAAAAATCATTTTTTCCCTTTTTTCGCGCTAGGTGACGTATGGAAACGAGGACACAAACGAAAATTGCCTCTTTTCTTAAGTTATACATCCAATAAGATACAGAAAAAATTTCGTGTTGATCGGAGTGGTGCGCCATACTTAAAAACGCAATTTTCTAACCTCAAAACGGCCAAAATGCCACCATAGCCTCCTTTGATGACTAGGCGTGGAGAAATATGTAGAGAGAAACATCCGATTTTATCGTCTCACCTCTTAAGTGATCCACTTAAGTACCTTGAGCCAAAATTTCGAGTTGATCAGAGTGGTGCGCAACACCCAAGCACGCAATTTTCTAACCTCAAAACGGTCAAATTGCCCATTTCGGCACCCATTATCACTCCGTGTCAAAAAATAAGAAGAGGGACATCCGGTTTTATCATCTCACCTCTTAAGTGATCCACTTAAGTACCTTGAGCCAAAATTTCGAGTTGATCAGAGTGGTGCGCAGCACCCAAGCACGCAATTTTCTAACCCCAAAACGGCCAAATTGCCCATTTTGGCTGATTTCGGCAACCCATTATCACTCCGTGTCAAAAAATAAGAAGAGAGACATCCGGTTTTATCATCTCACCTCTTAAGTGATCCACTTAAGTACCTTGAGCCAAAATTTCGAGTTGATCAGAGTGGTGCGCAACACACAAGCACGCAATTTTCTAACCTCAAAACGGCCAAATTGCCCATTTCGGCTGATTTCGGCACCCATTATCACTCCGTGTCAAAAAACAAGAAGAGGGACATCCGATATTATTGTCCTACCTCATAAATTCGACACTTACGTACATTTAGTAAAAATTTCATGTCGATCAGAGTGGTGCGCAACACCCAAGCACGCAATTTTCTAACCCCAAAACGGCCAAATTGCCCATTTTGGCTGATTTCGGCAACCCATTATCACTCCGTGTCAAAAAATAAGAAGAGAGACATCCGGTTTTATCATCTCACCTCTTAAGTGATCCACTTAAGTACCTTGAGCCAAAATTTTGAGTTGATCAGAGTGGTGCGCAACACCCAAGCACGCAATTTTCTAACCTCAAAACGGCCAAATTGCCCATTTCGGCTGATTTCGGCACCCATTATCACTCCGTGTCAAAAAACAAGAAGAGGGACATCCGATATTATTGTCCTACCTCATAAATTAGACACATAAGTACATTTAGTTGAAATTTTGTGTCGATCAGAGTGGTGCGCAACACCCAAGCACGCAATTTTCAAACCTGAAACCTCCGAAAATTCCCATTTTAGCATTCATTATCACTGTATGTCAGCGACGAGCCCGCTTGAAAAGTGCATGATGCACATTTCAAAGTTCATTTTGGCACCCTACCGCGTAGCAAACCCGATCACTCAGCGAAACCTCTGAACTCCCAGGAATTATATGACAGTAGGGAGTCTCGCGTAGAAGTGTTCCCTCCTCCAAACTTCAATAATACGTAATAGTGCACTGAGTATTGCCAAATTCTAACTAAATTAAAAAGAAAACGGCGTGTTCGGGTGTTGCGCACCACTCTGATCGACACGAAATTTCAACTAAATGTACTTAAGTGTCTAATTTATAAGGTAGGACAATAATATCGGATGTCCCTCTTCTTATTTTTTGACACGGAGTGATAATGGGTGCCGAAATCAGCCAAAATGGGCAATTTGGCCGTTTTGGGGTTAGAAAATTGCGTGCTTGGGTGCTGCGCACCACTCTGATCAACTCGAAATTTTGGCTCAAGGTACTTAAGTGAATCACTTAAGAGGTGAGATGATAAAACCGGATGTCCCTCTTCTTATTTTTTGACACGGAGTGATAATGGGTGCCGAAATGGGCAATTTGACCGTTGTGAGGTTAGAAAATTGCGTGCTTGGATGTTGCGCACCACTCTGATCAACTCGAAATTTTGGCTCAAGGTACTTAAGTGGATCACTTAAGAGGTGAGACGATAAAATCGGATGTTTCTCTCTACATATTTCTCCACGCCTAGTCATCAAAGGAGGCTATGGTGGCATTTTGGCCGTTTTGAGGTTAGAAAATTGCGTTTTTAAGTATGGCGCACCACTCCGGTCAACACGAAATTTTTTCTGTATCTTATTGGATGTATAACTTAAGAAAAGAGGCAATTTTCGTTTGTGTCCTCGTTTCCATACGTCACCTAGCGCGAAAAAAGGGAAAAAATGATTTTTTTTAAAAATTTTACGAATTTTTCTAGAAGCTAAAATATTATCCGATGATAATGAATTTTTTTCTACAAAAACTAAACTAATTGATGTAGATTCTGACAAATTTTGGTTCAATTCTATCGAAAATTACGAAAGTTATGAGGAAAAGACGTTAGCGTAGTCAAAAATAGCCCCAAAAAGCGGTTTTTGGGGGTCTGAGGGGGGGCGGAGGGGGTTGGGGGGCTAAAATTCCCCAAAACCTAAGTTTTAGGACACCCTTGATAACTTAAAATGGTTAAAATAAAAATCCGTTCACAAGGGCATTTTGACATTCTTATCCCGGGATACCCTTTCAGGGAATTTGCTGCATACTACGAAGCAAATCCCTTCAAGTTTTCAAAGAAATCCGCACAAACGTTCTCTTGTGAAAAATTAATTTGCTCAGTTAAATTTGGCAATAGCTGATATGCCTTGGTTCCTTGTTGCTAAAATCGATTCAGATAATCCACATTCCCCGTCGAAATCCATCATTCTGTGAAACATCCGCTGTTAAAGACCCTCGTTCGTTCGTTCGACGGTTTTCACGAGCCCTGAAAAATTTTCCTCCTAGGTAATTTCACATTTCATTAGTCTATGCTGTTCGAAACAATTGTTTGTTAAAAGAGGATTTAAAAGGAAGTGAAGTTTAATCATGTGCTCATAATTTCGCCGAAATTGCTTCATTACGCACGGCAAGCACAGAGCTTAGGCTAAATCCTAATTGTTTCGGAGTAACGTTAGGCTCAAGTTCTGTAATTAAGAGATGCGTGCCCGTTCGCTGCCATGCTGAGGAAAAACGCCGTATGAATATTTGATTGTTGCCAAATTTCATCCGACAAAATGTTTACCTGTAAGGGAAATTCATATTTTTGCTCGAAATTTTCAGATATTTAAGATTCTATTAAAATTGAAATCCTTTGAAATATCGGTAGAAAAATCTTCACAAGTTTTTCAGGATAAATTGTTGTTTCATTAAACGAAATTCCACGTCGTCCGAAGGTACATACGGTGTTATGCCTTAGCACAACAGTACGAGTCGAAGTCTTTCGATGTTAAAAGTAGCTAAACACGTTCTTTTAACTCACGGCGCAGCGGGGTGGATTTCTCATTACACTTTATTTTTTCAACGGAAAACCGACAAGCGTTATTTCTTTGAAATGCTCCGCCTTACGAAGAATACCTACTCAGTGAAAATTCCAAAAAAAACGTTCATTGGTTTTCCTTAAAAAAATTAAACAAAACAGCGGGGATTTTCAGACATCGAAATCAAGTTACGCGTGTTGCGGCTTTACCCTTAAATTGCAAATTGGTGTTTGCTTTAGTTCCCGTACTAAGAAAGAACGCCGTATGAGCTTTCAGACGCCGCCAAATATCCTTCAATAAAATACTAAATTTTTCTGATAATGCTGGACGCAGTTAAATCCAATGTACCTGAAAATTTCAAGGAAAAATATTCAGATTTTCCCTTAAAATAAAAATTTTATCGGGAGAAATGTAGCAATGTTCACAGGTTTATAAGCCGTTCTTCCTAAGAACGGCACTGGGAACCGCTGCTATTGAGCACAACGCCGAATATGCTGTTATCCTCTCCGATTAAAAAAAAAAAAAAAAATAAAAAAAAAAAAAAAAAAAATTGCATACAGCTTCTTGTTAACGATCGATATTAAAATTGAAAAAACGATACTTAGAATCTCCGACAATTCCCTGCGCCACCTCCATTTTCAAGAGGTGAGTACGACCGAGATTATTTGTTGAAAAGGAAAATAATTTCCCTCTCTTTCCTCTCTCTTGAAGAAAAACACGGCAGAGATAATATGGCCTTTCCTTGGTATCGAAGTTTCTTTTGCATTGCCAATATCTATAACTTCCACTTCGAGTGACACACCTGGCGTTGTCTCCACGCTTAAGTCAGATTTTGTCAGGGCGATGACCCCAATTGAAAATCAACGACGGATTTAATTTGATAAAAACGTTACAGATTTCCTATCCACGGACAGGGTCGTAGAGGAAACCTCAGGTCGTTGACTCGTTATCGAATACCTTTGGTCGAAAATTCTCCACTCAGCAATTTTTGCTATCAATTGATCGATATGAAATCGATATGAATCGAAAAATGTGCCCACGCACATGTGACGCCGAGAATAATTTTTGTCAAACTGCTCCGTTTTGCTTGTCATCTTTTTCCATAAATGATGGGAAAAGACCCTCTCGATAGGATCCTGAGGTAAACGACAGTGACTCCGTGAGTTACATTTTTCTACCGTGACAAATTCCCTCGAACCGTTTGAGCTTCCTATCATTCGTTTGCTCCGTTCCCATGGGCCTCGCTTTTTCTATCCTCGGGTAAGAGACTCCCAATAGATGACGAATGCCCTACTCTTACGGTGATATTATTATTTAAACACAGGGGAAACATCTCCGTCTAATAGGACAGGATTGCCAAATTATAAAGTATTGGCTGATGAATATTTGCGACAAGAAACTAGACAATTTGACCGCGTTTAGCAGAAAGGAACCAAGCCACAGCAGCTATTGCCAAATTTGACTGGGCAATTTCATTTTTTAGATAGATAGATAGATAGATATATAGATAGATAGATAGATAGATAGATAGATAGATAGATAGATAGATAGATAGATAGATAGATGGATAGATAGATAGATGGATAGATAGATAGATAGATGGATAGATAGAATTTATTGATGCATACAGCCTATAGTAAAAAGCTCTGGCAGAAGTCAAATTTACAATTTATACAACAATTACAACAATTTAAGCAAAATGAAATTATACAGGTTCCTCAAAACATTATTTTAGATTATAATAAGCTTTATTTTTTATTTTTTTTTTCAATTGGTTAAGGAATATTTTGACGGAACTTTCCCAGTACATTACTTATAATTCGTTGGTCAAGGTGTTGAAAAATACAAGGTGTTGAATTTTACAAATGAACGTTTGTGCGGATTCCTTTGAAAATGTGAAGGAATTTGCTTCGTACTACGCAGAAAATTCACTGAAATTTGCACAAAAATCCGCACAACCGTTTTTATGTAAAAAATTAAACTGTTCAGTTTTTGGCAATATGACGTGACTTGGTTCCTTTTTGCTTAACGCAGTCCAACTAAGGATTTATTCTCGGAGAGCGCGGAACGTTGCAGTGGCGTGGCGTGAGTTGCGATATATCGATTATTATGCCATTTAAACCAATGGTAAAGAATCGATTACTAAGGTGTTCGCTGCAAACACCCTGTTTATCGATCCTTTTCCATAGGTTTAAATGGCATAACAATCGATATATCGCAAAGCACGCCACGCCACTGGAACGTTGATGGGTTTCAATTGGAAATTTCATTTAAAATTGTGGTTCTTTATTCTGTATTCAACAGTATGAAAAGGAGTCAGCATTGTTCCTTCTAAATTTATTTTTTCCCTTTCCATTATAGAGGAAAAGTGAAACTTTAATTTCTTCGGCAGTATCACAAGACACTCGGGAGCAGGTTGGGGGCGTAATAGTTGATCCGATTATAACCTTAAGTAGAAAAGGAATCGTAAAAAAAAGGTGTAAAATCTGCGGACAAGGGTGTTCGGAATAAAAAGCTGGTTAAATTAAAACGGAAAGTGCTCGGGAAGTGAGTGAGGGGGGGGGGGGGGGGGTTAGTGGCGGTAAGTCGGGGAGTGACCGACGCGAAGGCGCAAACGAGAGTTGGAAGAAGTGAAAAAAGGGCAGAAAAAGTTGGGACTCCGAGATAAAACTTGTCGCGCTCGATGTAATAACGGCACGCGAATAAAATATACATTGCACACGCTGGGGAGAGTAAATAGAATTTTTAATTATCTCCAGTCAGATAATAGAGCTCACGGTATCACGAGCACACTAGACCACAAAAGAGCAAAGAGAGGGAAGTTGGAAAAAAGTTAGTCTAAAGAGACTGTATTAATTAATACCGCAACAGCATTTGTTCAAAATCAGCGAGAGTTCTCATTCAAATAAGCGCGAGGAAAACTAGTTAAGAAAGCTCTTCCGATGCTTCTTTCTTTCTGCATTCCCGGTGCTTGCTCTGCGCTTTGCATAACTGCCACGAATTCGGGCTGCGAGTCTCTTGAGGACCCTCATCAAACGATATGACTGACCGAAGAGATGCGAAAGAAGAAAAGATCAAATATATGATGCCACGTTGAAACAATGAGAAGAAACTGCCAGATTTCGCAAATTTATTCTTACAATATGCATTCATTTTTTTTTTTTTTTTTTTTTGGGTGGGTTTCGTTTGTTCGGAAATACTATTGCCACTTGTTAAAAAAGTGTCAATTAGCTTAGTTGCATAAATGCAATAACAATAAATTACCTATTTAGTATGATTTTCTTTTTTATCCTTTCTTGCATTCAATGAGTATGAGTCAGTTACATGCAATGGATACAGCCACGTTAAAACTTTTAGGAGGTAAAATCACAAGGAAATCAATGTAGGCATGCCGAAAAAGTGCCACTTTTAAGCTCACAATTTGCGTAGTTTGCGAATAACTCGCTTTTTAAAATTTTCCGCGGCTACTAGCAGTTTTTTTGTCACCGGCGAGCAGTTTACCAGCAAGGACGTGGAAACCTAACATAAATAAACTGAACATCATGCAATCATTTTCTCGCGTATGATTCCAATAGTTTTTTTTGCGATTGGTTCCACCGAGTTTCTTTGTTAGCAAAAATACGTTGCTGTACATTAGCATACGTTACATACACACATTTGCAATGGTTGCTCGACTTAAAACAATGATGAAACGAAGGTGGAGCACCACTGCAGTGGATGACGTCATCCGCGGTTTTCTTCGAAGAGAGACAGGGCCGGATTTAGGGGGTGGCCACATGGGCCGCGGCCCATGGCGGCAAATTTAGGGGGCGGCAAATTTTGCAATTTTTTAAAATATAGGTATACAAAAATCGGATTCGGAAAGCGAGAAAAGACGAAAAAATCTCTCATCTCCTGAGAGTATAGTAATTTCTAATTTTTTCGTCTTTCGGTGATACGAGAGACAGCACCTTTAACTACTCGAGTTAAGAGAGAAACCAAACACGCAATTTGGCCTGGAGTGGCGCGGTGCAGAGAGAAATGCTGACGAGGACTTGAGATGAAAAGGAGAAGCCCTCGGCGCGGCGGTCGGCATGTAACACATATTAGCGCCTACAAGACTCTATAAATACTTCACGCATTGCGTCAAACACAGTGCGGTCAGCAGCGGTCGACGTGAAACGCATAGCGCCTACAAGACGGTAGGAATACTTCACGCATTGCGTCAAACACGCGTTGACCGCGGCGACAACACGCCGCCGCGTGCAGCGCGGCGCGGTGGTGGGAGTTAAAATCATTAAACCACATTTGCGTTTGTTCTTTCATAATTCTTTCGTTCATGTCTTATAAATGGAAGGCCTTGTCAACATAGAGATAAGTTTACGGAACTGAAATTTCGTGCAAAGTTCCGTGAAGTTCTGCTAGTGTTGACAAGGTTTTCACAAAAAATGTGCCTATCACAAGTAAACGCGTCTTATGCACCCCTCCCTCTCCGGCACGTTCACTTGATGGTTTTTATCGATGTTTCAAAACGAATGAGAAGGGGGCGGCAAAATACGGCCCATGGGCGGCAAGTAGGTCAATCCGGCCCTTCAGAGAGATGTCTTTATTCATATTCGACTTAAGAACTTGGTGTTTGAGGATATTATTATTTTTTGCGAATCTGAAATCATCAAAACACTATTCTGTGACTTGTGCGCGCAACTCGCCGTTACGTACTGGACGAAGGAACGTAACCAAATTTCAACGTTGCCAAATTCGATTTTGCAATTTATGTTTTACTCGGAAACTACTGGACAGTTTTCGTAGAAATTTCACTAATTTTCCCATGAATCGTCATCGAAAAGCAGCGAGACATTGAACTGACATTAATACGCTGTCATTTCCGTGCGAAATAAAGAATCCCAGACGGGAAAAAATGGATTGCTGATTTAAAAATTAAATCGTTAAAAAACATACCTGACATGTTTCAAATGTGCATTTTACAAAATTGGAAAGCTAATGTAACCACGGGGGTGGTAAAATTAGCATTTCCTTTATTGCAAAATGTACATTGAAACATGTCAGATAAATTTTTTAACAATTTAATTTTTAAATCAGCAATCCATTTTTTCCTGTCTGGGATCCTTTATTTCGCACGGAAATGACAGCGTATTAATGTCAGTTCAATCTCTCGCTGCTTTTCGATGACGATTCATGGGAAAATTAGTGAAACTTAGGATTTATTTAGGACTTTTTAGTGAATTAGGACAATTTTCAACTGCAAAATTGTTAAAAAAGCAATATCATTTGTTTCCGTGTGGGAGTAGATTTAGCAATCATGGAATGGAGATACGTTCCTTCGTACGAGGAACTGACCAATTCCGACCCGGATTCGCGCCGGGGGCAAAAACCCCGCCAAAAAAACCCGCGAAAAAAATCCGCGTACACATCCGGAGCAATCTTGGCGCTGCGGCAACTGATGTGCACAAAAACCGAGCCGATGACAAAAAAGCGAGGCTCCGTCAGAACCGGTGACACGGAGCCCGCGAGAACAAAAAACTGATAACCGCGACCTCCGCCGCCCTCTGCCCCTGCCTGTGGCCCCGGGGGATCGCGAGGGGGGGCGACAGGGGGGCGGTTTCCCCCTCTTTATCTGCCCATTTGAATGTGTTCATAAGATATTGACACGGAGCCCGAGTCGCGGAGAGTGTGTGCGAGTCTGCGGGAGTCAATGTTTAAGTTTTGTCACGCGTCTCGACCTTTTCCCCCGATCCTCTCACGCCTCGCCCCCCCCCCCCCCCCCTCGCCCGCTGACGCCGGAGGGCTCGCATTGCAACCCTTCCGAAATCCCGGCGCAGCTTCCGTCTTGCCGTTTCAGCCGATATTCTCACATTTATCCGCTCTTCTCGCTGAAAATGACGAGGAGGAACAGGTGATTCTGCTCATCTCTGTTGGGTCCTCCTCGCTGCTGATAACTGTGAAATCGATCGTGGCACCTGTTAAATCTCTACTGGTATCAATTGGATCTCTACTGATATCATTTGGATCTCTACTGATATCATTTGGATCCCTACTGATATCATTTGGATCTCTACTGATATCATTTGGATCTCTACATAAATCATAAATTTAATAATAAATTTGGTCGATCAACCAAGTCCTCATGGTTGATCTGACCGAAAAAAGGCAACTCAGCGTAATCGAAAGTACACCGAGAGAAAAAGGATGGTGATTTAATATTCTGGATGTAAAAAAGTGTGCGACAACTCACAAAACGCTGAATTAACCGCCCCAGTAGTTAGTTTTACATCTTGATACTGCTAAAGTAACTGCCGTAGCGGTTAATTCAGCATTTTGTGAGTTGTCGCACACTTTTTTACATCCAGAATGTTAAATCAGCATCTTTTTCTTTTCGGTGTAACCATTCTGAGCCCCGAAAGACTTGAGTGCTATGGAGATGGATTGATTTCAGTCTCTTGAGAACGGCGAACACTTTGCAAAAATAATTTATTTCTCCAGTTTTTTGTGGGCAAATCGAGCTCCGGAGTAAAATGCATTCGGAGGTGCAATCAAAAATTTCTGGCAGAGTGAAATAGTACCCGCAAGCATACAAAAATATAAATTGCATTTAAGAAGAAAAAAATCGACTGTTTTGGCAAAAAGGCAACCGCGCGACGAAAGTCAAGCCGTCGATGTGGCGTAAAAATAAAAATCACATCTAAAGACCTTTACCCACCGTCGACCATTTCCGCCCGCACAACGCGCCCACACTCGCATCAAACACTCACACTGCCTCAGACGCTCTCGCAAGCCTAGCTTTGCCCGGACCTGAAACAGCCCTGCTCTCGCTTTCACTTACCCTGGCTAAATTGCGAGCTTTAGAGCTTGTTTGCTTCCTTCATCCTGAAAAGGGTTACATCGCATACCGACCAAATTGTGCGAATAATTCTTGATTTATACGCTTATTGGAGCTGACCGACGATGATACAAATATTGCCGTGCTGAGGAAACACACAATATGAGCTTTCAGGCGTTGCTAAATATCCTCCGATAAAACGAGAATTTTATTTGAAAATTGTGAATGTTTTTCTTTAACTTTTTCAGAGCAGTTTACTCACAATTTGAACATACACGGAGAAAAAAACCTCGGGCGTGGGACCCGAAGTTTAGGTCATATGGATCTCTGAAGTTTTCGGATTGAGCATCTGAGCACTTTAGATCCAGCTGTCGAGGCTCGGATCACACATCTGAAACTTCAATTCTTACATCTGAAGTACTTCGGTTTTCACATCCGAAAAACTTCGGATCTCATATCCGAAAAACTTCGGTTCTCACAAATGAAGTACTCCAGATGTAAGAACTGAAGTTTCAGATGTGTGATCCGAACCTCGACAGCTGGACCTAAAGTGCTCAGATGCTCAATCCGAAAACTTCAGAGACCCATATGACCTAAACTTCGGGTCCCACGCACGAAGTTATTTTCTCCGTGTAAGTATCAAAACATTTTAAGGAGAATTATTCATCCATTTCCTTAAAAAGTACAAATTAAAGTATGACGGGAAGCCTGCAACGTCACAAACCGAGAAACGTGGTTCAGAAGGTTCACCGTCGACATACTGCGGATATAAATCGTCGCTCCTCTGACGTAAGGGCGTACCTCAGTTTCCACGTGAGCTCTGAGTTACATTCAAATCCACGCTTTCTGGGGCTCATGCGGAAATCGAAGTACGCCCTTCCACTAAAAAAAAAAAATCTCGGTGTATTTACTAAGAAAAAGGTAAAATTAGCAAGAATTTAGGGTTCTATTTGATCCCAGTTTTTTCTTGGTAAAATTACCATTTATGGAATTGGTAATTTTACCGAGAAATCTTGGTAAAATTACTTAGAAAGATTATTGAAATTTTTCGGTGATTTTACTGAACCTTGGTAAAAACGCCAATATTTTTTATCGACTGTGGTAGAATTACCGAGATAAAATGGCAAAGTTACCGGGAATTGATTACCAATAAAAGTGGTATTCTTACCTGAAAAAAACACTAAAAATACCGATTTTTAGGTAAGCCTACCAGTCGGTCTTGGTAAAATTACCAATAATTGGTAACAAAAGTGAGATGGTGAAGGTACCAACGGACCGTGGTAAAAACGCCGAGAATTTTTTTTCAGTGTACGTCAGAGGAGAGACTAAAGAAGTAAAATCTAGGAGTCTACCCCTTCTCTGATGTTGCAGTTTAATGTAAATCAGGCGCTCATGCAAAACAGGAGAAAAACGGTCCATAAAAGGAGAGGGGAAGACTGCAGAACGGAAGTTCCTACTGGGAAATATTACAAACAAAGGATCATAATAATAATTCGGTGGAAAATATCAAACCCAGCGAGGTCCCGGGGAGAGGCGTTTGAGGTGCTATTCATTGGCGGGGCGCGAGAATAGCGCTGCCCTGAGAGACGTAAGAAAGGGATAAACCGGGAGGTCAGTGGCGCGGTATCTTTTGTAGTCCTCGGTCCATTGCGCCCTAACGAAGTTTAACCTAATACAAGGGCACTCACTTAGCGTCTCATTCGCGTTTATCGATGAATGTAAAACAAAGCCGACCCTAAATGTACCTCCGAGACGGTGAAGATTTGTTGGGCTTTGGTTGCGGGCAAAGCTAAAGCGCAGAAAAATTATAATCATACACGGAAAAAAATTAAATGTTGATTTAGCATTTATACTGTTAAAAAGATGTCCGACAAGTTTCAAATGCTGATTTTACAATACAAAAATGCTGACATAACATTTTAATTTGTACGTTTTGCAGTGGGTGTAGTTACGTAAGCATTTGTTAAAATGTAAAATCAGCATTTGAAACTTGTCGGACATCTTTTTAACAGTATAAATGCTATCTCAACATTTAATTTATTTCCGTGTGCAGCTTGTGAAGAAACTGAGAAAAAAAGTTACAGACTTTTTTGACATTTCGTCCGTTCTGGGCTCACAGTCCGAAAGTTCCGGGTGCTGGAGCCGTAGCCTCGATTGCTCCGGTTGCTGCGCCCGGAACGCGGACGGTATGTCAATTTAGCGCCCCAATAAGGCTTCCACGGTCGGAGTTTTTTTTTCAGTGAACGCTCATGGTTCATTTCATGTTACCTAAATCTATGAAAATTCGACTTTGATCAATTATTTCGAAATTAGGTTTCAATGGTGAACCTCCCTTTTAGTTGTAAAACACACACTGAAAAAAAATTCCGGCCATGGAAACCGTACTCACGGGCTATATAGACATACCGTCTGCGTTCCGGCTCAGAGGCCGAAAGTTCCAGGCGCAGCACCCGGAGTAATCGAAGCTACTGCTCCAGCACTCGGAACTTTCGGCCTCTGAACCCGGAATGGACGGTATGTCCACATAGCCCGTAACTTATTTTTTCAGCGCAGTACTAATGAAATTTGTTAAGAACTATCACGCACAAGGAGGAATTGATTCCATCATGATCATAGATAAAACTAAAAATACTCATTTTCGAGAAGACTTTAATTTTAGGCCGGGAGAGGCAGTTCGATTTTATTAAGGGGTGATGGTGAACTTGCCTCCACCCCCCTCCCAGAATTTGAAATAGTATCATTTGCTCTTCTATCATCTTTTTTACGTTTCCAAGATTGCCCTCGATGCTTTTCATTTTTATGTTGGTCTTAGCCTGCTCGTCCTTGAGCATTTGGATAAAGTAATAAATATGAAGATGAGGATCATAAAAATGTCTGCGAAATTGATGGTGGAATGACGCAGGATCGCTTGTTTTTCGCGGAAGAAGCGGGAAGGGTGGCTTAACCTACATTTCCAGTGGGAATGAATATAAAAGTACTGTTTGACACGAACAATTTTTTCACGTGGAATAGAGGTGAGCATTGTTGCCGCACTGGCATTAAAAACGCCTTCAATTTTGACATGGGCTACACGCACATCCGTCGACCACGAATAGTTGTATTTAGGCGCCGTGAATCGACAAAATTCAGACGATGCATGCCTTTTACACGGGTTTTGATATCCGCGATGATTTATTAGCGTTTTTGGGCTGCCGACTCAAAAATTTCGCACTCATGGGGGTTGACCATCTTCTCTGCTTCCTTCATTGATTTGATTCATTTCTGCTGGAAAATTTAAGACAACATCACAAAAAAAGAAGGAGAATAAATTGCTTTGTGTTTTTTCTTCGGCTAATTATGGAGTGATGCAAAAATCACGGATCGTGTTGAAAGCGGGTATTTCTTTGACTTTTAGGAACGTCTGCGTTAATCAAAAAAGTATTGAAGTATTAAAAAAAAGTATTGAAAAAACTTGACCATCAGAGTAAAAGTTCTGCATGCACAGACCACAGGGCGTTAATCTTACTTTACACTTAATTTTAATTAAAATGAAAAAAAGAAAAAGAATAAACCTCTTTAAAAAACTGAAATTATATTTATATTATTTGCCAGAAGGCTCTTCCGAGCCTTCGTCCACGCGGAGCATTCAATTACAAAGACTGAGGATGTTTCTTTCATTCTTGCTTCTTTTAGTCTCTAATGTCAATTGAACTTTCCAGCATATGTTTTAAATTGTACCATGAAGTACCGATCATACATATCGTTCTTTTACGATAAAATTTAATACTTCCCCAATTTTTTTCTTTCCTATAGTGTCTGCGAGATGGATTCACCCCTACTCTATATAACCAGCATTCTGTGCGAGTGTACTCTAGCTGAACTCCATTTTAACTGAATTCGTTTCGAGGGAGTTCACTTTTGAGCAATATATAGAGCGCTGAAACAATGCAGCATAACGATCAATCTTCTAACATTTGATATTAAATTCAATAATGTCTTCCAGTTGGGCGAGCGAGGCCAACACTGGCCACTTGGACGCACTTATGCTAAAAGGAACTATGTAACACGTAAACCCTCTGCACTTAGTTCCTTTCAGCATAAATACGTCCACTTGATAGCACTCCCTCAGGAGCGTAAACCGTCATGGAGCGGCGGGTGCGGAGACGGATACTGCAGCGTGTGTTTTTGAAAATTTCGGTGCAGAAGGCGATGGATGCTTGCACATGCTTCAGCCTTAAAACAAAGGACTTGACAAAAACATGATGGATAACCTTCGTGGAACATGCTGTTGCACCACGATTTTAGAGAACGTCCGGGCAGAAATTTAAAGTGAGGAGCGGGAGAACACGTGCAAAGCGTAGATTCGATAACCTAGTGGCTGGCGTGCTTGCGATATATCGATTAATCTGTCATTTAAACCTGTGAAAAGGATCGATTACAGGGTGTGCGCAGCGAACGCCTTACAATCGATTCTTTACCACGGATTCAAATGGGGAACTATCGATAATCGCTCATTCACGTCACGTCACTAATCCTTATGGTATTACTGCCAGTCAAGAATGTGAGAATTGAGGTGGAGAAAATCTTAAGAGCGAATCAACCGAGAAATGCAGGAGTTTTAAAAAATGCCGTTGCTCCTTTTACGAAAATAGTCTCATTGAAAATGTGTGGCGGTTTATATCACAATTGGACGGAGTTAAACAGGAATTAACCAAGTCACATCGGATCGAACCGTGAGTATTTACTGCCACCATAGGTATATATATACGCAGATGTTTTTTTTCTTTAGAGGTAAAATACCCTTGATTTGATTTTTTTCGTATTCATATTTTTGGGGGAAGGGAGCGTTCGTGCCCGCACTGCGTCTATATTGTTTACGGTTTAGCTCTATATTAATTGAAGGAATGGTGAATAGTTTTAAAAAAATGGACGAAATTATGCAAAATCACTCTTTCATATTTGAAAAAAAGAATGGAAACGTACTAGAAATAAGAGAAACAACTGATAAAAAAAAATAACTGATATTTTTCTGTTTTTTTTTTACCCTCAATTCCAAAATTGATTTGTTACTACATTAATTATAAGGGAGAGAATAACACGTAATGTATATTTTAATAGTTAGGTAAATATCCATTCAAAATAAATAATGAAGGAAACTGGGTAACCCCTTCTTTGGACCAACTAAAATTAGCAAAAATTGTCATCCAAGAAAGAATCATATCTTTGAGCTCTAGGCCGTGAAAAATTCGTCAACTTTTGCTGAGAAAGAGAAGGGCGCAAAGTGCAAAATGACAAAATTCATGCTGGATGTCGTGCGTTCATAACAGCATATAATAAATGGCAGAAAACCTCCAGGCTGAACATAAAATCGATTTTAGCGATCAACCAAAATATGCAGAGGCAGAGGGCAATTTCACTGGTCGGGGCCCATATATTGAGGTTCTTCAAATATGCAAGAGAACAATTTAAAGATATTCGAGACCTCATTTACGATCCTCAGAAAATTTTCTCCCAGCGATGAGCTCACATGACATTGTTGTCAGCTTAATTGCGTTCCTGCCGTATGCTTGCATTTGCACCCCTCGATGCAGAAAAACTTTTACTAAGCTATGGCAACCTTGGAAATAGTTCAGAGAGCTTCGGCCGCAATTTAGATAAAAAATGAGGGGCGATGCCATTCTTGCGCTATTTTTAAATTTTCTTCTTAGAGCTGCTACATTTGGATTGGAGGGCAACGAAGGAACGAAACATCATAGCTAGCCCATCGGCTGGGTCAGATTGGTTAGTTTTCTGGAATTTTCACCGGAATCGCTCGGTTTAAATTCCATGCCTTCCTTTGGATATACATATTTTCAAGGATAATTTACGTTGCAGAAAGCCGTTGCCTTGTTGGAAACCTTTTTACAAAATTAAAAATATTTCTGTGCAGTGAATATGAATTTAAACTAAAGAGAAAATAAATTCATGAGACGTCACCTTCCGGCAAAGTATCACAAGCGTCATGCGACGTTTTAAAATTTCCGCCGCCAATTTATTTTTTTACAGAGAAATTTTTCAATGAAGCTGTCCGAAAATTTCACTGAATTTGGTTTGTGCTGCCGATAAAATTCAGTGAAATTTTCTGACAGATTCAAACAACAATTTCTCTGTTAAAAAAATAAAATTGGTGGCGGCAATTTTGAAACGTCGCATGGCGCTTGTGATACTTTGGCTGGAAGGTGACGAGATATGTGTTTAAAGTTTAAAATTACTAGGAGCCTTATGGCGGAAAGAAAGTTGAAACTCAGTTTTTTATGCTTAAATATTAGATTTTGATGGTGACATTTCCACAGGATATACTTCATGACTACTTATAGTTGAAATCATTCATACCTCAATTTTTTCAAAAACTGCATGTATGCGTCTTGTCCTCCATGAACCTTAATTATCATGTAAGTAATGTTCTGTATGAGCTCTTATACAATAGTAGTCATCACTAATAATCGTGGTATTTTCACCACTACGTTGGTAGTTTTACCATTACGTTTGTCAAATTATCCCTCAGTGGTAAAAGTACCACTGTAATTAGTTATGACTACGATTATTTATGACCGTAGTTTTTCTCAAAGCATTGTTCTTCGGGTAAATCATTAAGCTATAGAGGGTTATATACTTTTTCCATATTTGTTTGTGGACATCACATACTTCTCCTCACATACACCATCGTCAAAGATACAGCTTCGTTAATTTATTTTAAAGAAAAAAAAAAATTCTTTCACAATCGCAGAAATTGCGGAGCCTCGAGAATGGATGTTGGCAGCTCATGTTAGTACGCGGAATGTGCCCTTAGAAATTTCCGACCGGGAAAATTTAAAGAAAATCGGGTCGAAGGATGGTCTGAAAAAAGACACGAATGCGGCAGTGAACAAGCTGCAAGGAGGAAAAACTAGGGGATAAAAAGAATAAAAAAAAACGGAGGGAAGCAACGCGATGCTGTAACCCCCCCGCGAGGTCGAGTCTCCGCGTCGCAGAGCGAAACAAACGGAATGCAGTGGCTACTTCCCGCCTCCCTTGTCAGATAGGGCAAGAAAAACAGCATTTATCCTGACTGCAGAAAACAGAAAAAACAAAGATCAAGGGAAGGAAACAGGAGGAAACTTACACGGAGAAAAAAACTTCGTGCGTGGGACCCGAAGTTCAGGTCATATGGATCTCTGAAGTTTTCGGATTGAGCATCTGAACACTTTAGGTCCAGCTGCTGAGGTTTGGATCACACATCTGAAACTTCAGCTCCTACGTCCTAAGTATTGCGGTTTTCACATCCGAAAAACTTCAGTTCTCACATCCGAAAAACTTTGGTTCACACATCTGAAGTACTTCAGGTGTAAGAACTGAAGTTTCAGATGTGTGATCCGAACCTCGACAGCTAGACCTAGTGTTCAGATGCTCTATCCGAAAACTTCAGAGATCCATATGACCTAAACTTTGGGTCTCACGTACGAGGTTTTTTCTCCAGGTAGAAAGGGATAAAGCGCAGACAAATTAGATCACAACGTATATAACATCAAAAGGAAGAGAAATGAGAGGAAAAAGTAAGAGAAAATAAGACGAAACAATCAGAAATAAGATTGAAGAAGCAAAAGGAAAAAGAAGGAGAAACAAGATAAAAGAAGAAGAAAGCTGAGAAAAGAAGGAACCAGAAGAAAAAGAAGGAAAAAGAGGGGAAAGGAAGATAAAAGTACAGGGCACAAGCTAAAAACGTCTTGGTGTATGTGTTTTTTTCTAACCTTGTTACCTGCGGTTGTATATTTTAAACAATTCATACGGTGTATAGTGCTTCCATTCATACATTTGAAGCTCATTTTGACAGCTTTTCAGGCGGTTTTCTCCCATTAATTAGTATTTAATAGATATTTGCCCGAGAAATGTGGCAAGGAGGGGCGGAGCGACAATTACGGGCCGACAGGCTGACAATAGGAGGAAATGATCTATTGTTGCGTTATGGTCAGTGAATCACGCTTTAAACTACAATTATTGTTTGCGAGCGAACTTTTATTGGTTTTTCGGTCGGGCATCTGAGTCAATATTCCCGGCAGACGATTCCCAGTGATCCACCGGCTCCGGGGCCCTTGTCCACGCTCCGCAGCCCAAGTTGCCCGACGTTGCCAAATTTATAATCATTCACATTCCCATGAATGACAATACACAGATGGCGTATTTAACGCACGATCCATCAACAATGGCCCTGCCACTTTGTAAGGCTCGGCCTCTGCTGAAGGAAATAAATATTAGATACCGCAGATTCCTAAAACAATTCGCTTCAAGGACATTTTTACAAACTCACCCTTTCCCAGTCTTTTCTTTCGAGTTGAGGGTTTTTTGAGTAATTTATTTATATCATTAATTGGATTAATTTTAATCGAGGACAACCACACAAGTACTCTTGCTATTGTTGTTTTCCATGGACAAATTCAAGCAAATAACTCATATTTATGTGCTGGAAATCAGACATTTTCTAAAAAAAAATGAATAATAAAAGGGAAAATGGAGGTATCATTTTGGGTGCCCCACGATTGAAGATTATACTTGAGCGCTCGCTGCGTAATTCTTAGGTACCTGCGATTTTTTCCTTCAATTATTAAGGTAGACAAAATAGGATCTCAGAGGCGCAGTAATAGTTGTATTTTCATGGTATTATGTGATAAGGCGAAGAACTCTCTCAGCGATAATAGCTGCCGTCTAGTAAATCCTTCCGTCCCATCCCCTTTCAATTTGTTTCAAATTTTATAATTATTTAATCATCAAACTATATCCTCCCTTCTTAATTGCAATATGACTTCTGATTAACAAGCCGTGGAGACACACAACTAGTTTTATTCTCAGCATCTGGCATCGTTCTCAGGTTAAGGGCGATTTTTTTTTTTTTTGCTTGGGCCTTTGAAGCTTGCACATAAAGATGGACTTGCTTTGGTAATTTTAAGCAAAAGAATAAATACAGGAAAAACAAGAATCATGAATACACTACGATAAAAAATAAACCTAAAACCCGGGAAACGAGGGTAAAAAAATGTTTAAAAAGAGACCTAGAGCGTTCCCGCTAAGTAGTCATCCATTATCAATCGGAAATAAACAGGTTAAAATATTTAAAAATCAACCAGAATCTGTGAGGGTTTCAATCATACACATCAAGATTTTTCAATTAAACATAAGTTCAATTTTTTATAACGGACCAATTCAAACGTCACTAGTTTATAAGTGCGGAAAAAGAATCGAAGAGAGAGTGTCACTTGGAAAAACACACAAAGATAGAACGGCGAATGTATCAGAAATACTGCTGGAACATCGATGCCTAGCATGCCTACAGGAAATAAACATTTCTAAGAAAATTTATGAGATGACGAAAAACATATTTGAGATATGTGATTCCGAGACGATTTCAGACCGGTTTCTCAAACTGAACCACGTTGCGCTCGTTCAACGGATCGAAAAATAACAACCTAAAGATAAATTCTCCTCACTATATGAAATTTCTGCATGTTTGAGGCCAGAGGAGAAAAAACAACAGAAACAAACTAATGCAGAATTGAGAGTAAGCATGTGCATTCTTCGAACACGATGATTTACTTCATCCGATCTTTCCCTCGGTCTAGACTAGAGGGAGGTGTAATAAAAACGATTGTGTTCTTGAGTTATATCCAATTTTCGATAAAGAGCGACGGAAACTGCAATCCTAAAAATTGGGAAGTCTTAGAAATTTTGAAATGGACCGCATAGAAGATGGATGGACCCGATTGAATCAGTCAATAATTAAATATCCATAAGTGGACGTATCAACACGCATGCAAAGTTGTACAATCATTTTAAATATCTCCAAAATTTACAATAGTATGATCTTTTGAATCTTGTCAGGCCATTCATTTTTTAATCATAAGGGGCGAGCGTTTAATTATTTGTTGTGGTTCTATGTGAGACAAAACTTACATGAAGCTCATTCCTATCAGTTGAGGAAAAATAACGCCGTTGAACATTCAGACGTTGCCAAATTTTGTTGGATAAAACGCGATTTTTTTGGGAGACTTGAGAATAGTTTTCTTCCAATTTCTCAAAGAACTTTATGGGCACTTTAATTTGAAGGATCTTAAAATTGTCAGGAAGCACATTCATAACGTTCCTAAAAGATGAATGTTTTATTTGGCAAAATTTGTTAACTTCCGAGGGTTTATGTGGCGCACAGTGGATCAAGTCAATAGGAGACGTCGGACGAAATTTGGAAACTTCAAAAGCTTATAACTCCGATCATACAAAACTTTGAGGTTTCAAAAGTGGTTCCATTGGTTTCCTCGTGCAATTTTCTTCTACAAGCACTCCTTAGAATTTAAAATGTGACAAATTAAACATAAAAATTTGCAGTTTTAGTTATAAGTTTCAAGCCTGACCTCTCGGATTGGCTCAATCCACTGTGTTACGTTTCACCTTAGCACTGCAGAGATGAACCCTGACTCCGCCCCCTCCCTGCCGTGGTAACCCAAAGATAATATCATCGAAATGAAAAATGGATACATGTAATTGAGTATTTCAAGGTAAAGCGGTAAGTAGTTTGGAGCTATGTCGGTGGTGTTGCATAATTGGAAGGAGACAAAGAGGGAAGTGCGGGAAGCAGGACGCAGGGGGGTAAAAAAGAGCAATCATGGCTTCCGCGTGGCGTACGCAAAAGTAGCGATTTGTCGGAAAAGTTGGGGCTACGAAACAAGTCGGGCACCGCACCGGGGGGGGGGGGGAGGGAGTTGGTAAATAATGCGACATAACATGGGAAATACATAGTTAATTATACAAGTGAGGAAGTATTTGGACAGAGTTGGTAATAAAGCGGCGCAGACGGCTGCTCCTCTCAGTATTAATATCATTTATAATGCGTTTTGAAGAGAAGTCAAATGTAACTTAGTCGCTTAATTAAGGGTCCGCCGGGATTTGAATGCAACCAGTCAAACAGCCGCCCGCTCCGCTCTCGAACTCAAGTATTTATCCAAGCCTTTCGCCCCCTTTTTGGCCTCCTTTTATCCTCGATTTCAGCCGCCCCTCCTCCCCGATTTTTCAGCCCGGAGGCTTTGTTTTGTTGACTCAGGATTTTCATCACATTTCTGTTGGGTTCCCCACTATTGAATAATCTGGAGTCTCACTCTTGGCCTAAAAAAATCGCTACCTTCCGGCCAAAGTATCACAGGTGCTATGCGACGTTTCAAAATTTCCGCCGCCATTCACTGAAAAAAATAGTAGAGCCGTAGAGACAAGATAAACTTGTTAAGCCTGCCTTGTCTCAGGAACAAGACTTTTAGTTTGCCAAACAACTCAGTTTGTTTGGGAAACAATGCCCGTTTGTTAATGCAACAAGACCAGTCTTGTTTTATATGCTAGGTTTCTGAGCCACCGGACTCAATAATCTTGTCACTGTCACAAGATTTTCACCGCTTGTAATTTGTTGTTGATTGCTGCTTGTTGATTATTTCACCGCGAGTAATGGTCAAATTCAAAGAGAGCGTATTATTTTATATATTTTGAAAGAGTATTTTAAGAACTACGCTTAATAATTTTTCCCCGAAAATTTTTCTGGATGTTTAATAAAAAGGTAAAAACAAAACGTTTATAATTATTTTTTAAAAATAAATCGCTCATGCGTAAGGTTTTAAAATCAAATGTATCTAATTATAAAATTATTTTTTTAACGTTTGATTTATTTATATATTATTAATTATTATCATTATATGAAATAAAAATAAAAATTAGAATCATAAACACGGAACAAAGGAAACATCGTTGCTTGAAGGAACACAATTTTTTGGCCCAATTTGTCCATTTTTATCTGATATAGAATGTAAATTCCTTTTCGTAAACAGTAAATGGTAAAAAATAAAAAAACCGAACAATCTGATGCTCTACGCATTCCACAGACCTGATATAGCAACAAAATGAAAAAGTAATTCTGTGGGCTGTACTTATACCTAAAATTCGGCTCCCCAAACAATCAGCGTGGATAGCTCGGTCAGTAGGACACTCGGTCTGTTAACAGATGGTCCCGCGTTCAAGTCCCGATCAGGTCGGAAAAATTTGAAAGGTCGGATGGGACGGTTCTGGTGTGAGAGGAGTGAAGGAAGTAGAGAACAAATAAACTTTCATGTAAATCGTGCAATTCAAATATATTTACGACATTTTTTTGCAATTTTAATTTCTTCCGAATACTGAGACAAGACAAGCCTTGTTCCCAGAATTAGACAATTTTGTCACCGTGACTAGACTTTTGACTTATGCGACAAGGAAGTCTTGTTCCCTGAACAAGACTGTATGGGTCCCATGAACTAGAATACCTTGTGGATCAAATATAACAAGACGGTCTTGTCTGAGGGACTAGAATCCTTGTTTCTCGGACAAGGCACTTTTTTCAGTGTTGTATTTTGTTTTGTAGAGAAATTGTTCAACTAAGCTGTCCGAAAATTTCAATGAATTTTCTTTGAGCTGCCGAAGAAATTCAGTAAAAATTTCGAACACATTCAACCAAAAATTTCTTTAAAAAAATTAAATGACGACGGAAATTTTGAAACGTCGCATGGCGCTTGTGATATTTTCGGAAGGTGACGAAATAAGATTTGACTCAAACAATACTATATTTTGACGTTCCTATCGATATATTTAAGGCTTAAACCATTGAGAAGGAAATTATTTGGGTCAAGTGGAGTCAATGGTTTAGTAGTTACACTGTAAATCTGCCGAAAACGCTATTTTTCATATTTTTGCTGCATTTGGCGATCATCCCGAAGCAAATCTACAGCCATCAGATGGTGTAAAGGATACTTAAAGGAGGTGCGGAGGGTTATGAATAGGACACTGGACATAAGAATGCGAGGAGGTGATTGAATATCCTGCCTAAAATTGTGTCAAAATACCAGGATACAGTATCAGACAGGACGCATGGACACGTCTCTGAAACGAAGAAGATCAAATCTAATTTTTTGATGAAATGGATGTATTTTGAGCCCCTCCCAACACTCGCAGAGTCCACTTCACAGATACAAGTTTTTATTTCGTTTTCGGCTCCTAAATGGATCGTATTGTTGACGAAACGCCTTCGCTATTTGAGATACTACCTTCCCATTCAATTACTCCTCATTCAACGCGAGCGAGAAAGTGACCCACGACAAGTAGATCGCAGATACCGTCGTCCTTCTGACGTAAAAGCGTATTTCCATTTTCTCGTGAGCCCTGTTCTTCATGAAACCACATGCTCTATGGGGCTCACGTGCAAAAAGAGTCACGCCTTGACCGTCATAGGGTCGACGATAAGATCCGTCGTCTCCACTGTAAATGAGATTGTTCCAAATCGGATGCTCTGTAAATTTTGATCCTTCTTTTTCCTTATGTTCCTATGTCATACTTGATAGAATCTATTTGCATCAAAATCACGCAAGGAAAATATTGGAGAAAACACGCAGGTGATATTTGTTTTATTTGATAATTTTTCTGTATGCGTTATAAGACGGATGGGGATTTTAAATCGTTTTGTTTTGAGGTGTATCGTTATGTAGCTAACAACTTAAAAAGAAAAGGAAAAAAAGCACCACTCTATAGAGAAAAAAAACCAATCGCTCCACCCTCTTTAATATTTTTTTTCAACCGTTTACAAGGAATTATTTCCTTATCGCTAAACTGTTTCTGAATGGTAATTTTTGAATAACCTTATTGAAAACTTGGTTGGACTAATTAGACAAAGATCCTGTCAAAAATTGACTTTTTGGTGGTAATTTGACTCCCTTCTCCTTGTAAGGCACCGGCAAGACTACCTCTAACCCCCTCAATTTTAGAATACGTAGTACTGGCCTGGCCCTTCCCTGCCCCCCTGATTTTTTTCTTTGAAATAGAGGGAGAAATCCTGAAAAATGGCTGAAAAAGCTTTTATTAGAAGATATTTTTCCCGCAAGACTGCGCTTGACCCCTCACCCCTTCCAAATGACCTCTTAAGTCAAGCTCACACCCCCTCCCCTCCAACTGCCTTACGTAATATTTAAACTGCCTCTAACTGATGTTTTTCCTCACTCACTCACAATCTCACACTCCCTGCCCCTCCAAGTACCTTACGTAATATTGAACTGCCTCTAACTGATGTATTTATCACTCACTCACAATCTCACACTCCCTGCCCCTCCAAGTACCTTACGTAATACTTAAACTGCCTATAACTTTTTTTTTCTCGGATAACGGAACACGAAGCGGACGTTAGGTGACAGAAGCCGTAAGCTCGGTCGATATAGACGTTCGAACGTCGACTTCGCATACAGGGACCGGAGAGGGCGGGAGCGGTGGTGCTAACTCGAAGAACTCGTGAAGAAACACCGGGGTACATAACGGAGGGGGGGGAGGGGGGGCACGGTATCGGAATGGGCGAGTATGCTCACAGCTGCGGAGTTACGACTGAAGGAGACGTTGCGGGCGGGCGGGACGGGTGGACGGGAGCGTCAATCGGCAGAAAGTTCGACGTCAGCGGCGTTGCGCGACCGAGCCGGAACCGGAAAACCCGGTCGGAGCGACAGGAAGGTGCGGCGGCGGCGACGGGGACAGCAGCGGCGCACAGTGGATCGAGTCAATCAGAGAAGTCGGACATGCAACTGTCGACTAAAACTGAAAATTTTGAGGTTTATTTCGTCAGATTTTAAATTTTAAGGAATGATTCTGAGAGAAAATTTCACGAGGCAACCACAAGGTAGATTTACACAGGTATGGACAAGTTGAAAATTTCCCATGAGCCTCAGTACGTGTCACATGACAACGTGACGTAGGTTAAGGGGCCCGTTTTTTAATTAAATTACAATCAAATTAACATTCAAACGTTTGGGCGTTTAAACGTTAAAATTAATATCGCATTATCAAAATTGTGCAAAAAACCCCACAAAATTTTGACAAACGATAAACCGAACATAATAAATCAAAATAATCAAAACATACGAAATGGCGGAAGTTAAGGGGCCTCTGGAGAGCCAATCAGAGGCCAGTTGTTTAGGTCTGTCCATACCTGTGTAAATCTACTTTGAGGCAACCAATGGAACCACTTTTGGAACCTCAAAGTTTTGTACAAACGGAGTTTTAAGCGCTTAAAGTTTCCAAATTTTGTCCGACCTCTCCCGTTGACTCGATCCACTGTGCGGCGGCCCCGCCAGATCTGCCGTTCGCCGATCGTCCGTCGGTGTTCGGGAACGGCGGACGCCGAGCTCGATGCCAGTAGTTTTATTAACATATTAGAACTGGTGGAGCGTCATGCGGTGACGCAATGAAAACTTTATGGACGGTGCCGCCGTCGCCAAGTCGCCGGAAAAGCGGCTGTTGATAATGGAGATGTTGTATGTGTGCGGGATTTGCGATTTGACCGTTGATTCTCGTGTAAAAGTTCGCGAGAAACACGATGATGCCACTGGTTTTCTCGGAAATCAACTCCCAAGCTCAAAAAAAGCTCTCAAGTTGCATATAGCGATGTAAAAATAAGTCACGGCAGACGAAGTTAAACGAGAGAAACGTTGCGACAGTGGAACAAATGGATGATACAACTATTTTAACTCCTAAGTATATTTGTAGTATACCCGATTGACTGAAGGCGCCTTGGCCGATTGTGAGTGGAACAGAGGTTGAAGCGTTACATTCCCGTGCTTGCTGTTCCTCTCAATGCGGTAACTTCAAAGCAGCGACGCATAATCCGGGTAACACTCAGGAATGAATTGTTTCTGACTTTCTGTGGATGCTCTTGTCTGATTCATCCTTCTTAATGGGACGTATTTGTAGCAAAAGGAATTATGTTACACAGAAACCCTATGCACATAGTTCTTTTTCGCAAAAATACGTCCAATTGTACGAGATTTTTGATTTTGATTTTCCGGTTCAAGAAAATGATCTTCTGATTTCATGCAGGAATAACACATGCTGATTTCATGATGAAAATATGACGATGAGACTCAAAATTTTGAAATACCTTGGTCGGGATAAGTGCGTTATTCTGGAATCAGTTTCGAAGTTCGATCATTTATACTTCGATAATTTGTATATACTAGTTCACAACTACGCCCCGTTCTTAGTACCCGCATACTTTCTCACCTTGGCTCTAAAAAGTTGAATTAAGTTGAGAGATTTCAATTTGTTTCTACTTTAGGGACTAGAAAGTGTACGTACGTTTACGATGTCTAACTTTGATTCATAAGTCCTTAAAAGGCTTCTTGAGTGTTCAAACCACGCCAGAAAGAATCATCTAGCGGTGAAAAAAAGGATTGAAAAACTCTAAAATCTAAATCCGAGCAGAGTTTGTCCACCGGAAGTGCTGCGCTGCTGTCCTAAGGAAAAACGCCTTAGGAACATTCGAATACTGCCAAATTTCACGTGATAAGACATTTATTCTAAAAGTAAGTTGTGCATATTTCTCCTTGAAATTTTCACATATTATAGATAAAATAGAAAGTATCTCTAAAGAAAAAAAGAGAATGATTTATAACACCATAATCAAAAGCATTCTGACCTACAGCAGTGAAGTATGGCCCATGAAAGAGCGTACCAAAAAGATTCTTACGGCAACTGAGATGGATTTCTGGCGAAGATCAGCCGGAATCTCGAGGAGAGATCACGTAAGGAACGAAAGAGTCCGTGAGATCATGAACGCCGAGCAGAACATCGTGCATGAAATTATGACCAAACAGCTTGTCTGGTATGGTCATGTTCAACGAATGGCGGATGATAGGTTGCCTAAGAAGGTGCTAGATTGGGTTCCTCCTGGGAGAAGACGTAGGGGACGCCCAGCAAAATCGTGGATTGGTGGCATTCAAGATGAAATCACAAGATGCCATCTACCAGATGACCTCTGGATCAATAGGCAAGGATGGCGATTAGGTGTCGCAGAGCGCCCGAGCGCGCTGTAAAGCGACTGGAATGTATGTAGATAAAATAGAGAACAAAATTGTGTGAAAAGTTGGAAGACAAATATTCACAACTTTCCTGATAGATTCGTATTTTATGAAAGGAAATTTGGCAACGCCTGGAGGTTCATACGGCGTTTCCCCTTAGCGCGGCAGTGCAGCTCGGGGTAGCTAGAATTAAGCGTCTTGTAATGACAGGTTTCGATTGAAAAGAAGGGTCTCAGAGTGATCAGATTATCGAGACTCGTGGTGGCGTGAATGATCGATTATCGATATTTTCCCACTTGAAGCTATGGTAAAGAATCGATTAATAAGGTGTTCGTTGCGAACACCTTGTATATCGATTCTTTTTCATAGGTTTAAATGGCAGATTGATCGAAATATCGCAGAGCACGCCACGCCACTGTCGCGGTGTCGCCAAAGTTTATTCTATCGGCGCGTCAACTTTTATATTATTTATGGTAATTATATTCCGAAGTTTAGGATGACGTGATGGGAGCGAAGAAACAGCAGTGGCAATTGACAAGTGGCTCCTGATAGCCCGCTGTCGGCTCCGCAGTGTCGTAAAGTTGTGCCCTTCATTTTCCCCAGAAAACGAGATTTATATTTCAGGAAGTTTACTTCGTTTTTGTTTTGCTGTGCGAATTTACACGATGGGGTACAAAAGCAAAAAGGAGGGTATCGAAAAGTCTAATCTAGAAAACAGCCCTCGTGAAATGCACTTTGATACGATCCTCCCACAAAATTTGGCCTTATGCAAACCTACGTTTATAACACTACCCGAGACCTATCTCACAATTTGTCCTAGCACCTGTCGCAATAAGCGATGAAGCGAAAAAATACATCAGTTTTGAGGTTATATTCTAAAAGAATTTTTTCTCCTGAGAAAAAAGGGGCAGATCCACCCTTATATGTTCATTTTAAAAGTTCCTGAGTTTTCCTGTATTGAGAGGATGAACCTCATTTCATAATTAATGTATATCGAGAAAATGATGGAATAGGAACAGCATGACTTACTGACTATGGCCCAAGAAACGAAATAAAAGAGAGAGGAAAAATGATAGATAAATGAGAGAGAACGAACACTCATGCTCCTTCAAAGTGAAAAGATCTAATTGTAAGACCATCCAATGTTGCAGCCCCGGCCGGGACTCGAACCCGCGGAACCTTATGGCCGGTAGTCAGTAATGAAAACTACCGGACGAACTGAGGTCAACCATCATTTCAGTTAATCTGAGAGGCAATGTTGTGAACTTTAAGACAGATGCATAATAAACTGTCTGTTTGAAATGAAAATCTGATGGGGAAAGAGGTCAGTATGGTGACAACGAGATTTCTCCTGGAAAATAAGCCGGCCAGCGGACTGATTATTGAAATTGATAGACAAAGCTATAGACAAAGAAGACATAGGGAGTATGGAGCGATCCTATTGGTTGAAATGGGTGGTTCCTATAGACAAAGGGAGAAAATGATGGACTAACTGTCGGGTCTCTCGTGGGTTGCCGTTAGTTAGTCTATCACCTACCTCCTTCGTCCATTGCAACCACCCGCTTCCACCAATAGAATCTCTCCATATCTCCTTTGTCTATAGCTTAGTCTATCAATTTCAATAATCGGCCTGCAGCGGGTCGATTGTTGAATCGTTATCGAATGACCTTGATCGATAAAAAGCATTGCTAAGATAGGGATTTATCGATCGAGTTCATTCGATAACGATTCAACAATCGACCCGCAGTAGGACCGCGTTAAGCTGAAACCCAAGCCACATCAGCTATTGCCAAATTTAACTGGGCAATTTCATTTTTTACACTAACACGGCTATGCGGATATGTGTGCAAATTTCGATGAATTCCCTGCATGGTACGAGGCAAATTCCTTAAAATTTTCAAAGGGATCCGCACAAACGTTCTCTTGTACAAAATTGAATGCTCAGTTAAAATTGGCAATAGCCGATGTGGCTTGGTTCTTTTCTGCTGAATGCGGTCCAGTTAAAGAGAAGGAGCTTCGTATAAAACGTCCCTGGAAATAAAATACGGAACACGATTGTCTTGAGTTAAAGTGGAACGATAAAGTTGGGCCAGACTTGGGCAAGTGTGAAGTATGGCGAGAGTGTTTGATTTTACGTCGAGTTCCGATTGAATCGAGAGCGTTAAGGAGTCGTTTTCACGCTCCGACGCCGCCGCGCCGCGCCGCAGCGTGATTGCGTGATTATGGCCTCGTAAAAAATTGCTCGGAGAGCCGCCGGAAACTTTGACCTCGTTGACGAAATAAATTCGTGTTAAAAGTTTGATCGCGCGCATTTGTTCCGCGTCGCGATTCTCTCCCGCGCCAACTCCAACTATTCAAAACAAATAAATAATTATAACTGTTAGATAAATAAAAACGCGAGAGCTTTGAATCAGCCAACACAATAATTTAGTTCCTGGCGACGGATTGAGCTTGGTCGAGGTTTCTAATGGAGCCCTGCCTTGAAACCCTGTGAACTTAGTTAATTCGTATTCATTACAAACGCTTTTGGCTGGAGTACTTTTCTCAGGCCGCGTGGTGGATTCCATTTTTGACTCCTCATCCCTTCATCCTTCAGTTACTCGATTTAGCTCATTGACGACATTTATTTCAAATCTTTGGTTTCGCTTCTAAAACTTTGTTAAATATTCAGTGCCGCTGTGGTTGACAAAAGTTAGTTGAGAGCTTCCCGTTCCGGAGCAAAAGGCGCATTCTGGGCAACCTACAAGACCTTGTCTCCACGGGCCGTTTCACGGGATTTGTCCGAGGGAAAAATCCCACTTACGAAGTTGGGAAAAATATTGAGTCAATCAATATTTTTCGCAGTACCGAGTATGGTCCTTGTACCCCTAGGACCCACTGAGAGAGGAAGAAAAAGTGAAAAGGAATTGTTTTAATAACGAATTAAACGAATAATTTTTTGATTACTCCAATGGTTCATGTTTGTTTAGTTAAAATAATCTGTCTAATTGTCGATTGAGTGCAATTATTATTTTAATCTCGGTTAAATACTCGACTTTATCTAATTTATCTTCCCGCGCAAACTAGTCTGAGGACCGTATGAGCCTCGTCCCGTGGAGACGGTAACTGGGAAAAATCCCAGAAGTTTCATTCCTGCGATTCGAACTTGGGACAAATCCCATGAAAACGTCCCGCGGAGGCAAGGCCTAGGACCGTTCATGGGGTACGAATTGCTGTAAGGGGAGGGGATTTTGAGCCTCCATTTTGGACACGTTACAGAGGACGGTTTTCAGGGTTGCGTAACGTCACTAGAGAAAAAGCGCGTAGCGCCAGCCAATTTGTTGAATATCTATGATGGAAAATCAAAGCGAGGTGGCGATTTTCGTCAGCAATTCATCACAAAACGTTGATCTAATGGGATGTTGAACTAGACGTTACGTGATTTTTTTAAGGGGTGCGTTACGAAGGGGTTCAAAAATTCGATTTTTAGCTATTAAGTATTTCACTGCCAGCTCCTCGTCCAATTTGACGTGTAAGGAAAACTAAACAGAGAGAAAGCTTTCACTAAAAACCACCAAAATATCTACGAATATGCTGTTTACAGTAGTTTAAGTTTAGTTAGTTTCAATTTTTCGATGTATGAAATGCCCATTTTATTCGGGATTTCAATGGAATGAGGGAGACGCGTAGTTGAAATTACCAATTAATGTATTTCATTCAGTATAAGTTCCTTCGATGTTTATCCATTTGCAGTGGGAAAACAAAAATCGCATTGATGAAACTAGGATTTTAACTCAATCTAGCATGGAAGCAATTCAAAAAGAGGAAACCGTTAGCCTTAAAATTTATCATTCCTACCATCTTAACTTCAGTATTTGGAGTCAATGCGACAATATCAGCTTCCTCCTCCTTTCAGCCCCCCTCCCGATTTCTAACCTCTCTTCTCACTCTCCCTCTCACTGATACGTTTGAATACCTTTCCTGGAATACGCGTCTAAGTTTAGCAATAAACACTTACTTTTAAAGTGTTTTGAACGCCAGCTTTTAAAATCCCACATGGGTTTAAAAAGCGCCGTTTTTCCAACTCCAGCTTTGATCTAAAAGAAACTCTCGTACACGCCGCCTTGATAAGGTGATCCGAAGTTTTCCCTCTCAGATTCCGTCTTAAAGTCCCACGCATAACACTTAAGGGCTTTGACATCTTTTTGTGCTCTTGTATATTTCTTAGAGGGATTCAGTTACAGAAACAGTGACAGTACCACACAAAAAATTCACGATCTCTGTAAAACAGAAAGATGCGGCTAAACATCGATGAGAAATGGTCATCGAAACATCTACCAGATCAAGATATTTTAGATGCAATAATTGATCAGAGAAAGCAGGCAGCTGATTTCAAAAATATATTTACAACTCTGGATAATTTACCGACTTTCTCAAAAGCCACAATACCCACAGCAATACGACTAAGAAACGACTAGACCACTTGTCTCGGTATGCGAAGTTGCAGACTTCCTGTCATACTTTTTTTTTTTTAAATGAAAAACTCCTTGGCGCATATTCTAGGAAACTTCCATAATTTTTCTCCTGTGTGCGAGACAAACTCGGCGAAAACTTAAAGGAATTATATTGATTTGTGCTTCTTCCAAATAATAAAATGGAAGCAGAGATTTTCAAAAACCTCAAAGGAGATACGTGGTCTGGCAGTTTCACCGTCGAATATCCTTTGACCCCAGCTACTGTTAAGTAACAAATAAGAGCATCACTTGAATACTGCCGTGCCAAGGAAAAACGCCGCATGAACCTTCAGGCGTTGCCAAATTTCCTCCGATAAAAAACGAATTTTCAAGAAAGCTGTTGGATATTTTTCTTCAAATTTTTCAGACAATTTTGTATACACTTTAATCTAAAATATCTCAAAACTTCACGGAGAACTATTCACAACTTTTCTGTAAAATGCATTTTTTATCTAGGGAAATTTTGCAACTCTCGAATGTACATACGTTCTTCCTTAGCATGACAGAAAAGAAACTAGACAAAAAGCTGTGCGCCGCCCAATTTGACTTAAGAACAAGGTGAGATGCGTAATACGTTCCGAACAACAAAATCAGTGAAGATTTTGGACCGAGGAGCAGAGGAGAACATTAGAAAAGGAACGAAGGAAATAATGAATAATAAAATACATTTATTTCTGGGTGATATTGGATTAAGGAAGTGATGTAAACTTATTTGTTTCAAAGTCAAAGTGCACTGGGAAAGTGTGATTCTTCCCTACTCCGGCTTTACATCTAAAGATGTTTATAAAAGCAGCCACTCCCTCTTACATAGCAAAACAAATGGAGTACTTTAACTTTTCACAATTTTAACACATTTATGTAAAAGAGAGAAGTTTGGCGGAGAGGTGGGCCGAACCTGGATTGAACCCCCCTCCCCTCTCTCCTGTTCCAGCCCTTGCACCTTCTAGTGAGCGGAGATTGCACACAGCGAAACTATTGCAAGAAACTCTGCTTCGTGAGGGGCGGTAAGAAAAAATAAAAAAAGGAAGGAGAAACCCTCTCTGAAATTAATTCCGCCGAGAGTTTCAGTTCAATAATAGTTAAACTTTTCCCCTCCTCAAGATTCCTCGCTCTTCTGTTATCAGTTATTCTCTTTTATTATTATTATTTTCTGCATCCCAACCTCGTTCATTTTTTCCCCCTTTCCCGACCATTATTACGAACCTTTTATATGCAACTCGTTGTCTTTAACCAATTACGCGCAGAATAAATTACAACAAAGGGATCCTCCTCAGATTTACTGCCTTCCAGCCAAGTTTATATCACAGCGTCTGCGAGGTTAATTGAGTATTGTCAACAGAAATAATTGAGATAATGCTCTCATGAACAAGGTGAAAACAACACTTTCTGCGGAATTTCAAAACGCAGCAAAGCAGGATTTTCGTGGAACTTTCGGTTTTTCCTCTTCACTTTTCTTTCACGACAATGCCCCGGTTGTAGGCCACGATCTCGAAGAGAACTTCTCATGGAAACTTTAATAGAGCTGTCAAAAATACACGAACTTGAGGAACAAACAAAATAAATTCAAACTCATGTAATTATTCTGAGCCAACGAACATTCTTCACTTAAGTTTTGATTAAGATTTTTTTTCTCTTTTTATTAAGACAATATTTTCATGAAATTCTCTGGCTATACATATATATATAATCAATAATCATAACTAAAGGCGTAAGAACTGAATTTAGAAAGCAACATTGGGGGATTCAGCAAATTGACAACAATTTTTCTCCATTTAAACCTATGGAAATATATCGATTCTTGCATGCACGGAGAAAAAAACTTCGTGCATGGGACCCGAAGTTGAGGTCATATGGATCTCTGAAGTTTTCAGATCACGCATCGAAAAACTTGAGGTCCAACTACTGAAGTTCGGGTCAGACATCTGAAGTACTTAGGTATGTACCGGATACTTCAGATGTGTGACCCGAACCCTTCGGTATGTACCTAAGTACTTCATATGTCTGACCCGAAGTTCGGCAGCTGGACCTCAAGTTTTCGGATGCGAGATCCGAAAACTTCAGAGATCCATATGACCTCAACTTCGGGTCGGAAGTTTTTTTCTCCGTGTGCGGAGGGGCCTGGTACTCCGACAAGAATCGATTATTTAACACATGTTAAAATGGAGGATTGCCAGTGTTGTCAAATTGCCGGATCCGCTTCTGGGGAGAGAGTAAGAGGGTCTCTTGGTAAAGGTGAATACAGTATTAAACATTACTAGAATAAATAGTATTGTTAATGTAAATGCTGCGTACAAATGTGAACATTAAGGAACTCTCATCTCGGTTTGCTACCGAGCAACAATTCTATGGATACATAAAATTTGTTTTTCGCTTTCAGACTTCTTTCAAGATATTTTATCTCATCGTTAAGATAAACACATACTTTAAAATTGTATTATTTGGCATTTTTTTCATTTGTGTAGAAATTTTACTTACGAAAAGCCACGCTCCAGGATTTTTGTACTTCATTTTCCGACAAATCAGGTTCCATAAAAACATTCTTGAAATGTCATAAAAATAATTATTGCATACTTTTATATATATTTTAGAGTTGTAGTTAAATTTGTTTTCAATATTTTCTAAAATCCAATTCTTTCATTTTAAAAAAAGTATTTTAGAGCATCTAAAAAATGTTTACAAGAACTAAGAATGCCTAAGCTGCTTTTCAAAACTGCATAAGAAGATGTTCTAAATACCTATTCCAGATTTTTTTCATAAATTAAACGTTCCGATTCGAACTTGTTTTCTGACGTGACATTAGGAAGGAAAGTTGGAGAGACCAAACAGGTCATACTGATATCCATAACTAATTCCTCTAAGTCGAACGCGCTACAAATAACAGGTTACGGTGGGTCGGGAAGAGGGGGGGGGGGGGTAAAGCAAAGAAAGCAGGGTTTTTGCCCGGGAAGTGCGGTTTATAAATGAAGCCCCACACTGAGGCGCCAGACGAGCGCCGCGGGAAAATGAAAAATGCATAAGTAGGAATATTAATGTTCACCATCATTGCACGGCGATGACAAAGTACACTTAAAAGTTGGAGAGACGCTCCTCAGCGTTCATCGCTTCGCCTCCGGGGCCAAAAAATGGAGGGAAAAACCTCGCAGCAGGAGTCACGGGGGGGGGGGGGGGGGGGCTCAGCGGGCGGCGGGACGAAGGATTAGAACACGGGTGCAGAACCCAATGACAGGGATGAAACACCGCTTTCCAGGCTTGAAAGCTCGAAATGTTAAAAAGCGAAGCGCATCGACCCGAAAGAGGCCCCCTCCGCCCCCGGAAGACCGTCGAGGGGGGTGGAGGGGGCGGGGGAGAGGAGGAGGGGGGTGGTTTCGGTCCGGGACCGGGTCTTGACCGCGAGCTTTTGATTTTGAATTATGGCTCTGTGAAACTATTACACGGCTAACGCTCCCCGCCCCGCTCGGCCCTCACTTATCGCAATTGGATTAGACGCTGACTTCCGATTTTCCAAAATTAGCCTTAACTTCCGGCTTGAGCGACTTTCGCTCCCGAAACTGACCGAAAATTCCTTGTCGAACACGTAATTAAATCAGGTATGCGCCGAGCATTGATTATAACTTTCTTGGCGTTCACGTGTCTTCCGAAAGGTGCCTTCTGGCTAGACAGGGCCTCCGTGATAAGGATCCAAAATGGAGTGTTACGGCCGGGCGAATGAAGGCAAAACAAAAATTCAAAACTAACAGATCAAGCCTGAAGAGGATATACTGATTGTAAAAAGTATGGCCGTTGGACATACTACGACTAAGATTAAACTGAGGAATCAAAATATGTCCACTGTAGAATAGTCTTTATCACAGAAAAGTAATGCTTCTTAAGGACTCCTTTGCATTATTGCAAGTATTGAATTTGGTAATGACTAACTGCCTGGAACACTAGCTCTTAACTTTTGTTTGTACACCTTAAGTTTAATTCGTTCAACTTTGGAAATACCTCCCTAATACTAATAAGTGAGAGGAATTTTGAAATGTACACCGATCTAAGTTAGCTTCTTTTCGATGAAGCAACCAAATTAACGCCCGGCAGGGAGGGGAGGGGCAAGAAATTCCCCCAGACTCAAAAACATTTTCCTTCAAGCGAAGCACGTTTTTTGAATCTATTTTTTTTATTACAAATATTTTGTATAATTTTTATCGGTGTGCCCCTTGATCGGCAGCGATTTCTTCGTTCAAATTACCCCTTCTCTTTCTTGAAAATATGATTGTTCAAATTCGGTCATTCCATGTCAAGAAATGATTGCTGAAAGTATGAACTCTCGACGGAGCAGTCAATTCACTTATTTCAGGACGATGAGTCAACGAGAGTGGGTTCTTTGAAAACGAGCGGATTCGGTGAAGTGAGTCAAGCCTGCTTGTAGGTCTAAGAGGACCATCGATTGGATCCTGTAATAATGAGGCTAATAAATCAAAATTCTGAGAGAAGAACCGTGGATAGCTGCGGAGAGAAGCAGCATTCTTGAGAGGCGGAACTCTCAGATCAGTAAAATGCCATGGTGAAACTCGGGTAGTGTTGTCAGTTTCTGTTCGAGAAGTTCTCTTGTAAAATCATGCAGAGAACAGGGTCCAGATTTTTTCGGCTACGGTCGACCGTAAGTTGCGAAACCTAATCTTTAAAGACCAAAAAAGGTGTAAGTCGGGAAAATGTTATTCTAAACAAAAGCTGTACGCAAGTTGAACATTTAGCAGCTTGCGTAGTTCATGGAGAGTTTGTAGAGGGGCAGATAGAGACCCTCCACTTACCTCTTGGGGGCAGGTGGACAATTTTACCCTTAGGGATTCCGCAATACTACACTATGGATAATTATAAGATAGCAACAGCCATCCTATCCACACGGTGGATGATGAGTCTCGGGTGACTTAGTGAACCAGAAAAATATACCATAATCCGGTTTGTTTGGCTAATGTCTTAATATCAAACCGTTCTCTCAATATATCAAGGTCAGGCGTTGTGATTGGTCAATTCGATGACTTGGACCAATCACAGCATTTCACCTTGATACATTATTAGCACGGTTTGATCGTTTAACGAGAGTTTTGCAGAATAGATGGTCAACACGTTGTTGAGCGTCCACATAGAAGATAAACAATAATGCCGTGCCAAGGGATAACGCCTTCGGAGCTTTCAGGCGTTGCCAAATCTCCTCCGGAAAATGTCGAATTTTCCGAAAAAGTTGTAAATGTTATTCTTCCGATGTTTTAGAGAATTTTGCTCGCAATTTAATTTAAAGGATCTGAAAATTTCAATGAAAAATATTCATAACTTTTTTCAGAAATAATTGTTTTCTGAGAGGCAATTTGGCAACATTCAAATGCTCATGCGGCGTTTTCCCTTAGCACGGCAGAATAGTTGAATGTTAGTGTCCCGAACGTAAAAGCTTCTAGAGTACCTTTATAGACAGAGTATGACCATTTGTATCTTTATACTACAGATAAACTGTGCCACTTTTTGATTGGTCGACGAGTTTTTAGGCTTCATGATGCTCTTACAGCCGTAAATAAAGAAACAAGATAGCGACTCACGGTAATATTGATAAGAAGCTGAAATTTGAAAAAAACATTTCAATTATACAGCAATAACTACGAATAACACATGAAAAACACATGAAAACACTATTAAATAGCCTTTGTCATAGGAGGATGTAAGGATGTGCATAACCTCAAACTTGCTTGCTGATAACAGCCATCTTGTTTGTTTATGTACGACCGTAAGAACATCGTGTCAGCCTATTTTCTCGCGACCAATGAAAAAGCGGCACAGAAATGGCCATACTCTGTCTATAAAGGTACTCTAAAAGCATCCACCATTGCCAAAATACCACAGGAGGGTCTCTCTTTGTCTCTTGGCTCGCTGATAAATGAGAAATTCCAAGGTGATAGGAGGGCTACGATGAAGGCGGAGGAAGAAGAAGGAGCTCGGGCTGGGCAGTTGAGGGTTTTTAATTAGGAAATTACTGTGACTCACGTGTCATGTCGAGCCTGACGTGGGACTGGATCGGAGGCGACAGTTGGTTGTTGATGGCTTGACAAGTGAGAAGCGTGCCCAAGTCGCTCCGCTGGAGCGGGCCGAAGCGGAGCGTGTTCCGGACGGACCTCTCGGCCACCGTCTCGTTCGAGTTGAGCCGCGCGTTCCCCTTCCACCACGTCACGTTCGGCCGCGGGTGACCTGCAAACAATACACAAAAAATGTTAAGTATTCTCGAAATTGTCATCAAATTATTTCAAACTCAATGGATCGCTAGACAAGGTACGAAGTTGAGTATTCTCATACATGTTTCCTGACCAAACTTGCACATAAAACACAATTTGCGCAACGAAAATTACTGGAATTAACTCCTAACTACACCTAACAATACACATTCAATGTTAAGTATTCTCGAAATCGTCATCAAATTAGTTCAAACTCAATGGATCACTGGACAAGGTACGAAGTTGAGTATTCTGATACATGTTTCCTGACCAAAATTGCACATAAAACACAATTTGCGCAACGAAAATTACTGGAATTAACTCCTAACTACACCAAACAATACACATTCAATGTTAAGTATTCTCTAAATTGTCATCAAATTAGTTCAAACTCAATGGATCACTACACTGAAAAAAAACTCTCGGCGTTTTTACCAAGGTCCGTTGGTACCTTTACCATCTCACTTTTTTTTACCAATTATTGGTAATTTCACCGAGACAGACTGGTAAGCTTACCTAAAAACCGGCATTTTTACTGGTTTTTTTCAGGTAAGAATACCACTTTTATTGGTAATCAATTCCTGGTAACTTTGCCATTTTATCTCGGTAATTCCACCACAGTCGATAAAAAATATTGGCGTTTTTACCAATGTCCAGTAAAATTACCGAGAAAGTTCAATAATTTTACCGAGATTCTTGGTAAAATTACCAATTCCATAAATGGTAATTTTACCAAGAAAAAACTGGGATCAAATAGAACCCTGAATTCTTGGTAATTTTACCCTTTTCTTAGTAAATACACCGATATTTTTTTTTTAGTGTAGGCAAGGTGCGAAGTTAAGTATTCTGCAAGGGTGTCTACTAAAACAGGCTGATCAAAAATACGTACTTTTACAGTACTTTTTCAGTACCTTGTCAAGAAATTCAGTACCTCGTCTGACAGAAAAATTCCGTAATTTTTCAGTACCTCCATTTAACGAAATTCGAAAAATTTCAAAAATTTGAAATTGCGACAAAAATGACAAAAAATTTAAAAAATTCCGGCCCTTTTTGCGGAATTTCCGCACTTTTTCAGTCCTTCCGGACCGCCGTTAAAAAATCAGTACTATTTTCGGACTTTCCGGGAATTCCGGAATTGTAGACACCCTGATTCTGATACATGTTTCCTGACTAAAATTTCACATAAAACACGATCTGCGCAACGAAAATTACTGACATTAACTCCTAACTAAGATATTAAATGTTTCTTGACGTGAATTCAAAACCTCCCGCTCATGAAAACACAATAGTCTATACGTGAGTCTAATCGCACACTAAGCTTTACTATGACAATCTGTACGATATGAAACTCTGGCAACCTCAATCTCGACGCTTTGGCTCAGCTGTAGCAAATTGTTTACACTTTGAACGATAAAGGTTGGGAAAGGAACAATGCTCCATTGAGAAGACTGCTAAAACTGTTGCGAGGCGCGATTTGACTCGCGTAGAGAATTGCGTTTCTTGTTACCGGGCAATTCAAATTTCCCATAGTCAATGTAAAATAAAAACGTTAATATCTTAGTCAGGAGTTGATTTCAGAGATATTCGATGCAAGAATCGTGCTCTACGTGAAATCCTGTTTAGTACCTGTGTACCTGTGTACCTTGTTAAGTGGTCCTTCCTTTAGTCGTATAGACTGGATTGGCCACTAAATAAGATCTGAAGTAGAAGAAAACGTCACATGCTTTCTCTTCAAAATCTTTACATAGAAAACAATTCACACAACGGGAACTACCATGAATACGACCCTTGTACTCAGCTCACAGTAGCGCGATGCAACTATTCGACCACCGGAGCGTGGCACAGTATCACCCGAAATTGAAGGCGAACTTGACACCTGCACCAACTCATTTTGCCATTCCTTCAACGGCTAAGGCCGGTAGATTTAAAACTTTGTCCAAATCGTAGACTTTTTTATTTGTTACCGTGGCAAAGTTTTGCTATCCTTTCCATTAGTCTACCACCGAGGTTATTCAGTTGAATGTCACGCTCAATTTGTCAGAAGTATCGCCCTTTTTATGATGCTATTTTACGGATTTCCTGAAACCTTCATCAATCACAGTGTAAATGATCGGCTATGAATATGGCTCACAGATTATATTGTGATAAAGGGAGGTTTAAGGCCACCTGTAACGTTAAAATCAGTGGCATTATTATCGAGAAAGACGTCTGTGTGGCGCGTTTAATGAAAAAGCGGGTCAAATTTTCAGAAATCACGGGACAGCCTGATGAAAAAACGAGACTGAACGTAAACATAGCACGAGTAAACAGATGCTCTGAATTCTCGCTAATAAATCTCCGACTTTATTTTATTTTATTTACAGACTCAAAATTAAAAGAATAGAGGCAGATGCACAGACCGGGAGGGAACAACAAGGCGTAAACAGATTGAACGTAGCGTTTTACGGGCGCAGAGCTTAAATTAAATCTTTCCTCAACGCGCCCCGTTCGTTGTTTCAACGTTTGAAAAGTTCAACCGTTTGTTTAGTGACTGCTCGGGGCGCCCGTGCGGGGGGAAAAGCGCTCTGGTCACGGTGGATAAACAGGGGTAGTTTGATGTTTTTCCGCCACATTCGTGAATTGGTAATTTAGCAATTGGACAGTTGGATTCTCAAAAGACGCTTCCCGCTGTTGATCTTAATAGCAAGATCAGTAGCGATTTTGCAATTTGACGACACGGCTTTTCCTTCATTAAAATCCATTGAAAATATCGATTGAGGTGTGCCTCACCAAGAATCGATTGTTTTACATACGTTCCGCCACATTCGTGAATTGGTAATTTAGCAATTGGACACTTAGATTCTCGAAAGACGCTTCCCGCTGTTGATCTTGATAGCAAAATTAGTAGCGATTTTGCGATTTGGCAATACGGCTTTTCCTCCATTTAAATCCATTGAAAATATCGATTTAGGTGTGCCTCGCCAAGAATCGATTGTTTTACATACGTGCAAACGGAGGAAAAACAGTGTTGGCAACTTTCAAGAATCGCCACTGAGTAAAATACAGAGCCAAGGTTAAGCCGCCAGACTGCAGCAGCGTCTTTTGGGTCAAATTAGGACCTTTTGTTTGAGAAATGTTCCAAGGGTTTTTTTCAAAAAACACGAAGCTGAAAAAACTGAAAATCTATACGAAAAGAAAAAAGATTACGTGACGCCGCTGAGAAATCTTTCACCCTTTGTAGCATGGCGAGACTTTTAAAGAGACAACCACCCTCTCCACGAAGCGTCCTGTAATTAATTATTGGATTATTCTTTGGGAGAAGATAAGGAATTAACTTTTATTATTATCATAATCAAATGATAATTTTGTTTAGTAGCGATCTTCAAGTTATATAGGATTGAAGAGTAACTTTGGGAACAACAATATTGAACCAGAAACCTACTTTTTTAATTATTTTCTTTTTCTATTTTTTTCCTCTATTTCTTTTCCTATTTTTTCCTCTATTCCCTTTTATATTTTATCCTTCTTTTTTTATTTTGTATCTTTTTTCTCTTTCTTTTTTGATTTTTTTCTTGTTCTTTTTTTATCTGTTTTCTTTTTCTTTTTTGATCTGTTTTCTTTTTCTTTTTTGATCTTTTTTATCGGTTTTCTTTTTCTTTTCTTGATCTTTTTTTATCAGTTTTCTTTTTCCGATATTTTTTATTTTTATTTTTTGGTCTTTTTTTATTTGTATCAGTTTTATTTTATCTTTCATTCCTCTCTCTTTCTTTTATTCCTTTCTTTCCTTGATTATTTTCTTCTCTTTTTTGAGAGTAGTTATGATTTTACTTTGAAATTGAGAAAATGCACGAATTTTGAAAAAGAACGAATAAAAAGAGGACACGACAAGGAGGGAAACCGCAATAAATATATGTAACAAACTTTCCCTGGTTGTCTGTGAAAGCTTGTTTAAAATTCATCTCGGGATTTCGAGTGTCAAAGTGCTAGATGTATGTTGCCTGCAATCAAGATGTGTTTCAGATGTTTCGTTCCGAGGTGTGAGCGGGCGGGACTCAGAGGCTGAGCCGTGTTCTCTGCCCTCGTTCCTGTTTTGAAACTCAAACAAAAGGGCGCTTATAAAATTAAAATTTGTTACACAGACTACTTAGGTGAATCCTTGCCCGCAAATGCCCCGAATTTGCGTTGCGGTCTCACCTCTCTCGCCACATTTCAAAAGTCACATTTGCATTTTAATCGAATTTCAAGTTCGTGTTGTTGTTTTAAGGCAAAATAAGATTCGGAGAGAAAGAGCAAAATCATAGCGACGATTTATCCAACGCTGTGTGCGTCGTTGTGCTTTGTGTGAATGAGAATGCTATTGTTGCGTTTCTGGAAAAATCTTCATGGACTTTAAAATTCTGGCGCAGAGAGAGTGCTTTTTTGTGATTTAATCGACATGGAACACCATTATATTATGCACAAAATTACTTCCTTCCTAGCATACCGTAACTTACGAAAATCTTTGTCTAACCTTCATTTTTATATAAGGCAGGCAAAGGCAGACTCATTGGAGAAACAGTGATGATATTCACCGAAAGAAAATATTTTAACGATTTGTATGAAATATCTTTAATCATATACTGTTGCCGACAGTAAAAATGGAAAGGATAAAGAAAAAAAAATTAGAGGCCACTTTTTTTAAAAGTGAAGACTTATGCATAACGACAGTGAAAGTATCAGACCACGTTTACCTCCTTTACGGTGTTTAAACACAGCTCCCATTTTATTCTTTTGGAGGAGAAAATATCAATATTTTTCCTTGAAGTTTTCACAAACTTTTTTTTGCACAAAGAGGAAAAATCACGGAAATTCAATAACGGACGCTGCATTGTTTTCCATTTAAGAAAGGCAGCACATGACAGGAGGTCTGCAACGTCGCAAATCGACATACATGGTCTGGTAGATTCACTTTCGATAGATGATGAAAGTAAGTTCACGTAACCAACCAGTGAGAAATATAATAAACCAAACTGGTAAAAAAGATGTGAAGTGTAAACTGCACTATCATAACAGGAATGAATGACAAACTGAGAGGTGATTCAAGTCGAGGAATATGATTGAACCAGCTAAACTTGAATTGAATCAATTCAGTAGCTGCAACCGCAAGGTATCACGTTTTCTCCTTCTGCATATTTGGCGAAGGTAAACGTTAGCATCACTGATACTCATGAATATTTTCCCATCATTTCTTTATATACATATATTATTACATGATAATCACATTTTAGATTAGAACAGTTTTTTCTTCCCCCACATAAACTCAATTTATTGGATGGAAATAAATTGCAAATCCTGAGATCGGATTAACGTTCACAACAAATCTCTTATTATTGTGTCCGATGAATTAAAGTGCGAGCGGACTTCATAATTTCTAAGCCCTCTCTAATTCCACTCCCTTTTAATGATTTCTCGGAAAAGTATACACATGTCTTGATTGGATGATATTGCACAGAACTGTCGGACAGTCGGATATCGATTTAGAAAATAGTCATTTCCATTCGACGAAAAACCTTGTGAGCTATTCGCCGTTCGATGATGACGTTATCTCTTCCATAAAACTCTTCCATTAAACTTCGATAGATAAATAGATTTTGCAAACTTCTCCTGATCCACATGCTACTTGTCTCGCTGAATAGAAGTTTCAGATATTTCAAATTTTGGGAGTGGTGTTGATAAGGACAGTTTTTGAGCCTTCTCAGAATTTTCTCAACCCTTCGAATTTTTGCTGGTTGAAGGTCTCTATTTTACGTAAACTCGTTATGATTTGATCATTTTTGGTCTCTTTCCGAGTCTCCTACTGGCCCAAACATGAGTTTGATGGTTGATTTAGGCGAAAAATGCGAGTTTTGCGGGTACGCGGTCTAATAATGACGAAAAATTTTCATTTTTCGCCAAAATCGTCCTTCAGACCCATGTTGAGTTCAGTATTGGACCTAAACGAGACCAAAAATGACCAAACCATGATGCATTCTGCAAAATAAAGACCCATCTTGGGCGGAGATATGAAAGATAAACAAAAAACAAGATACGCGTTCTTGCAAGGAGCATTTCACCAGCGATATGTGTTAGTACACTGGAAAAAAAAAACACATTGGATCTAGAGTCCAGACGCTTGAAAACATTGACAAGAAAAAATACTCTTGATTCAATCAGATTTAAGCTTAAATCAAAAGGAAATCCGCTCAAATTAAGAGGATTCGTTCTTGATTTAAGCAAAAATCCGATTGAATCAAGAGTATTTTTTCTTGTCGATGTTTTTAAGAGTCTGGACTCTAGATCCAATATGTTTTTTTCCAGTGTCCCGAGAGGAAATTAGATGAATTTCCTTCGAAAATAAACATTTTATCCTAAAAATGTGGCATCCTCATGTTTATACGGCATTTATCCTTAGTATTAATGTATTTAACTGTATAGTATTTCAACTAAATGATTTTCTCTGATTTAAGACTGCGTTTTATGTTCTATTTATTCCGGAATATCGGAAGATTTCGAGGAAATTTTATGAACTTTCCTCGAAAAGAAACATTATATCGTCACCTTCCGGTCAAAGGATCACAAGCGCCATGCGACATTTCAAAATTTCCGCCGCCATTTTATTTTTTTACAAAGAAATTGTAGGTTGAATCTATTTGAAAATTTCACTGAATTTTATCGGCAGTACAAAAAATTTAGTGAAATTTAGTGCAATTTTCGGATAGTTTCGTTGACTTATTTTCCTGTAAAAAAAAAATAAAATGGCGGCGAAGATTTTTAAACGTCGTATGGCGCTTGTGATACTCTCGCCGGAAGATGACGATATCGATGAAATTTGGCACGTCCGGCTTTATACGACATTTATCCTTCGTATTGATGTATTTACCTCGCGAAGATTAACGAGTTTTTCCGGAGCATCGAGCTCGGGAGATTAGCCTAACCTCGCATGTAATAACCATTAAAAATAACAAGGAAACAGCTGTAGAAGCCCTCCGTAAATGAAAATAACCGTTGTCCGGTAGCCGGCGATTTTTTGGCGGACGCATTTTTGATCCGAGGATTTAGCTAATCGGATTAACCAATCGCAAGGGGACAACGCGACGCCCCGCCCCCCTCCACCCACTCGCCGGAGCACTCAGCGCCTGATGACGCGAAACACAAAACGGTTTAAACGTGCCGAGCGAATCAATTACCCACCATACTCACGATCCATCAGAAACCGCGACATCCCCATTCTTGCAATATTTTCCGCAAAAACACCACTCCTTGTAAATGGATACGAATTCACACGTTTCTCGTTTCAATTCGGCAACCTCACGAAGTTCAGCAGTATTAACTCCTTCATTTAAAGATTAAGCAGCCTTGGAGGTTTTAATCTTTCCGGCGTTTGTCTTTTTCGATCAACCTGTACGTTAAAATACACAATTTTAAAAAAAAAGAAAAAAAAAATACCAAGAGTCATTGGCGCTAATAACGTAGTTGGATGATTTACCCGTAAGTTTATTGATTAACAAATAATAATAAGATCTGTCCACACATAAATTGTCTACGCCCAATGTGGAAGGAGATATCGCTAATTGAAAAACAAGGTGCATGACGTGAAGGGCAGGTTTCTTCCACAGGTTGTCATCAGAAATTCATTTTGGATTTTTCTGATGTTCACCTGATTTTTTCCAATATATTTGTACTTTAGATAAAATGTCCCGAGTTTTTGCACAAATAAAGTGACATTCGTTTGATCTCGCGAAACGACCTATTTGATGAATTCACTCAAATATTTCACATGTGTAGGTATATGCTAAACTTCATGTGGTTGAAACCCCCTTGACGTACTCAAGATTTCCTGAATCACGACCGATTTATTCTCAATATTTTCCTGATGACATCGAATTCCCTGATATTTTCCGGTTTTAACTGACGGTAGACACCCCGTTCCATCTTATTTTGATCAATTAAAGATACACAAATTTGCGCTGGTTGCTGGAGGTAAACTGAGATGGAAGAAACCATGGTATGCTTACAAACTTCAAATACTTCAAATTTTTTCTTGACATTTAAACTAATCATACATCATAATTTTTCATGAAAAATTCGGAGAGTAAAAAAGTATCGAAAAACTTCGCAACACATATGGATTGCATTTTGCAAAAAGGATCCACTAGCATTGCAATGTTGCTAAGATTGTGCAACTTCTTTTGTCTTGGAGAAAAAACCCGATTATCCATTAATAGTTTCTATTTTACTCGCTAAAAACTGTAAATTTAAGACAAAAATTGCCATCTAAATTTCATAGTTTTTCACGATTTCCGCAATTTTATTGCAAAAGACGAAGTTGCACAATCTTAGCATCATTGCAATGCTAGTGGTTCCTTTTTGCAAAATGCAATCCATATGATATCTTTCACTCAGAGACGCATTGTTGTCAAAGCTGCGGTTGGAACCATAAACATTCCAAATCTGGCAACACCGTGACCAGGCGTGCTGGGAGGCTTTGCCACTCCCGCCTCTGTGGCGCCCCTAGGATTCATGCCTCCCTGAACTTATCCGTCTAAAGCTCAGAACTTTGGGCCCTGCCGCAGATCCTCGATGATGCGTCGCATTACCCAAATAGGTAGCATCCGGCCGGGCCGCGCCGCTTCAACCCCCACTCTCCAGGGTTGCCAGATGGTGCGGTAATGTATTGAAGTTCAAGACCGACATCAATTCAACGCTAGAATTCCTCGGCGATTTTGTCCCTCTCGTCTTCGCCGCGGCACCGCCCCGCTCTTCTGATTAACCCCTTTCTCGCATAACACAGCATTCAGGGCTGTGTTCATCGTCCAATTTCATCAATATTCTTGGCGTGCTATCTGCGGTGGGTGTGGATTCAGCGGTTAGGACATGCTCCTCCACATGTAAAATCCCACACTACTGTTCTAATTATTCTAGAGATAGAGGAGACATCTGAATCATCTAATCTGTACATCAAACTTGATGTATTTTTGTCCTCGAAAAATACATTTTAAATATCTTTAAATTAATCACTATTGCATAATTTATTTGTTATGACGTAGGAAATGTTTCTCTGGTCAAAATTAAAGTGAGGAAAAAATCAATTTATCATTTTCCATGTCAACCTTTCTCACTCAAATCTTGCATTTATTATAATATTCTTCTTAATAATAAGAAACTACAAAAAAGCTCAGAGGTCTCAGACCAGTGGAAAAGACACTGTGACTTAAGGAGACAGGACCCGAGACACCATAGCTGAAGTATACGTAAAGCATTGATGAATTGTCGTTGGATAATATTGATCATTGGCATAGTTTATGCTTCATTTTCCGAAACCTTGTCCAAACGAAAGAGTGGATAATCAACTTTAATCCTTTCTCCCGTAGAGAGAGCGAAAGAACACGCAGACTCCAAATCTCATGTCTCAGACTTCGTGCGGTTCCCTCAAAATCACAGATTTTGGGTGAAATTCTGTCTAAATGTTGCTGACTGACAATGACGTGATAAGAAATCCATCAAAGGTTCAAAGGATCAAAAATTGTACATGATGGGGTACACGGGGTTTTACAGGTAAAAAATTCCTGAAAATTACTTATTTGAGGGATTTTATTTGGTGATGGGGAGTTATGTTGATAAGCTTTTGACATCCGAAGATGATTTACCTTGTCAAAATAATGTTTAAAAATTTTGAGACAAAAAATATACTTACTTCGTAGTAATAAGACAGGAGACAGTAAAAATCAACGGATTTATCTATTTTTTTTTACTTTCTCCCAAAATAATTTTTTTTTTCCTTTCTTTTTTCTCCATATTTTCGCCCTTGTTTAAACCGTTAAATGATTTTAAACCTGACTGAGAAAAACTAAGAAGACAGGTCAAAAACATAAACAGCAAAACATGGTAGAAACACTAGATTAAAAAGAGGGAGGAGAGGAGGCAAGCTGGCGGTTGGTTCGTTCTCGAGATCGGTCAGACGATCACTTACCCGCGATGAAAACAAATAAATAAAGATTATTCGGGAGAGGAGAGAGAAGAAACTTACCCCCTGTGGCGTTACAAGCTATCTCGACCATGGCGCCCTCGCGGAACGGGCCGATGACATAATCCTTTATGTGCTCTCCGTTGACATCGACAACCCTCAACTGCTCCGGAGGCTCTGAAACACAAAGTGCAAAGTTCACTAATTTGAAAGCTCGAGGAAAAAACCTGCCTTGTAATTACAGGCGCCGTGGCCACGGCTCCATCGTGATAACTTTGAAAAGGGATACGGGACCCTCCTTGACTTTGACCGAAATCTAGATCAAGAAAATGTCCGCTTACAGATCCTCTGCCTTTAAGCTCCATCTGCGGTCTATATTTGGTCGTTTCCTTCACGAAAAAACGCAACTACATTTCGACGTTGCCAAATTTCCTCTCGCAAGTTTTACAAGGTTTTTAAAATTTCCAATTTCGACGGCGTAAGTCCGCAACCAAGTATCTCGTTTGCGGTGTTTGAAAATCCCGTGTTATTTTATTTTTTTACAGAAGAACAAAACGACATCATTCCTTGAAGTTTCTGCAGAATTTTCTTTGTTTAGGGAAGAAAAATCACAGCAGTTATAAGGAATTTTCATTGAGTTGTTTTCCATTTAAGAGATGAGGTATGACAGGAAGTCTGCCACGTCGCAAACTGATATACGTTGTTGCAGACTTACATCGTCGATTTACCTAAAAATACGGATTCCTGCAAAAATGAGTTTTTTTTAAGTCGGAGCTGTAAAAATATTCCATGAGAACTTTCAAGGAATACAATGATTTATAAATGCAACAATTGTATCCCTTAAACATAAAGTAATAACTACTCTCATACAACTTGACGTAAAAAAGAAAATGAGAGTTTTGGTGTTGTAGCAGCTGTTTAAAACATGTGCTCATGTAAAAACTTGCAAAGTTTTAAGTCCAAAAAGTAGGTCAAATTTGTTTTTGAAGTCATAGAGGAGATCGCGTATTGCTAAGTGAATTTAAGGAGCCCAATATGGAGACAGGTCTGAAGTTTGACTTTGTAAAAACACTTTTACCTGGTTTTACGCTCAGTAACTAGCAAATTATTAAGATACGAACAACGCGATGGCCCGATTTAACAATGAAATACAAGAAAAATGCACTGAAAAATAGGTAACAAGGGTAAGATGTTTCGCTCAAATGACTCATTATGACCTTGAAATTAGCAAATTGATTACTTTCTTTCAGCTAAAATCAAAACGTCAGATTTTGAATACAACAAAGTCCAAAAGCTAAAACGTTGTGAGTGAAAGACACTGGAGGATTGAGGGTCCAACTACCAAGGGATGGCTTAATTTGAGGGGATAAATACCACCATTTCCCGGGTAATTTCCGATGAATAATGTTCATTATGCTTGACAATTGCCCGTCCCAAACGACATGGCTTAAATTCTTGAAGAGACGGCCGGCTCCCGTCATTAACGGTGTCGGCACACAGTGGGAACCATAGTATGAATTTTGGCGATGAAAATAAACGAATCAAGACACATTTTGTTTAAATTCGTATTTGATGGGCTCGTTTTTAACTATCAAACATTAAGACTCGAAAACGTAAATTCATAAATAAACCAGTCTTTGTGAATTATGTTTTGATCATAATTGTTCTTTTTAAGGTCATGGATAAAATACGCAACACTCAAGAGACGGAGGGAGTCTGAGTTTAAGTTACGTAACGCTAGAATGGGTGCGTATCGCCGATTTTTCGGAAACCTAAGAAATAACGCGGGGTGGCAATTTTTAATCCAAACTTCATTACAAAACATTAGTTTGAGAGGAAGAGGAGGGACGAACAAAGCGATGCGCCCTTTTTATTAGTGGTTGCAGACTCATACTATGGACGTACGGCGTTTCTTATTTAAAAACGGTCCATCGGTAACAATAATCTTCAAGTATATTTTAAACGTGAGACATTGGGAATTATTTTGAGCTAGAGCCACGTAAGAACACCGCAAAGCCAAAATTTTTTGTGGGAGGGGGAGGTCATATTTCATCAATAATTAAGCTGGACAGACTATACTTTTCAGGGCAGCCTGTATTAAAGATGGATGAAATTCGCCATTAATAGAATAGGGCTATTTTTCAACTTTGGCAAAGGGTAAAGATCTGCTCTTTAACTTTACAAATTGTGAGTTAAAACCGCCGTGAACTGGGAATAATAGAGCCTGTCCTCCATACTGCCGTGCTAAGGAAAAACACCGTATGATCCTTCAGACGTTGCCACATTCATCTCAACAAAATACTGATTTACCGGGCAAATTTTTATTTTGGCGCGTATACGTAGTATACCGCCTTTGCGATCGTTTCGAACCCTGCTCGATACAATAACCGAGTCCCTTAGTTCCTTACCGAAAAGTGACTACCGCGAACTTCTGAGATTTTCCAAAGCGTGTAAAAAGTTTATTTATCCGTCAATAATTATGATTTAAAGTTGTTTCTCATTCTGGGGCTCTCTAGTTTATGTGCAGTGAATACCAAGAGTCTACGTTACTTGGTTTTCTTAAAAAAAGCCTAAGAGTACGACGCGCTGATTTAAAATATGCATATATAAGCAGAATCAAGCGAACCGATTCGAGGATGGCTGAGCAGGTCGGCACTCTCGGTATGAGAATTTAACTCCTCCGTTTTGTTCAAAACGTTGCTTTGACAGATCTCCACACCTCTGTTATACTTTTCAAAAGTTGGTACCCGTGCTCTGATAGTGCTGTTCATCTGACAACAATGTCAGTGTCAGCTGATATTAATATTTTTATCATATGAGGTTAATAAAAAGTTTTCAGTCAGTCTTTGACGTCCTGAATAATTGTCTTGGTATTTATTTACTAATTTTACAGAATTATATTTTATTTCTTATTAAAACTAAGAAATACAGTGCAATCTGTGTAAGTGCAATCTGTGATGAGTCTCGAGACTCATTAGACCATTAGCTAAACGTGGCTTATACAGGAATCCACTTACCCCTCTCTTCCCCACGCTCCTGATCACTGCGTCGGCGTCTCGACGAACAATAGCTAATGACGGTCGCCAAGCTAGGCCGGGATCCTCAGCCCCTCGCCCAATTACTTACGCTTCATTAACCATTTCACCGTCACGCTAGGATTCGCCCAATATTCAAAAAAAATTGTTTCGCGAGTTTTTAGCAATTTTTTCCTTACTCTCCGTTGAAACACGAATTAAAAGAGGTCTCATTCATAAAAATCGGCCGAATAGAAGAGAAGTTACAGTATTCGAAATCCGAAGAAATCAACAAAACTTCTCCAAACAAAAAATAAAATGAAGGGGGAAAAAAGAAATGTATAAATTACAATTTAATATGATTGACCTCAGAATGTGACAAGCAATTCAATTATAAAAAGGAGAAAAAATTGAGTGAAATTACAAAAAATTAGCCTCTTGCAAGGGGCTTCCTTGTATGAGTTTTGACCTGAAGACAAGTAAATCCCGTTACATTATTAAAACGAAATTGACTCCATAGTTTAATGCCTTAGTTTCTTGAATACGATTATTTTAAGCTCTCGAAAATTTATACCAGCAATTTTACCCATGGGGTGATTTCCTGAGAGCTGATAATATCACGAATTTCTCATAGAGCCCTTCAAAAATGGCTTGCTTTTTGGGCAGCCGATTCGGCCATCAAACCGGGGTTTAAATGGAAGCTGATAATAACACAAAGCTCTGAGAAAAATTTTGAGATGAGTATAGGAACGGTTTGTAAATTACGAGGAGAGGCGGGCATTCTGTTCAGCATATCGATACATAAGTATTTTCACACGTAGAATTTAATTTTCACGTCAGGGAGTCGACATATTTTGATTTTTTCGATTTTATACGGAAAATGTATGGTTTTTCGGGATTGAAATTACTTACAATTGTTTCATGAAAAATGAATGCACCCAAAATGACTATAGCATTTTGACTTTCACATACGTGCACTCACTAAATCGATTGGTAAATTCAAAGAGTGGGTACATCGACCTGGTATATCAAGTTTCTGCAATTTTTCACGGCAAATCGGTAGATTTTCGGGATGTGGATTGCTCACTTTCAATTCATGAATGAATAAAGCATGGACATGGTTAAGCTTCTTTGCATGAAAAGACGTTTAAAATAAAAAAATCAAGACATATTTAATACAATTGCATTTATATCGAGTAAATCTCTTTTCAATAATATAACGGAATTTATAATACCGATGATTTGGGTATTTTAGCCCCAAAATACCTTTAAATCGACTTTATCTTCTAGGAGTTCGACAGAATTTTTCCTTTCTTCGCTTAAATTTTTCCGTAGCACTTTTCTTCAAGAATCTGATAAGATTTTGCTTGAGGCAGATCAAAAAACTTAAATTTGTTCGAATAGCTTTCTAGATTCACAATACACGGTCTCGTCAAGGTGCGTCGTTGACCTTGCACTGTTGGATCGTGAATTCTCTTGTTGTGCTGCTTGCCTTTTTTGAAATCTCTGTAAATGAAAACTAAAGGGGTTGATATGTGCGAGTTAATGACGCGCCTTATCAACACATTGTGTTGGAGTTCACTGCTTGTTTTTTTTCCTCATACTTTTCAGACAATTTTATTCGAAATTTCATCTAAAATGTCTAAAAAGTTCAAGGTATACAATATGCATAACTTTCCCCGAAAATATATGTTTCATCCGCGAAAATTTGGCAACTCCCGAAGGTTTATACGGCGTTCTTTCTTAGCACGGCAGCATACTAACCCGAATTAAATCGACGATGACGTCATCTCAGAGGTCAAAGTGTCACGGTTTCGTCCAAAAAACCTCGGTTACCGTCCAAAGTGCGGCGAGACCCTGCCACGAGTCACTAACCACGATGCCTCCTTCAGGGAGGAAAAAAAATATGTATGCTCGCACCGGCCGCGGATGATTTTGAGTTGGGATTTTTGACAGTTCTGATGAATGACTAATGAGCTTATCGATCCTGGAAGCGGCGGTGGGGGCGGAAAAGGGGGGACGGAGGGGGGGAAAGGGGGTCGGCGGAGCCCAGATCAAATATGCCACTCGATTACCGGTTGATTAATGATTCATTCGCACCGAAAGTTAAGCTCGGTGAAATTTCGAAGCCGATTTTCGCCTACGCACCGTTCACAAATCCCCCGGGTGAAAAAAAGGGAGTCTGGGGGATGAGGGGGGGAGGGGTTGCCCCGGAACCGAGTGGCCGTTTCATGCGGCGGGTTCAGCGTTGAGGGATAAGCAGACCGGGAGGTCGATCGGGGGTATTTATGGGGAGCAGGATGTGGTGCAACAGGACTCAGGGGGCCCATCATTAAATACGTAACGCTAAAAATTTTCGGATTTTTTGACCCCCTTAACGCACCCGTAACCCAGGTCTGCGGCTCTTGAAAAAGAAGACTTAACACCCAACTTCTCATTTCCCTTAATTTGTTTAGGTGCTGCTTGGATAAATACGAAATTTAATCAATTTTATCAGTTTTATTCACTTAAGACTGAAAAACTAGATTAGGTGATTTCAACTGGATTGCATTTTGCGAAAAGGATCCACGAGCATTTCAATGTCGCTAAGATTGTGAAACTTTTTTTACCTTGCAAATATAAACTGACCATCTTAAATGTTTTTATTTTTAGTCCCAATAAAATATGAATTCAAAGACGAAAATCACCTTTGTAAATTTGTTTTTGTGCATGATTTCGGAAATTTTCTTGCAAAGATAGTAAGTTGCACATTCTTAGCAACATTGGAATGCTTACGGTTCATTTTTAGAAAATGCAATCCAACTAATTGTCAGTTAACCCAAATTTGTGTTGAATGCAAACTAATTCCTATCAAAAAGTTATTGGAGTTATACTTCAACTTGGTGGAGCAGCACAAAATAGTGTCTGTACAACACCAGTTTGGGTTAGCTGAGTCGAAATAATCTCATCCTTTTTTTTCACTTGCCTGATACGGCAATGACTAAACAAACAATACTTATGCCCTAGTCAAAGGAAGAGGATCTAAAAAAACCGGACAGGAAATTTGGCAACGTGGTATACAAGTAGGCAGATTCTAATTCCATCTGTCATTTAAAGCGGACCAAAAAAAGTAATCCGCCAAGTCGCATCAAGTTTCAAGTTTTGTTCCTCCATAAGCTAAAATGTAGAATGCAATGTTTAACGACGGAAATAGATGAATTGAAAATCTATTTCTAGACTTCGAAATTTTAACGGGAGACCATGGACATTCAGTAAAATTCAAAACTATACTTCAAACAATTTTTTTTCCTCAAAATGAGGCTTATTACGTTTTTTAAACTCGGCTCAAATCACAGAAAGATCCCATCGCCTAGATTACGCCATAGAAAAATCCTACCGAGCTCTCTATGTCATTCTCCTTGAAAAACTTTAATAATAACCCCTTGAAAATAGCTGTATATTGTATGGAAAGATTCCGTTGGTAACTTGGCGCGAGGTTTCTGCGCCGGGCACACCGCAATCAATGAGTAATTTAAGTTGGAAAGTATTCAATTTTGTCACAATTAATGCTGATAATAAATCAGGCGAAAGGAATTAAATGGGATTAAAAGTGAACACCGGAATTCAAAGAGCGAATCATTGAAGGTAAATTAAGTTGGTCGACCCGTCGCCGCGCCATTGACTCCGACTGGGAACGCGCTCCAAGTAAGGATTTATCTCAGGGCTGATAAAGATAACGAGGTGGTAAAAAACGTTCCAAGTTTCGACAAGGTCTCAAAATTTCCAACACAGCTCTCAACCGATCCTGCCCCATAAATTCTCGCCCCTCGAACAAGTTTTTATCTTCTCTCGTCGTGGCCTGCCATAAATTTAAACTTATGCTCGAGCCTAGTGTCAGTGCACACGTAGTATCGCCTTCGAGACGAAGTCGTGATTATAATCGAATTCTAACCACTCAACCATCCGATGCTCTATCTAAAGCAATTTTTGAAAAAAAACCCAATCATCAAGAAGTGCTGTGTGCTTTTCTACGAAGAAATAAATGCTTATTCTGTCGTTCAGTGTGCAGACACGACCATTAAGGTGGTTTCATAACGATATCATACATACTTCACCTGCCGTAATTGAAAGACAATAGAGCACTAAAAGACTCGGGTAGGTATCTATACTGTAAGCATTCTGAGATCGTAATTTTTCACTTCATGTCACAGTTCACTCTACCGTTCTGCTTTGCAGCTTTCTATGATTTTTACTGCTATCGACAGGGAATAGTATTTTTTTCTGCGCCGGCCATCTTGCATTTTCAAAAATTCGAATTTGACTGATGATTCGATGTTCTCGTCAGGAAATACTCTTCGGTACCAAGTTTCACAAAAATCGATCGAACAGGAGCCGAGATAGCGTTTTACGCCACGTCCGCCATCTTGGATTTTCTAATTTTGAAAATTGGACTAAAAATTCAAGTTCTCAGTCAGAAAATACCACCTGTGTAATCAGTTTCATACAAATCGATCGAAAAGGATCCGAAATATCATTCACCTACCTCCCTCCGAAATAACGAAAATGCACTGACAATGAGTAATTTTGGGAGAAACAATTTGATGAGTTTCCTTGTAAAGTATAACATACAAAATAATTTCGGAGCGTTGGAGATCGGAACACATTTTGTCTTTGCTCAAAAGCACGAGTTTTATAATCATGGTTGGTCTCAGAGCTCGGAAACCGATCGCAACGGAGTCAAGTTGGGTTAAGTTAGGTCACGCAACTAAACTAACTCAGCGACAAAGCGAGAAGTATCACTCCAATTGAAGGCGCTCAATCTTGAGTTTGTGCACACTATTTCTACAGCTTCGATCAGTTGAACTTTTTAGGCTCTTTATCTCTTTCAGTATACTGTAGGCAGCCATGCTACGAAAAGAACAGCTTATGGATAATTTGATGTTGCCAAATTTCTTCTGATAAAATACAGATTTTCCGAGAAACGTGAATAATTTTACAAGAAAGGTTTATCCTCAAATTGTACTGCATTTTGAAAGAAGGAACCATCGCGATCACAGTGTTGTTAAAATTGTCAATTTTAATGGATAGTAATGGTGTGAATTTTCATACTTTGCAAATATTAAGTAATTTTAGAGAAAAGGATAAGTTGCACGATTTTGAAAACACTGTAATCGTGCTGGTTCCTTCTTCCTAAATGCGATCCAATTATTTAGCATGCCTATACATTTTTGGGGAGATATTCGTAATTTTTCTTGAATGTAAATGTTGCAAATTTTCCATGAAATGGTCCCTCTGAAATGACTTTCGTTCTAAGAAATAATACATACGAAGTAATTTCGGAACGTTTGAATACATTTTGTCTTTGTTTTACTTTTATAAGACCGATTTTTATGGTTTTCATCATCGTATATGATTATTAAAATATTATGATTCTGCAAATTTAAAAAAGAATTGGATTAAAGAGTTAATACACATCAATACTCTTGGTTTTTCAAATTTTTGAGTGGAATCTATTTCCACAGATCCCTTCGTAAATTCCAAAAAAATTCGTCACTTGCAGCGTGATATTAATCCGATGGCATGGTGCGTATGACTTGGAATCAGAAGCTAGCTGATCGACCGACCAGTAACCAGACCAATACGGAACCAGTAAACTAACCTAGTTGGCTACAATGATATTTTTATTTTTACACATATATATTTTTTCGACAATAATTTCAATTGGCAAGGTTTCTTTTTTTTACGTCACAACTCAGGATGAAAAAACATTTCACTGGAGACGGTTTCATTCGAAAAAAATGATCATAAAAAGCACAAATGACAAAGTGAACTTTTGTGAGCGAGACTTTATCACGGAAGCTGAGGCATTGAAATTCGAACCCTCCTTCGTGGAAGGATAACGGCTCAGCGTACAGAGGAGCAAGTCAATGACACGAAGTGGAAACTTCAAAATCTATAATTTCGTCACTAGAAAACATGCAAATATGAAAGTGGCTTCATCGATTGTAATCTTGAAATGTCCTCCAAGATCCCTTACAATTTACATTGTGACAATATAAACGCCAAAATTTGGAATTTTAGTGAAAGTACATCATGTGTGATTTCCCAAATAGGCGCGTTCCACTGAGCGGAGCGGCGGGAATTTAGCACTTGGAGTGGGTCTCGCTTGATTAAAAACCAAAGGTCCGTTGCCGCGTGTAACAGGAAGAATGTACCGATGGATAAAGTGAAAAGGGAATCGCTAAGCCGGACAAGCGGGGCGCAGAGCGGGGTCCAGACCCGAGCCGTCTGAGTATCAATGGTCAAGCAATGCAAATAAATAGGAAAAAATTAATATTAGATTGAGTGAAAAAGATAACGCTAAAATGGATCCCTGTTTGCTCATCAATTCGAGCCGAGCGGGATATTATGAGTATTTATAACGGCCGCTAACTCTCGGGCACACTGAATCCAGACCCCGAACAAGGATCCAGGGACGGGGATGATGAGGCGGGGGTGGAATCGAACCCGGCGATATATTTCACGGGGGAACCTTTCACACGGGTTCGTTGGGGCTCCCTTTATTTTCCCGCGCTGCTAAATCGTCACTGTTGATTGCACCTGGTTTCCTGGGCCCGATTAAACTTAAATCAAACTTAATTTTCGCCGTTTTTTCCCCGATACGCTGTTGCCTTGTTTGAGGGTAATAGACGTAATAAATATGTATGAGGACACTGGAAAAAAAAACACATTGGATCTAAAATCCAGACTCTTGAAAACATTGACAAGAAAAAGGACTCTTGATTCAATCAGATTTAAGCGTAAATCGAAAGGAAATCCGCTCAAATTAAGAGGCTTGGTTCTTGATTTAAGCTTAAATCTCATTGAATCAAGAGTATTTTTTCTTGTCGCTGTTTTTAAGAGTCGGGACTCTAGCCCAGTGTGTTTTTTTCCAGTGGACGCCAAAAAATTGTAAAAACACGGTTTCAGACGGATCAGGTGACTTGTTTTGATTGGATCCGAGCGTCGTGACTGTGTTTATTACCATTTTTTTGGTCTTGATTTACCAATTCAATCATTGCAGTTTTTCATTGGTTTATCGTTGAATAAGTTATTTATCCATCCGTGAGGAATAGTTGAAGCTTTGGGACCTTTTTTAAAAATTATTTTTGATGTTTTTTCGGTTTAAAATGGCATTGTTAGGTCCCCGAGACGTCCCAGGATTTTAAAAATACGAATTTTAAGCTTTAATACAATTTTCTATTAGATTTTATCTTCGTCATTGTATTGCTTTGTTTTCGTATTTTAATCCTTCCTGATGATAAATAAATGGAATATTTGGTCAAAGGCGGCTCTACCTGGTGTCAGAAAAACCATGCTTGGAAAAGCGTGCGTCCGTCCATCCGGCGTCCCTAAATCTGTGTACAGCCATAACTCAAAATCTATGGATCGTATTTGATACATCAAACTGGTGAGCTTGTATCGATATCGATTGGTTCGGCATGTAAACGTAGCCTAAAAAGTCAATTGAGTAATCTGAGATTACCCGCGGGTTTCTTGAGATAGGTTTTTGATTCCTAAGACTATAAAATGGTAATGAAAAGTGAAATTGCTAGGAATTTTCCCGTTTTCAGCTTTTCCTACCCAAATTCTGAAATTTTTGTTTGAGGTTATGTTCGATTGTTTTAGGCTGAACGATACATCGAACCACTATCGAGTGCGATCTACACAAATCCTGAAATTTTTGTTTAAGGTTATGTTGGATTGTTTTAAGCTGAACGATACATCGAACCACTATCGAATACGATCGACTCAAATCCTGAAACTTTTGTTTGAGGTGATGTTGGATTGTTTTAAGCTGAACGATACATCGAACCATTATCGAATACGATCTTTATCTTTATTTTTTCTTTTTTCGAGGAAAAAATTGGGATTTTATTTGGCTGAAGAGGAATTTGGAAGCATCACCCAAAAGTGGCATCCGTGTGGAGGACGGTTGCTTCATCGGGGCAGGTTCCGTTAAAAACAACGGTAATAAGAACTAATGGAATCCAGGAGTGGTGCACGGCGCGGCGGTGGATCCGTAATTAGAACTCATTTTGGTAGCGTAACTCGATTTATTTCGAGTTATTTGACTGGGGTCCGGGCCCGACTACGGCGATTGCAAATACAAAGGGTTCGCTGCGACATCGTTCAATGTGTAATTAGGCCGTTATTCGTTCGCACTAAATAACTGGCTTGTGATTAGAATTAATTAGAACAGTAGCAAGCGCATTGTGATGGGGAGCGGAGTGGTGGCTAGCCCTTCACGATGCAGTCAACGGGTTTTGCATGGTCTTTCCTCGCTCTAAATTTCGGTTTCCGCGCCAAATTGGTGAGAATCTAGTTGTTTCATTGGAAACGAGAGAGAGAACAACGAGAGGGAAACGAGATAGAGGGCCCGCGATCCGCGAATCCCACTTGTATGCTTTTCGGGTTAAAATTGAAAAATGCTGGTTTGCTTCGCACTGGAAAAAACTCCCTTGGATCCAGAGTCTGGACTCATAAAAAATTTGACAAGAAAAAATACTCTAATAAGATTCAATCTAATTTTTGCTTCAATCGAGAGACAGGTATCCTAATTGAAGCGGATTTTCTCTTGATTCAAGTAAAATTCCGATTAAATAAGTAATGTTTCCTGTCGAATTTTTTTAGGAGTTTCGACGCTGGATCTAAGAGACTTTTTCCCAGTGCATTTTTTTTCTTTTTATTTTCTTCCTCTTGAAAAAGGTTATTCTGAAAAGCGTAAATTTTAGCCCTTCCCCCATTGTTTGACCGAACTTTGCTCAGGTGTTTTAGTAGGTGTCTTCAATGCCTGGGCAAAAGTTTACCCCCCTTGGTAAATTAGGAAGAAGGGGGCAGAGGGATGAAGTTTCCATTTTTGCAAAACCTTATCATAGGTTTGCATCGATATCTCGCAAACAGTTTGAGTGTAAGAATCACGGCTCCCGCTTAAAAACATACCTATTAATATTTTAAATATAAAGATCTAAAATTAATCCGCTTTTCAGGAAAGATAAAAATATCGGGTTTAACAGCAATTCATTAAGTCGCATCCTCAAAAATCAAAAGTTCTTCTAGTCGCAAAACTTCTGTGAACGCTTTAAAGCCGAGAAAAATATTCTGAACATGAAAAAATTTGATAAACTTTTTCCTTAACATTAAGTTTAAGGAAGACATAAAACTTTAAACGTCTCTATCTCTCATTAAATTTCATGCGACTTGGTGTGTTTCTGTTGCATTCGGTCCAAGTAACAAGGGAGAATATCATAGAGAATGTGCCACCCTCTAATTTCTTCCAAAACCTATGATATCCTGCAATTTTCTTTGGAGTTTTTTTGGTTGGCAAAACGTTATCTACGCATCTGGATGTCTCGCCTTCATTTTTTAAATCATTCCGGACACAAACAAGTCTGGCTGCGCAATGCTCAACGTGAAATTAAAGCATTCACCAACTTACAGCGAGCACGAACCAGTATTAAAAAGAGGAAGCTTTTCAACTATAATACAGAAGCATCCAGTGAAATGCTGCAACGAAACGATACAAAGTATTTCCCGAAAAGCTGCTTAATATCATAATTACCGAATAGTCATTTGCTGTCTTATTGGAGAACACGTATGGTACTAAGAAGGATCAAATTAGATGCTTTCAACCTCCATCAGCCTCAGACCGTGAAACGACAAGCGTCAAAAGAAGCTTTCCACGAATAGGAAATACAAAAGGGATCCCTGATTTCAAATAAAGCGATACGTTTCTCATTTAATTCGTTACAGCTTTTAAGAGGTGAAAATCTCCGGCTGCAGGAAACTTGGACCGCTGGAGCCGGATCGGCGAAGACGACACGAACTCGTGAGCCTTACAACCCTCGGTGGACCTCGGATAGCGGAGCTCTTGAGACTCGGTCGTTTGCGCGGTTTAAGAACTAAGCGGCACAATTACGTAGCACTTAGCATTGAAACTCGCCCGACGAGGCGGGGAGAACTTTTTCCTGAGAAACGCTCTGACCTTTTAATTAACAACACTCTCGGAGCCATTTCGCTTGGTGCATCGAACTACTTTACACACTCGTTTTAGAAAAATCAAGGCTCACATTTTGTCGGATTTATTTCCTCCTTGCTCTGCGCAACTGTTCGGGACACTCACCCGTCTTTAGCCACCGCACATGCATGAGCTGAGCTTTCTTCCTCAAAGTTTCAGCACTTCAAAGAGCCCTGATAAAACTAAATGGCGAACAAACTTCAATGAATTGCGGTTACGGGAGTCCAAGAGGTACGGATGGATAACAACCGAGTATAATGGAGGGAACTTGTGATGGGGAACCCTGTTGGCAAAGTGACAAGTTCGACACTTACCGAAGACAAATATATGAAAGAAATAAAAAAAAGGTAATGAGAAAAGATTAAAAAACACTAATGATAAAAATAAAAAAATTGAGTGTTACTTCAACCACCAAATTTTAACACTGATTAGTTAATTAAATTTGAATTCTGAAGTAGCACATTTTGCAATGGAAAATGGGCATCTTTTACATTCACTAGCCCATGTTTACATTTCCTTTCACCTCAATATTACAAAAATAAACGTTTTTTTCTTTCCTTGCGCTTATGATTACAAGCAATTTAAAGCATTTTTTTACAACACAAAGAGATCCGTAGAAAAACCCTTGAAAACTGTTAAAATCATACATGGTAATTTTTAAGAGATTTTTTGTTTAGAGAGATTTACTACAGCACTCATAGAATTTTGTTTTTCAAGAGCGGAAGGTTTGAATTCACACGTTGATTAGTGTAAAATGTCTTAGTTAGGAGTTGGTCTTGAAACTTCTCATCGCGATAATTGTATTTTACGTGAAATTTTTATGAGAAAACATCGACGGTGAGACGATCAGACTACGTATCTAGGTTTGCAACGATGCAGACCTCCTATTCTTTATTTTAAAAATGAAAAATTACTAACGTCAATTCTTGAAAACTTCCGAGATTTTTCTTCTCTGGACGAAGTAAACTCTGTTAAACTTTCAAGAAATGATATTGATTTGCTTTCCATCAAGAAAATAAAATGGGAACAAATATTTTTAAACACCGTAAAGGAGGTATATGTACGTAATGTGGTAGTTTCGGCATCAATTTATATCATATTGCTTAAATTCACACCTTGTCAGGTCGTCCGTTTTATAGCTAAAAAAAAAGGCACTGAGATTGCTGCATCTCTCGTGTGCGACAAAGACATCCTCTTGGATAGAAAGCTTGAAAAAACTCGTCCACTTCTTCCCTTTTTCAGACCCGCACCGATATTAGCGATTTCAATCGAAGCTTTATTTATCACCGAGCTCTGATCTATTTCGGAAGATCCCCCTGTCAGCTCGTAAATGAATCCGTAACAATTACAGTTATCGGTGGCAACAGATTTTATCAGTTGAATCCTTTCCGATGAGAGAGCAAGGGGGCACCGTGGCAAGTAAATACGCTTGCCGAGGATACAGTAAAGCTTCCGAGAAGCTGAAAGAACTTCGATTTGCCATTTAATCCAGGTGACAGCGCTTGAAGAATTACGGCATCTGCCCTGTGCGACGCGGAGCTGTGAGAATTGTCAGGATTTCTCGAACCTGAACTTCTCGCACATTTTACGATTTAACTTAGGGCGGAGTTAAACAACTTAGCTACAGTTTCAGGGATCTGAAGATTGAAGATACATCCCGCCGGTGGGAATATAAAGCACCGAAGAGCGAGGACAGAAAAATTAAGAATTACACATATGCAATTAAGGGTCTATTTTTCAGATTATGAATCGTAAGCAAAACGAGATTTATTTTGGTTTCACATTTGGGCTGTTCTTAAATCGTTCATTTAATCACAGGGTCATTCTAGGCAGAGAATAAATTAAAAATTTGGCGCTCTGCAAAAGATAATTCTTGTTTCTCTGTTGCAAAAAAGCCACGACAGAAGAAAATTATTGTTAGAACAACCTTAATTGGCGATCCACATAGGATGAGTACTGAAATTGGAGTTTCTTCATTTCAAACAATGAGAAGGGATAAAGTTAAATCAGATACCCATGAGACATGAGAATGAAGGGGCAATTAACATAATACAACAGTTCAACAAAAAATACCGCAGAGGATCGAAGACCTTGAATTTTTGGTAAGGTTCAGCTAAACAGAAGAAAAGGGGAGGGTCTCATTGCTGAATTCAATTTAATTCTGATAATTGAATTAATTAAGTGACTCAATTCGAGGGAGAGAGAAAGGATTTTACAATTTCAGTACATCAAATCTATTCCAATCGGTGGAAAATCTAATGAAAATCTAATCCTATGTTAATACCAGGTGTGAAAATACTCTTAGATTTACAAATAATAGTGTAAACGATATTATCGAGTATAGCTCGTTTCGGAAGTCACTACAACTTAAAATAAGATATTCTTTCCCCTTCTTTCTTTTCATTCTGTCGCTCTACCTCTCTATCTCTCTTGTAAGAAGAAAACAATATGTCTACTACACAGAAACAGCCGGACGAATAGACTATACACAGATAAAATGACATGCAAAAATCACGATAGGCACATTTAAAAGTCTGAAATCCACTTATTACAGCGCAGTCAGCGTGCTTTTTAAAAGACTTTTTTAAATTTCTCTTAACCACAGGCAGTTTTTCTCAGTCGCCAGCGACGAGATTCGCACACAAAGAGACATAAGAAAACCCACCCTACGTAAACAAACAATCTTGCAAACTTTTTATCGCGCGTAATTCCAATCGCTCTCAAGCGTTTGTTCCTTCCTTATCGCTTGCAAAAACAAAAGCTTTAAATCAATTGAAATCGTAAGGGAAAAAGTTGACAGTTTACGAGTTTGTTTGTTCACTTAGTTTAGGTTTTCTGACGTCCTCTGCGGGCAACACTGATCGCCGGCCACTACTGAAAAATGCCTGCGGACGTGGAAATTTGAGAAGACTTGTCACAAAGTACGCAAATTCCGCACTGAGGAGAAATTTGCAGACATTTAAAGGCTCAGCCGATAGGGGACGCTTTTTTGTTTCAACTTGCCTCTTGAATTCTAGTAAACTGAGGGCAATACTTTCAAATGGCGCACCAGCTCAACAACATTATGGCGAAGAAGAGCCTGACATAATGAGAAATAGTTTAATCTGTGATACTTTTATTTAGCGCTTCTGATGTCAAAGCATGGATGACGCTAATCGTTTTTCTATGATTTATTTTTTTAGCGGTAGTGTAGTTTCCTCAAAATTGATAGTTGGAATTTTGGTGAGAAAGTTCTTTCATAGCAACTGTGTTCATCTTCTTTGAGGAGCTTAAAAACACGTCTACGTAAAAAACAGCTCTGCACTTCTACACTACGAACTAATTAGAGCTTCCCCGCTTGTTTCATCTTTCTGATCCTCCCCTTCCTCTTTTTCTTTCCCGTCCATTTTCTCTAAATAATTATTTTCTTCTTCTTCTTATTTTTCTTTCTCTCCTCTACTGATTTTCCCCACGCAGATAGGTGCTTTTATGGATGAGCTAGAAATAAATATTTCCTACTGCAAAATGTAGCTCACATCATATCAGACCTCTTAAAATGATTTAATCCACTGTGCGGCGCACAGTGAGTCAATTAGCGAGGTCGGACATGAAATTTTTGACTAAAACTGCAAATTTTGATGTTTAATTTGTCACATTTTAAATTTTACGAAGTGCCTCTACAGGAAAATTTCACGAGAAAACCAACGGAACACTTTTAATACATTACAGTTTTGTATAAACGTAGTAATAAGCTTTTACAGTTTTCAAATTTTGTCTGCCCTCTCCCATTCACCCGATCCACTGTGCGGCGTTGAGAATCAAAAACATGCATCGAGAACTTTATTTTGAGACGAGAGAGTTTCGAGCGTGGCTGTGGAGTGGGGGAGGGGGTTGCTAGGGGATTAAGACTAGGAATTTTCATGAACAGAGCACGCTCGTACCCCGTACCCCTTGCGATTTTCTTTGCGACTAAATACGTCGCGTATTAATATTCATACACACATAAATTAGTTACGCGACTTCTTTTGTCCTCGCAGTTGGGGCGGAATTATAATATTACTAGCAACCAACCCGTGCTTCGCACGGTGATAAACCGTCATTAATGAAATTACACCATGTTATAACAATAACTTTTGTATTAATATATTTTACTATACCTCTTATGCCCATATTTATATTTTTAATATAATTATTCAGAGGCTACAAAATTTTTTTACATATGGGGGCTGTTGTTGTACCCATCAGCGAAACAAAAAACATGTTTGCGAGTATCAATTTTGTAAATATGGTAGTAATTTATAGACCCAGCAGTCTTGAAATTAAAAAATAAATAACTGTTGTAAGAAGATGTATTTATTAATTTCAATAAATAAAAAAGGCAAATTTTGAGATGTTGCTCTACACTAAAAACATTAAATGAAAAATCATACAAAAGAATAAACTTAAAAAATATAAAATCATGAGTGTGACAGACATTTTGAGATCTTGCGCTAGACCTAAAAAAGTAGTTCAGTTATTTATTTTAATTGAATAGCAACTTGAATTGACAATAAATTTTGAAAGAAGATATAACATGCTCTGAAATTTTGGAAATAGGAATTGGAATTTTGAATTTATCATCATTTAATAACAATTTAAATTTATAATCTGGAAAAATTAAATTATTCCGGAAAATAATTTCGGACTTTTAAATGTGAAGTACCAGTATTGTGATACCTTGCATTTCAAAAAAGAGGAGGTGAACGGCCATTTTAACAGATGCTGTCATAATGGTCTTCTCAGACTTGCCGAGCCTGGAATCGAAGACCAACTTCGCGACCTCTTCTCCAAACCTATTTTCATGACCAACATTTTGAGGTACAACAGTTGTATGGCTTTTGCATCTCTGTCTGCTTCCAAAGCTCATATAATTTTGAACCAAATCTTCTGCTATTGAATACGAAAAATCATGGAGAATTTAAGTTTTATGTTGATCAGCTTCTCGAAAGAAAAATAAAATTTCTAAGGAAGTCTGCAACGTCGCAAAAGAAGAAACGTCGTGTCTCATTTTGCCCAAAAATATGTATGTATAAAATTGAAGGCATTATGACTGGCATCTCTCAACTTATATTCGTATGTAACGATAAACAATGGGACGCGTTTGCTACGGCGCCTTGATACAACTATATAACCTCGACGGATGTCCGTATTGCGTTCAAAAAATTGAAGGCATTTTGACCCCCTGCTCATACTACCTGTAGTTGATTCGATCGACAAACGCGTTGGTCGGCGGTGACGGGGACTTGATGCATTTTCTTAAACTTGATGGATGTTCGTATCGCACCGACTGTAGTGCGAAACCACGTATCTCCATTGCGGTGTTTCAAAATTTCCCGTTCTTAATTCTTCTCTTCCATGAGAAACAATCCAAATTGACGACTATAAATTTTGAACCAAATCTTCTGCAATCGCATACGAAAAATCATGGAGAATTTAAGTTTTATGTTGATCAGCTTCTCGAAAGAAAAATAAAATTTCTAAGGAAGTCTGCAACGTCGCAAAAGGAGAAACGTCATCTCTCATTTTGCCCAAAAATATGTATGTATAAAATTGATGGCATCATGACTGGCCTCTCTCAACTTATATTCGTCTGTAACGATAAACAATGGGACGCGTTTGTCACGGCGCCTTGATACAACTATACAACCTCGACGGATGTCCGTATTGCGTTCAAAAAATTGAAGGCGTTTTGACCCCCTGCTCATACTACCTGTAGTTGATTCGATCGACAAACGCGTTGGTCGGCGGTGACGGGGACTTGATGCATTTTCTTAAACTTGATGGATGTCCGTATCGCACGACTGAAGTGCGAAACCACGTATCTCCGTTGCGGTGTTTCAAAATTTCCGTTCTTCAATCATCTCTTCCATGAGAAACAATCCAAATTTACGACTTCAAATTTTGAACCAAATCTTCTGCTATCGAATACGAAAAATCATGGAGAATTTAAGTTTTATGATGACCAGCTTCTCGATGGAAAAATAAAATTTCAATAATGTTTCCATCACAATACTGGCACTTCACATTTAAAAGTCCGAAATTATTTTCCGGATAATCATTTTCGATAATATTATCAGTGCTTTGCCGAAATGAATTGAGGTTATTTCCCTGTTCACCCCTACGTCGTACCTTATCTATCTCACTGAGATAGCCATCATGCCGCACTTTGCGTCGCGCGGATAAATTGCGAGAAACATTGCCACGCTTCGCCGGACGCCCACGTTTTCGACTCCGATCCATTCTCAATATTAAAACGAATACGCGCACTTTACTAAAAATTCGGGATTCTTCATACACGACAAATATTAACAAAATTCAAAAGACGACGCGCACTATACGAAAAAATCGGAATTCTTCATAAACGACGAATATCCATGACGACGAACGCCTCGGGCAGCCGAGTCATCAGGTGACCGAGAACGAACAACTTACAATCCTCTAATTACATCAACTTTCAAGAATGAACGCAGAACATTCTTAACACATATGAAAATATATCGTGAAATCACAGATTTCGTGATTTCGGCAACACTGCTCCGGTTCGGAATCTCCAAAATTAGACAGAAAAAACAGCTGATCGAGACGCAATAAAAGAAGGGAAACCACGACGACCAGACGACGACGATCGATCGCGGAACACCGCTCTAACACACGGGTCACCCTTTTTTAGCGTGTTTTCAACCCTTAGAATCAAAATTTCAAAAATCGGACGACGAATTGCACCCCTTTAGCACGAACCGCACATGCGTACAAAGTTTCAAGGAAATCCGCCTTCGGAAGTCGCTGAAACATTGGGTACAAAATTGGGGCCTCTCCTTTATAGTTTTAGATGAGCGCGTTGTCAAACCCAAAGAAAAATACTTGGAGCCGCGTTCATGGTTGTTTTTTAGGCAGCTCCTTCCCTCAGAGAATCATGATTAAGGGAGGGATCTTAAACAAAACATCATAGAAAGGACAAATTTTATGAATCTCGAGAAACATTGAACAGTATAACTTTGGAAATAGACTTTTATAGGGGGTTAGAATGATTTGCCTCAACAAAAAATTAATAATGCGGAGATAATAATTGTGTGATACTTGAAAATTTTTCGGTGCTGACCTTAAAGGTTTTATAAATTCAGTTTCTATTCTGTATTTTTCGTTTTTTTCAGAGGCAACGTTTCTTCCACAGCACTGAGCATTTTTTTATACGCGTCGTCGCTGTTGGCAGCTCATAGAAAGCCAGCACGCCTTCAATTTTCCTAATGCAACAAGGACACCCGTTGAACACGAATAGTTGCATTCAAACGCCGTCGTTGAAGTCTAGTCCTTGCGTCCGCCGACTGAAACAGTAGTTTTCGTATATTCACTAATGAACTACCCATGTTTTATGTTCATCTCTACGGTCATGTTCATAGCCGCATTTGTTGCTTTTCCTAAGGGAGGTGCTATACAGTCAGCATATTAATTGAGACGGCCTTTAAAACAGAGTCATTAAAGGGACAATTTTGTTGAGCCTCAAGTAAAATGCAACACAATAACTTTTTCTTGCAAAGAGTTACAACGATTCAACGATCCAAATAATTTGAAAAATTAAACAAAATATCATAAGATGTTGACAAAATTTAAGGCGAGGGCGGAAATCCACCTTAAAATGTGCAAAATTTGCAGTATTGTGTATTTGTATTTTTCATTCATGAAGTAGGATATCATTGTCATCCCTTGCAAGGGTCCTTACCCAAAGTTTGATTGTTGAATTTAACTTGGGGTTGGTTAAAATTGCCTTTTTATGAAGATATTAAAAAATCCCCGAATGACAATGGAAACCGTATGAGGCCTCCTGAGAAAATGATATGTTTAAGGAACTTCTACATAGTAATACGACCCTTAACTCGGGATTTTTCCGCAGTCACGAATCAAGTGTTTCTTCGTCCAACTTGGCGGCTATGTTTATGAGTCAACTTAGTTAAGGAGGAGTTAGTTTGACTCGCGCGACTCTTGTTTTCGCAACGTTGCCTAAGTTCAATTTTATTAGACCAATTATTTCTCTTTTCCATGTTGAGCAATGCGAGGAAATTCGGATCCTCTTAAAAGTGGCAACGATATGTTGTAATGACGGTGATGCGGAATTTCTATTTAACTTCGGTCGATGCACTGAACATTCACGCTTCGCACACGGTAAGGATGTTTAAAATGATACGAACTAGGTCAAACTAAACGGTTATTTGTAGTTAGTATTGGTATTGTCACTTTGACTAATAAAAAAGGAGTCTGCGGGAGCAATGGATAGAACATGTAAAACGTTCGATAGAAGTTTGAAAGTTAATTTTTACACCCTTATTTGATGTATACCCTAAGAATTTGCTCAAAACTAAACTGATACTTCCAAAAGGATGAAGTGTTTAATTCTTTTATTTTTAAAAGTCCTTGGCCTGAAAAAGAGCTTGCATTTTGTAGTAAAAGTATGCGCTAAGTGCAAAATCCAGTACCAAAAGCAAACCATTTACACTATACGTGGATTCTTTAATAGAAAGTATTTGTTAACAAACATGACTTCACTTTAAGTCACTTCAATCGGGAGTAAAATCATGACATTTTTAGACAGTTTTTAGAACGAATACCTAAATTGGGGGAAAACTGCGTCGTTTCAACCAGAATGAACCTAAAAGCATTTATTTTTGCCTAATTGTACATGGAATTTTAGTTTTTTATGCGTTGCATGGTTTGCAGTTTATCAAGTGTTTAATATCAAAATTAGTGTATATTAGATTTTAACAAGACTTTGGTGCAAATTCTCTTTTACACAACTTTTTTCATACTTATTTCTCACAAAAAACTTACTAAAATAATAACGAAAAAGGTTCTCCGACTCGTACATTTCAATAATTTTTTTGCGTTTTTTTAAAGTCCAAATTTAACAGTCGATGCTACTGGGGGCGCGGGGTCTAAACAAAACGAAGAGATTGAACGATTCACCCCTTTCCACGGCCGTCATACTTTTGTTATCGAGAGGAGCGGCTAAAAAATATTTGCAGCTCAAAGAAAACGATAAATTATCTTGGAAAATGAGCAGTTTGAAGCGAGAAAATATTTCATTTTTGAAGTCAAAGTAACAAAAACGGCGGGGTCAAGGGATTTTCGGAGCTGCAACTACACGAGGCGACAAGCAGGCCCGGGGGGAGAGGGGAGGAGTGACTGCACAATAAAGTACTCAAACAGAAAGCTTCATAAACTCGGAGATAAATTGCGTTTCCAGCCAGAGGTCCTTTGTTTTTCTGCTTGGGATCCCGTATTATGTAGAGCGATAAATACTCTCAAGAGGGCTCCTCGCGGGGTCAACATGTTATACTTCAACTTTTTAATCCTTTTAAAAAAGCCTTCTTTACAAAAATCGTTTAAGTTTTTTCGCAAATTCCAAGTTTGAAAATTTTACTTCAAAATTCTTGTTTGGAAAAAAACATCTTTTCTAATCTTTTTAGAGAGCACTGTGACGCTTAAAATACTTTCTTTAAAATATCTTCAAAATCAAAAAAATATTTTACAGACGTCTTCTAAGAGGAAAAAAACTAACATATTTAAAAAAGATACTTTGAAACCTTTTAGGAGCTAAGATGTGGTGATAAATACTACAGACAGTATCTAAAAATTATTAAACCATTTTTAAAAAGTTTTCACTGAGCTAATTATGTAGTACGCTTAATTTTCTCATAACATAAGATAGGAAATTCCAAAATTCCTGGTCTTCGGATGTTGTCTGACGTTATTTGTCCCTTGATACATTTTTGAATCCAATTTATGTAGATAGATACAACGCATATAGTTATAACAAAGCCACATCAGCTATTGCCAAATTTGACTGGGCAATTAAATTTTTACGAGAGACCGTTTATGCATATTCCTTTGGAAATTTCAATGAATTTGCTTCGTACTAGGCAGGAAATTCACTGAAATTGAAAAAAAAAATTGCACGATCGTTTTTATGTAAACAATGAAATTGCCTGACTAAATTTGGCAAAATCCGACGTGGCTCGGTTCCATCCTGCTTAATGCGGTCTATATTAAGGTAAGATTTTTTTACTTTTTCTTACTCTGTAAACTTATTTGGAAGCTCTTGGAAGGTTCGCGTGGGACGCACTGGAAAAAAAAAACACATTGGATCTAGAGTCCAGACTCTTGAAAACATTGACAAGAAAAAATACTCTTGATTCAATCGGATTTTTGCTTGAATCAAAACGAAATCCGCTTAAATTAAGAGGCTTGGTTCTTGATTTAAGCTAGATTCTGATTGAATCAAGAGTACTTTTTCTTGCCGATGTTTTTAAGAGTCTGGGCTCTAGATCCAATGTGTTTTTTCCCAGTGCGGCAAAGCGGCAACCGGGAAATGAACGGGTATTAAACGTCTATTTTTCTCCGGAAAAAACCCGCGTCAGGAGTGCTGGGGGTGCGGTTTAAGCACGGAACGAAAAGAATGAATTGGGGCAAACTAAATGCGAACCACCGATCCGTACGTGCGAAATCAATCGGGAACTCGAACTCCCGGGCGCGGAGCCGGGAAATAAAATCTTAGCTGTAAATTCGCCCCGACAAGCGTGGCGGGGGAAACGGTGCAGTATGTTGAGTTCCTAATGGCCCAGCAAATTGATAAATTGACGACGCATCTCGGCGAGTCGAGGCGCGCGCGTTCGAATAATCGGATTGATTTATTTTTAAGAGGTGGCGGCACTGATCGAGCATCAACTATCAAAGAGCGGATCCGGAATTGATATTTGCGCCGCGGCTCCGGCGGGGCCCCTAAATCTCCCTTATGCATCATTTAGCCCTGTCAAATAAATATTCAAACAAAGGCAAAGCGCGCCTTTAAACTCTAAATGATTACCATAAAACCTCGCCATAAACCCTTGCTTAATATTGACGTCCCGCGATTCGGCTGCACTCGGCCGCGTGAGTTACGGCTATCCGCAGGCTCCATCACTTCCTTGCGGCTTTCTAATGGCCCCTTCCGACGCCTCGCCCTTATCAATCCGCATTAAAATTTCAACCCTTCCCACTCAACGCTCGGCCCCGCCGCCGATCCCTCACCTTCCGACCGACGGTCGAGACAATTGCCCAACTTGGAGTCATACAAACACTAGGGTACCTAGATAGACAGAGTATAGAGCTCCTGCGATGCAGGACCTGCACACTGAAAAAAAAAAACTCCGGCCGTGGAAGCCGTACTTACCGGCTACAGACATATCGTCCGCGTTTCGGGCTTAGAGATCGAAAGTTCCGGGGGTAGCACCCAAAGCAATCTGAGCTACGGCTCCAGCACCTGAAACTTCCAGCCTCTGAGCCTGGAGCCAACGGTGTGTCTCTAAAGGCCGTTATATAGACATACCGTCCGCGCTCCGGGCTTAGAGGCCGAAATTTTCGTGTGCAGGACCCAGAGCAATCTAAGCTACGGCTCCAGCACCCGAAACTTCCAGAATCTATGAGCCCGGAACGAACGGTATGTCTATAGGTATGACCCGTAACTTCTTTTGCAGCGTATGTGTCAGATATTAGCGATTTAAGCACTATTTCCCGTGTACTAAGGCCTTGTCATTGCGGGGAGTTTCATGGGATTTGTCCCAGGGAAAAACCTCACTTGCGATGTTGGGAAACATATTGAGTTTGTCAATACTAATTACAGTGCCAAGCGGAGTCCTTGTGGAGTCCTGAGAATGACTCGGAGAGAAGAAGGGGAAATTGTGTTGTCTTGTTAAATAGGGACAAAGCCCAGAAGTTTCATTCTTGCGATTCGAACTTGGGGCACATCCCATGAAACGTTCCATGGATACAAGGCCTAGAATGTTGTTGTACAAAACTTTGAGATCAGAAAATGAATATACCTTGAGAACACCCATACGAGCTCAACCTGGGTAAACAGAGGCGGATCCAGCAATTTGGCAATGCCGGATTGCCTCCATTTAAACCCATGCTAAATTATCGATTATTGTCGGAGTACCTGGCCCTCCAAGAATCGATACATTTCCATAGGTTTAAATGAAGAAAAGACAGTGTTGCCAATTTGCTGGATCCGCCAATGTGGGTAAATCTTGGGAAAACCTTGGATACCCATTCTTGGGTACACCTTGGGGTATAGGACAATGAGTACTCCTTGGGACAGCCTTGGGTACCCATTCTTGGGCACACTTTAGGATAAGAAAATGAGTAAATAGAACTCACCGATGACAGTGAGGTTAACTCTGGAGAAGCGAGTAGGGGCCCTGCTGAAGTCGACTCTGCACCGGTAGAGGCCGCCGTCGGACTGTTGTATGCCCTCCAAGATGAGTTTGGCGTCTTGGCCGTTGAGTTTGAAAGACGCGCGGCCGTTGAGCGATTCCCTGTTCCAGTGCTGCCCCTCTCCTCGCCGCTTCTCCCGAAAGTCGATGCTGCAAACATTCAAAACAAGTTGATGCTATATCTGCTCAAACAAAACAACATATACACACTTCAAACGAAAATGTCTACCTAAAAGAAGAGGACTATGATATATAAGATAAGGAAATAGCACCAACGAATTCCATTATAATGTCAACAGCGGGTGCCTCAATGTTTCCATCAAAATGAGTCCGGATTACTTCATTCATAGGTCCCCATGTTACGTCATCATCAAGAGTTCCGATGAAGGCATCCGTTCAAACAATTGGAGCGTCAAAAAGCACCATTTGAAGTCATTTTAATGTATGTATTAGTCGCTTTTACAGCGCACTAGGGCGCTCTGCGACACTTATCTACCACTATAGAATATTTGTCAAGGTAGAGATTTTAAGAAATCTGGCATCTCTCCACCTCTTTTCGGGGTAATTTGTCAATTTTATTATGATCTTAAATGAACTTGTGATTAAGATTTGAAACTGAATAAATTTGATATAATATTAAACAATAACCCTATATCAGCCTTTAGCAGAAAATTTCTTGTGAGACCTCCAATTTAGTAAGGATTTGCTGAGCCTGCCCATTACTCAAAATGCGTAAAGGTATCGCACTGAGTAAACCATTCGCTACCGAGAAAATTTTCGTAAAAACATCGACTTTTTAAAAGCTAATTTATCTGATAAAAGATAAATCCAGGGAACGCATGATGAAAAAGCGCTGAGCGAGCAGTTATCAAAATTCAATACAAATTAAAAAGAGTCGAAATGGACGCGGTTGATCGAGAGAAGATTTGAGACAAACAATCAAAACATTCATAACGCGATAAATTCAAGCTTAACCCCGATTTATCTATTTTTAATGATTTTTCGGGAATAAAGCTCGCAATAAAATATCACGTTCCGAAATTCGAGGGGAAGTTCGAGAAATTCTAGTTAGCAAACTTGCTCGGGTGGTGTTTCCCGTTCCGCGCGGATCTGTAAAAAAAAGCTGAAAATAAAACGGTCTTTGAAGGTGCGTTTGCTCGAGCGCAGCCTTGTACTTCTTGCAGGAACGGCTCAATTTTCTCGCAGCGAGCAGCCGAGTTTTATGGAGAGTTGACAACAAAGTTGAAGCTTCGGCGCTCGTAAAAAAGCATATTTATTGATCTGAAAATAAATGCCCCCCCCCCCGCCCCCCGGAATCAGGCTCTAAAAACGGCAGATTCGTCGTCGATTTGATTAAGAATCAAAGAGGTCGGATCGTAAAAACGGGCATTATCGGAGGACGTATAAAACGCGCCCACCCCCGACTCGACAACGGGAGCCTCGACCCCCGGATAAAACACCGATAAACTGGCCATTACAAATTTTATAATTTTTACACATTGTCATATCATGGCAGGCGGTGCAGAGTTTTGTAGGTATCAATGGAGCCCACCCCTGTGCCTTGTCCTTACATGGAAGTGGACACCCCCGTCGCCAGGTGGCTGAGTAAAACCATCATTTCCCGCTGAGCCCTCAGAGGAGGGTCATAATGGAGAATTTTGCTTCATCTGAGAGTGCTTAAGGTGATTCGATAGACGCCATATTTTGTGTCAGAGCGGCATGCGATATATCGCATCAATCGGTTCCATTTTTTCAGCTACTCGTCATTTTTCTCCATTTTGAGATCGCAATTCTGTTGTCAGGAGACTTAAGCACTCACTTACCAATTTTAACAAAGAAATTCAACGTCATAAAGGCGTGGTTTTTTAGAGAGAAAAATCGCATCGATTGAGTTCGATACAGATCGGTGCGAGTTTTCTCTCTGAAAAAACCACGCTTTAATACGTTGAATTTCTTTGTTAAAATTGGTCAGTGAGTGCTTAAGTCTCCTGACAACAGAATTGCGATCTCAAAATTGGAGAAAAATGACGAGTAGCTGAAAAAATGGAACCAATTGATGCGATATATCGCATGCCGCTCTGACACAAAATATGGCGTCCATCGAATCACCTTAAGAAGCTGATTACGCAGTATATAAGACAATTTCTGACATGGGAAATAGCATAAAAATAGATTTCAAAATGAAAAAGTGCACCACCTAGTGACGTCATATGGTGGCATTTTCCATTAATACACGTGGATGGAATTTAGCAGAAGGGAACCAGGAGCATTCCAATGTCGTTAAAATTGCGCCAATTTTTTACCTTGCAAATAGAAACTGATCATCTGAACAAGTTTTATCTTGATTCTCCATAAATAATAAATTTGAGACAAAAATTGATGTTGTAAAATTAATTTTTGCATAATTTCAGTAATTTTTTTTCAAATAATGTAAGTTGCACAATCTTAGCGACGTTGGAATGTTGTCGGTTCCTTTTTGCAAAATTACATGTATTTTAGCAGATTAGATAACTTTATCATGTCCTAATTGTTCAATTTATGAACAAATAAGGGTATACTTGTGTTCAGCACACCTGTTTTTTCCGGCCTGATTTACCAATGGTATCTTTTTGCCACAACATGCAAAATTTCTGGCATACGTGTGACTAAGATCTATTCTACGATCTATCAAAGTAACACAATTTTCATTATTTCAATATCAGCCGGGAATATTAGAAAATTGACAAATTAGAAGTTTCACATGTATAAAGTTTTACAAAACTTTTACGCATGAGGCTCGTTCATATTAATTTTTATCATCCCTCATAATTTAATTACATTTTTTTTTTTTAAAAAAAAGGCTGGCTTTAGGAAAAATTTTGTATTTTAAGTGTACAGCAGGAACTTACAATGATTTCTAGGAAGTAGTTTGACAATTCCGCATACGAACACTCAGCTTTACGAGGCTACTTTGCAAAAAGCACTAAAACGGACTTTGAATGGGACTCGTAAACGATCTCCTTTTGCATGCACGAAAGGTTGAAAGATGTTGCGACGAGACCTACATACACGAGGACACGCCGAGGGTGCAAGAATTTCCCTATGACTCGGCAATCCCCGTCCTCAGCCGTTTCAAATGTCCTCATCCTCATGATCTCCTTTTTTACCGTCTTGTTCAATTTGCAAATGTCTTGTTTTCTCTCATGTCTACAAGTTTATTCCCATTCTCGTCTGATCCCTTCCGAGTCCCGCTGAACCGTTGAGTGTAATGTGCTGGGCGCTCTTCATCCGGAACATGCCAGACATTGAATTTGAATATTCACATCGTGCGTAATCAGTGCCCTGACCAGTGGCCATGTTCGTGTCCACGCGTGACTTGGTTCTAGACACCCGTTTAAGTGTTTGGGAAGTGGAGGCAGATCTAATGTTGGCGAACAATGGACTCAAAGGAAGCAGATATAGCTACTAAATAGTGGGTCCTTATATGGTAACGGCATCCAGATACTATGATAAAAAAACACCTTGGATCTAGAGTCCAGACTCTTGAAAACATTGACAAGAAAAAATTACTCTTGATTCAATCTGGATTTTTGCTTAAATCAAAAGGAAATCCGCTCAAATTAAGAGGCTTGGTTCTTGATTTAAGCTTAAATCTGAGTTGAATCAAGAGTATTTTTTCTTGTCGATGTTTTTAAGAGTCTGGACTCTAGATCCAATGTGTTTTTTCTTTCCAGTGTAAGCGGCATCTAAAATACTTTGATTCAAAAAGTCTCATAAAAGTACGAGATTTTCAGATTTTTAATGAGTTAGGTAATTGATTAAATCTCGCGCTCATTCTGAAAAGGACCCTTAAAATTCAGCGTATACACGTTGGATATCATCTTTTGATTACTGAATCCTACCGATTAAAAAAATACAAATATCCACACAGCGGCCAATCTTCGGTGGTCTGTGGGATACGGTTGACAAATTAAATTTCTCTACACCTGTGGTAAGTCTAATGTTATGTCGGTTTCTTACCTGTAAAATGGTGTGGTCTGATTGTGTTTGAACCACATGATAAGGTCGATTCTATCCTCCACCGCATTATCGTAGATGGACATGTTGCATGGTAGCTTCGCGATGCCATCCAATACTGCCTCTACGCTTGATATGGGTCCTGCAACAGATGAAAAAAATATAGATGACAACTAAAATATGACGGCATTAAAGGAAACAAATATAAATCAAAGGCAATGCATTTGGGCTGACGATGAAAAATAATTTTGATTTCTCACGACCATATCTTTCAAGTGCAATTAATGCATCGATATTTTCAACCCGTTGTGAATTGTATTCCGAGGATCGGGAATAGCCGCACTGGAGCACATTTAATCTCTGACACCTTAATGGGGGCCATATTAGTTTTTTTTTTCCTGAAACAGCTCCTTTCCTAAGAAAGCCTTTTATATGTTACACGGTGATTCAGGAAAGTTGAAGACGATCCTTAACATAACATCATAAAAAGCTCGCAACTTTAAACAATCGCAAATATAATTCAACAGAAGAACTACATAAATAGCCCAATGCAAGGAGTAACAATTACTTTCCAGTGCAAAATATAAAAAAATACAGATGGAAAAAGCCAATGACTTTTATAAACTTAGCAAACCTTTACTAACAATATTCGAAAACCTGCAAAATGTTTCCTTTGTAATTTTAATTTTTTTGAGAGACAAATCACCGAGATCTCTTTCAAGGCTCTACTTCTAAAGTTATACGTTTAACTGAGTTATTGTGTACTGTTATTGCAAAGTTTATACCGAGTTTCACTCGAAATTCCTGAAAATTGTTCTTTATACAATGTTACGTCAAGGCTCTCCTTGAACATCTCTTAATCACAATTTAGACCATATGACGCCTCCTACGGAGAGGTACCCACATTTAAAACTGGAGAAAATTCAAAAAGGGGCTTGCGGCGTGTTCCACAACACATCTACATCAAAACCTATCACTGAATATATTTAGTAGAGTGGCACCCGAGGGAACAGAGCCCCCCCCCTTCCCCCGCCGAACCCCCCTCCCCCGCCCACCTCGCTCGTCGCTCATTTGGCATGCCTCAGCCCCTCGTGAATCCCCCTTGGATTGCCAGCCTGCCAATTCCTTCTTTTCTCTTATAAACGCATTACCTTTGAATTCCGATCCACACAACTCCAATTCTATTTACTTCCCACCTCCGACCCCAATTCGTTGGCCTCATGTTTATAACATTGTTACACTCGTTGGCCCCGAATGCTTAAATTATAGCAAACCGTTCCCGGCTCCAGTTTGAGGTCGAGTTTCCTCCTTCCAGCCCTCGACTTACAACTTCCTCCCCGACGCTCAATTAATATTTCCCCACGCGGAAATCCACCCCCGCCGCAGCCATCCTCCCCGTCTCGGTTTGATGGATCTCTCACTATCGGATCGGGTAATTTAGAAAGCATCGATTCGGTGGCTCTTTTCCAAGACTTGATAATTCCGCGCTGAGGAGGGTTAGACCTAATTCAATCGAAGGCGGGCATTCCGCATTTTCCGGATGCCGTTCTAGTGCTCCTTAAGCTACTTAAGGGGGGTATGGGCTTATCTTTCGGGGCCTTCCGAGGGGAGGAGGAGGAGGAGGAGGAGAAGGAGGAGGAGGAGAAGGAGGAGGAGGAGGAGGAGGAGGAGGAGGGGTCAAGCCCATCTTAAGTAGGCTTTCCCGTTATTTTTTTAGAGAGTTGGAGAAGTCAGTCCAGTCTTCCATGATTAAAGGGGAAAGGGGATGAGATGGAGATGTTATACTACGGGTGCCTTGAAAAAAGAATCTAAAAAGCGGCCAAAATTCTTTATGTAATGTTAGAGCGGCATGTAAGGAAAAACGCAGTACATATGACGGCAAACATGATGTACTTTTTCGTTTCCACGATCTGGCGTCTTCAGTTATTGTAACCCTTCTAGAAACTGCTGCTGTTCTCCAGAAATGCATTTCCGTTGCTCTCACAATATCTTGAGGCTATTAATTCTTCCATTACCAAACCTCACATCCACATTACGTCAAAAGAAGTCTCACTAAAGCGTTGTAAATCCTCCACCTATTTCCTTTCATCTCGTGTTTGAATTACAGAAAACAACAATTATAAGAATAATTTGATTTACGAGCAGAGAAAGAGGAAATTCCCGGCTTTCATAGAATCCGTTCCCAGATTTTCTCGGATATGCTTCATTCCCTGATGAATCTCCGTACTTCCGGTTTTTCTAGGTCCTAGACACCACGCCTCTGGAGGACGGGGTATTATGCCGAGATCAGAAACCCTACACTGCTATCTTGGCGACGATGGAAGCTTTTACTTTCGGGATTCCAACACTCAACTGTTGACCTACTACTAGGTAGATGTTGAACAACGTGTTGAGAATTTTGTTTCGCAAACATACCGAAGTTTGGCAAACTTATTTGGTTCATTACGTCACCCGAAGCTCATCATCCACCTAGTAGGTAGGTCAACAGCCAAAAAAAGGTTGATGCCTGTTGCTCTCTTGTGATTGTCCATAGGGATCTGTGGAGTCCCCTGAAGTGAACAGATTTCGCCAAGGGGCCAGTGGAGGGCCTCTTGTCTCTGGTATAAGGGCGGTTAGACGCACAGTGCCAGAGAGCGCCATAAAAGCGGCTCTTATGACTGTATGTATTCTCTCCCCTAGCGTATTTCTACCCTTGCCAGCAGGCTGATTGCCAAAATTGATAGACAGAACGATAGACAGAGAAAACATAGGGAGTGTAGGATCGATCCTATTCGTTGAAACGGTTGGCCTCTATAAAGTAAGGGAGAAAGTGATGGACTAGGGTTTTTCGTGGGTTGCAATGGAGATGTTGCATGTGTGAGGAATTTGCGATTTGACTATTGATCCTCATGTAAAAGTTCGCGAGAAACACGATGGTGCCACTGGTTTTCTCTGAAATTAACTCCCAAGCTCAAAAAAAGCTCTCAAGTTGAGGCCAAAATGGAGAGGAATATCCCACGCTATCCTGAGAGTCCACCTCTACATTAAGACAAACTCTCCATGCAAAGATAGGGAGCAAATACATTGACAGGGCTGCCACTTTATTTGGGGACTCCAAAACTGAAAACACGGCAACTCTGTCAATGTATTTGCTCCCTATCTTGCATGGAGTTTGTCTTGATGTAGAGGTGGACTCTCAGGGTAGGGTGGGATATCCCCTCCATTTTGGCCTCAATCTTGAGAGCTTTTTTTGAGCTTGGGAGATGATTTCAGAGAAAACCAGTGGCACCATCGTGTTTCTCGCGAACTTTAACATAAGAATCAACAGTCAAATCGCAAATTCCTCACACACGCAACATCTCCATTGGTTAGTTTATTATCCACAGTCTTCGTCCATTACAACCACCCGCTCCCTCCGATAGGATCCCTCCGTATCCCTTTTGTCTTCCTCGTCTATCGTTTTGTCTACCAATATCAACAATGAGCCTACAGCTTCGACAAATCAATGTTAGAGACGCTTTATTCCGGTCGGACTGGCGAGATGAACGCCCCGAGCGCGTCTTCGGGGGAGGGGGCGCCGGGCCCGGGAAATTCTCCAATTTCAAGGCCGCCGAACCAATAAGCCGCCCGGAGACGCCCTCCTCGCCGGGACCGGGCGTTTGTCGCCGGGTCGTTGCTCATTTTAAGTGCCCTATAAATAATGCCCGTCGTTATTATGTCTTTTAATGCAGTCTGCACATACGCGCTCCGCGCGGGCGGTGGGCTGCGTCGCGGCGTCTACGTCACGGGGCGCGCGCGGGACTCCGGCCAATAAGAACTCGAGTCCGCCCTTTCAAGACATATTATGTGTTCCGCTACCAGTTCCGAATTATATTCCTGTCTCCATCCCTCACTATCAGATCCTCCCCTGCCACATTTATCCGGCACCCGGCACCGAAGAATTTCTCTTATCCTGGTAAAGCCAGTATATTGAACGGGTTCTTCGAGGAAGGGCGTAAACACATACAGTCAAGTTTCGAGAAAAAAAACTTGATTATCTTGACAATTCTCTAAATTTCTCTCTGAAAAAATGAACCGATGTTCTATATACCATATGTAATGAGACCACGGTCGTAAGAGTAGGGCCGAAGAAACTAAGCAAAAAGTAAAAAAAAATTGAAAATTTGGTGGGAACGCCCTTCTTCCACAAAATCACCTGGTCCTGCCGGCTTTAGCTGTATTTTGTGACAGTCAAACAGCATGCGGATTCAAAAACAATATTAAACAGTTGTTTTGCAATCGCTAGCGATGCAATATTCGTCATGGGAACTTTAGCTTCTGGGATATGAAAATTTTAAGGTACAGTTCGTTTGCAGTATCTTCAGAATTGAAGGGGCTATGTAATTTTGTGTCAACATCTCTTTTTTAACATTTTTAATTTTTTTTTCTTTGCATACAAGAAAGCTGTTATTTACCAATTATTTATTTTCGTTGGATTATACATGGTTTTCGGAAGTTAACGCATTTAACTTTCAGTTTCGCTTTTTCGGCGTAAAGTATGATATTTTTACTCTACACATATGCCCGAATACGCATCATAAGTGACCTATGTGCCTCCTAAGTTGCCGTTTTTTCATTCAAATAGATGTAACTGAAATGTTCGATGTGCACTATACTACTTTCATGTCATTGCTTTATTTATTTTTGAAAAAAGAAAATACCATCATTAATTTGGGCGAACAGAGAAAATATACATCAATATTTGGGTCAACATCTCCCTGATTATATAACGGATGAATATATTAGTATTTCTGTATCAAAAAACTTAGCTTTTGTCTTCAGAGATACACTGATTCTAGTCCAAGTCAATTTGTTTTATTGAAAAGACAAAAAAAAAAAAAATAAAAAAAAAAAAAAAAAAAAACAACTGAAATGTTAGACATACTATTTTCATGTCTTTCTATTTGTATCAATAGGTACATCTTGCTTAACTTACGAACGTTGAATGCAAATAAACTTTATTGAAAAAAAGAAAATAACGTCATTAATTTGGGGAAACATGTGGCTGATTATATGAAGGAGGTATATTCCAGTATTTTTGTTTAACATATTAACTCACGAGAAAATGTTCGTACATTTATCATCTAGTATTAATTATTTTTTGATGATTGGTCTAAAACATTCAATACAACCATTAAAAATTAACTCCCATCGCCGGGTATCGAACTCCCGATCACCTATTGCCCGCACCTTAACAAAAAAATGGGGCGCCTCAGTCAACTAGGCTACCACAGATCCACGGCTGACGAGAAAAAATAGCATTTAAAAGACTCGGACGATGGGCGGGACTTATCACAAGAGTTGTCCTTGAGCGATTCGCGTCTTCGATATGAGAGAAACGAGCTAAGCGCCTTTCTCTGTGAGACATTGTTTACCTATGCTATCATGTGTCTCGAGGTTCATCCAGCATGCATTCCGATCGCGGCAGTAAGCTGAGGCGATATTTCTGTATTCATGGATTAAATCAATCAATCGAGTTCTGATTTTGGCTCATATATCCGTAACGAGTCCTCCAGAACAATTTTCCACCTTGTACGATGGTTATTATTTCTTTACTTCTATTTTTCAAATTTGAGGTGGGATAATGGCGGCTTCTCAAGAGCAACGAGGTAGGCGATCTTTTGCACCAACGAACAGAAAACTGATGGCGAAAAATAACCAATCGGAACCTCCCAAAAAAAAGAATTTGCCTAAAAACGGAACTTCGTGGTTCTGCGCAGATTTACCAGTCAGACACGACATCTCAAGGTGGAAAAAAACTCGCTGAAAGCGAATTTTAGCAATCAACACAACTTGACGTAGAGACATGATTGGCTAAAAAATACAACGGTTTTTGATACATCGGAAAATCAACCAAAAATCGGAGACTGGGCGAAACGCTCAAGGTCGCAGAGGTATAGGGAATCCCATAGCGAAAGCAACGGAACGATTCTAATATCATGGGGAACTCCGTTCCCATGACAAAACCATGGCTTGTGCTCTTATTCATGGTTTTGATCATTAGGTAGCACCCTGCACAGGAGAGAGAGAGAGAGAGAGAGGCAGCTAGAAATTGACGCCCTTTTCAAACAGGTATTCAAATGTTAAAAAAGAGGTTTAAAAATCGATTTTTGTAGAATCGATCGGTCGTAAGATGCGTCCACTCTCAAGGATAAGTATTCTGTCAAAAACCAAATCTCGAAAACTCGAAGAAAATAACATCAGCAACAAGAATCGAATAGTTCAATGGGCGCAAAAGTTTTACTAGCTCGCACGGGAAAACGGTTAAAGGATACATCTAATTTTATTAGCGTCCCATACCTGTTCTATGCTATGGAAGTATAGAGGGTTGGAAAGGCTGTGTAACGGATTTTGACCAGCTCATTTTAAGTTTCTGACACAATCTCATTTTCCGAGCAGGCGGATTCTCCGATAAAATAAGCGTCATTATTGTCTCTATGATTGATAGTTTTCTCGAGGAGATCATAAAAAAAACCCGATTCTGTAAGATTAAAGGGTTCTTAATTCCGTTCGGCTTTTGAGTGTAACTGAAATAACTATGGCAACACTGTATGAATTAGAGACACTAATTCATTTTTATGACCAAAATTTAACTTGAGACATGTGAAGGTATTCTCATAATGCAGGGTTCAGAGCAGATTTGGGAGCGAAGAACAACGATCAATATGAAACGGTGGTATAAATGAACTATCCAATCGTTTTACAGCAAAGAGATAAATAATAAAATACTCGTATACCCTTAACTGAATTATAGGCTTTTATTGGTAAGCGGAGGGCATGAATTTCTTGGTAACATTACTATCTATGAAAGAAATGTTCCCCAAATTTAACTGAGCGCTGATGATTCGTCGAATATTGGCACATCGGCTCCGCAAGTTTTCCCTCAATCAATTTCTGTCCATCCTGCGTAACACCCCGCTGCGCTGATATTTTGACAACTTCTTCGCTCATACTTTCAAATTAAAACCTTCTTCTTTTACGTCAATACTCATGTCCGACAGGTTTTATTGGACTCCGAAGAAAACGTATTGTCTGAATCAACGGGAAAACAATTCGATGCTAGCCACCCGTTTATTTTCACCCTTAAATCTTCGGAACCGTAAAAACGAAAATAATTTCCACGCTCTTCTGAACCAAAAACGTTTAAAATATATGCATGTATTCGTACTCTGGTGAAGAAAAAAAGAGAGGAATCTTTCATACAATATTTACTTGCTATCAGTATCTTCACTTTGTACCCTTTAAGCTGTAATGCGTACGCAGGTAAACATTTCCGTGTTTAGCGTTACTCTGTTACTTTTCTTTGCGTCAGATTGACCCAAAGGACTTGGTTGCTCAACATAATTTTGTGTTAAATCGACGCAAACCGCAGGTTACTCTGAGACAACGAATCATGAGGAAAGTGACCTGCCGAACTCATATACAGGGTTATTCAAAAGTCACGCACCACTGGCCATAACTTTAGTTCTAATTATGATATCGACTTGCGGTTTAAGACGTTTTTCCTCAAATGGAGAGGGGAAACTTTTTAGGTACTTTCCAGTTTTTGATCCCCTAGGGGGAAGGGAGGCGGGGGGCAACTCAAAAATTTCATATGACCACCCCCCTCATGGCCAGTGGTGCGTGACTTTTGAATAACCCTGTATATTCTTGTTTTCCTCGATCCCGTACCCGGAGATTGCACCTTGCGAGTGGCTATCGCATTGGATCACCATTAATGCGGTCCAGGTTCGGTCCTGGCAGCTGATGCCTAATTTATAACGACATAACAGATTTTCAACACGAAGATTTGGTCACTTCAACCCAAAGGTACGGTCGATTTGGCACAGGGAAAACTAACAAAAGAAAAAAAATTACCAACAACTTGTGTTAATTTGTGTATGATCTCCTACATTGAAATTTGGGTTATTTTTGCTTATTTTGGTTATTTCCGTTGCGCAAATCGTGTTCTACGTGAATTTTGAAGTGAAAACATATGGACGTATTTCTGCCAAACGGAACTGTGTGCATTAGGACATGAGCCCTGAGACCCATAAGGATATGTGCATCACGGGCTCACGTCATAATGCACATAGTGCCGTTTGGCAGAAATACGTCCATATATCAGAATGCTTGAATTTGACCCTTGTCCAGTCGTCCATTGAATTTTTTCCGTACTGAATGACACTGCTTAGAGACACGTTCGAGTATTAAGTAACGCAATTTCCCAAATGTTTGATCCCATGCCCATCTCTTTCCCTTAGGACGCACCATAACGCAGCCCTACTACACCCCCCTTTTAAATTACGTAACGCCGACCTGAACCCTCTCCCCTCCACCCATTTTCGAAAAGATTCATCAGGGAAGGCGGGATTTTAATTTGTTTGCAAATTTTTCTCTAAAGCCAAACTGCGCGGCCCGCGCAGTTTTCAGTGATCAACACTCAACACAGCGGCACCGATGTGCCACTTGCAGGCCCCCATTTGCTGTCTGTACAGTCGGCTAACGTTCTTTCTCCCCTCTCGACTCGGATTTGTTACGTAACGCTAGAATTGACCCCCCCCCCCCCCCTAAGTGTGTTGCGCAATACTCGAACGGCCTCGAACTTGTGTTAATTCGTGTTTTATTTCCCTATTGAAATTTTGGTTACTTTTTCTTACTATGCAGTTATTTCCGTAGCGCGAATCGTGTTCTACGTGAATTTTGAAGTAAAAACAAATATCAGAATGCTTGAACTTGAACTTTGTCTAGTCGTCCATTGGACTTTTGCATTGCTGAATGACACTGCTTAGTGCAGGGTCTCTAAAATATATTGTCTTGGGGGGTGCAAGGGGGGGGGGGGGAGGATTGGGAACTTGCGGAACACGACAACGGCAACGGCGGTGAAGCAGAAGGCACGGACAATTGATCAGCGGTAAGGATAGCGGTGCGCGTTAGTTAAGAAAACCGCTCGATCCCGTCACGGGTCGCCGGGTGACGGGCTCCGACGCGACGCAGTGAATCAAGAAACAGATAATAATTGTGTTAGTCGAGTTAGCCGAGTATAAGTACATAACTGTTAAAATACGGAATTCAGTTTACAACTCGGTGCGACTGCCTTCGCGAGCTGAATTTTAAATTCGTCATTCGGGGCCCGAGCGGGGGGCGATGGGGTGCCCTTTGCTCTCTCCAGCCCCCCCCCCCCGTGCCCCCGCTCGTCCCCTGCCCCTTAACCTAGTTCCAGGTCCCCGCTCTAGACTCCCCGATTGCCATTAACAATAGCGGCGTCAATAGCTAATGGAATTCATTAGACCGTTCCGCAGTTCGTCGCTCCTGTGGCGTAAGGACGTAACTGCGATTTGAGGTGAGCCCTGTTGTTCGTATGTCACCATGCTCTCCAAGGCTCAATCGGGAATGGGGATACGGCCTTCCGACAGAGGTGCGACGAGTTGTGCTGTCTTCTCGTCCGCAGCCAAGCTAACCTAACCGACGTCTTATCCGTATAATTTCCACCACGATAACGGGCCGATCCCTTCCATTCTCACCCGATATCCTCACATAATTGTGCACTGAGGAAAAAAGTTTGGTTATACGGACTGTACTGCCGTGCTAAGGAGGAGCGCCGTATAAACATTCGAGAGTTGCCAAATTTACATCGATAAAATTTTTATTTTTGAGGAAAGTTATGAATATTTTTCCTTTAAATTTTTAGAAGCTTTGGGAGAAATTGTGGACGAAATTATCTGAAAAATTGGGAGGAAATTGTTCACAAGTTTACCAGAAAATTAGCGTTTTATGAAAGGAAATTTGGCAACGCCTGAAGGTCCATACGGCGTTTTTCCTTAGCATGGCAGTGTAGTGCGGTTTTATACCGCCGCGCTCTGAGCAAACCGCGTTTCCCAATTTTACATTTTGAAAGTCTTCTTTCGGGCATGTTGAACTTCGGAAAAGACAGTTTTGGCAAGTGCTCAATAGGAACAAACGTTGTGTGTCAAGAAAGGAAATGGAGCACAACGGAAACTTTTTGTTTAAATTATCTTTGTCCACCGCATGTCGTGTCAACTACTAGTTTCATTCGATAAAAGTTTAAGAGACTGTGATTTCCACGTTGGATAGGTCGCGAGATACGGAGCTGGATGCAGAAAACGATTTAGCAACGGACCAAACAAGTGATACGACTACTTTAACTCCTGGAAATATTTGTAGTATACCTGAATGATTGAAGGCGCTTCGACCGGTTGTGAATCGAACGGCTGGCAAAGCGCTACACTCGCACGAAGAGATTTCGCACGTGGTACGAATACATGTCCTTTTGCCACAGTATTTGCCGTACTTTCCACGCACCAACGGCAACGCATACTCTGATTTACTTCAGGAACTCAGTGTTTTATTGAAAATCATAGAAAACGAATTTTTAGAAAATATTGCATTTTGATAGAAGTTAAGATTGAAAATAAAGAAATTCATAGCGAGAGTGATAATTATCAAACTTAAGCACGTACAAGCTATACCTATACTGGCCGTTTTGAATGGACGACGAAATACAAACCCACTTACATGCGTCGAACCAAATATTATATACTACCGAAATTCTGAAACTCTTCACCTCTCTTAATTTAAAAATCTAAATTTTCGTATATACTCCCATATTCAAAATTATCTGTAAAGAAGTTAATAGCCTGTGACGCTGAATGTCTTAAAATATACTAACTAACTAACTTGAAGCATAGTCAAAATATCATAATTGCCTGTCTATTAAGCGAGAGCTCAAACTTAGTGATAAAAGTAGAATGCCTCCATAAATATAAGGAGAACAGTCAACTACTATGAATGGATATTAAACTTACGTAAATATAAGTTGGCCAAAAACGAGGAGTTCGCATCACCTTATTCGGTAAGGTTACCACTTTAAACCAAATGATTCATTCCTTATGATGCGTGAGAAGTAAAACCTGACTAAAGCTGAGGCTTACACTGCGGAACGTACATTTTCCCTCGCGCGAACATTTTTCATTTCGCCTTCACTTTTGATAAGAATTCATACAGCGTTTGGCCGTAACTTTTATAGGCCCGTTGAGACACTGGATTAACCAGGAGAGTCAAAATTAATTCTGAACGAACGAGAGAAAAAGAGAGAACGAGAAATGAGGGAGAGGGGGGTTCGAAGAGACGTAAAAAAGGGGTTGGCAATTTTCGACCTAACGAAGGGGGTCGATAAATTTTAGAGACCCCACACAAGCAATCTAAGCAATGTTATGAAGCAAGAGCTAAGTTTGGAGGTCAAATTTACTTTTCGCCTAATTTTGAATGATGCGCAACTTGTTGAGCAAAATATCAAATAAAATTCCCCTCTTGATAACTGATGAATGTTGGGGTGGACACTTCGTTAGACGAGTTTTTGCAAATCAGATTACGATTGCTAAACCAATAGGTCAGTTGCGCTGGTCACAGAGTCGTGTTCTGATGCTTGATTCTTGTAGGTAAGCTGAAAAGAATAAGATCTGTACAACAGCAACTATATCTACTTTTAATATGATCCGAGATATCGCGCTTGGAAAAATTCAGTTTAAGACGACATCCACCGCGGTAGAAACACTCTTCATTTCTTCCACCTTGTTTTTATCCGAGTTTTACGTTGAGTAGCCAGTACAAATGCGAGTCTAACTGACTGATCAAACCAAGGTGGAAGAAACCAAAGGTGTCACTACCACGGTGGATGACGTCTCAGATCGAATTTTTTAAAGTGCTATATCTTGGTTAGCCGTGAACGTAAAATTTGCTGTTTGGGCAGATTTAATTTCTTTTAGCTAATCTGTATCAATGAGGCATCAAAATTGATTCTAAAATGAATTGCTAATTTAACAATTCAATTGCTAAGAAAAAAGTGACTGCAATGTTTTTTTTAAAAAAAAATACAATTTACAACAGCGACATGGACAATTTAACCATTGGAGTGGTTGAAGTAGCATTTTTGGGTTGTTAGATTAGCATGTTTTTTGTTGTAAAATCTACATTGAAACATTGCAGTCACTTCTTTAAACTACAAAATTGATAAATCGGCAATTAAAGTTTTTCCTTGTCAGACCAGCGCAACTGTTAAACTGTTTGGTCTTCATTCATCTTCAGGCGAATCTGAGCGTTGTCTTCCGAAAGTAACTTTTACACTACAAGTACAGGTAGGGTAGCAGTGCAAGGGTCTGTAAAATATACTGTCTCTGATAGCGCGACGAGACCGGCGCGACTGAAAATTGATTTAAAAGCAAAAGTGGCGAGTCGAGAAAGTTAATCGAGGGGGTTTAAAGGTCGAAAGCGTTAATTTCGTTTTTGACCCGGGTCGGGTTTGCGGGGAGCCGGGCCGAATATGAACTTTGTATCATAAAGTTGAAGAAACGGCCCAGGAAGAGGAAGATAAAGTCGGGGATGCGCCGTGGCCGCCGCCGCCGGCAGGGAAAGTGGTAAAGACTTCAAGGGGATTATGCTCGCGGGGGAGGGGACAACAAGGGTATTCCGCACACATGAGTTGCCTTATGAGTTATTGCTCTCTGCTCTTTAATCCTCGTTGCCTAACCTCTAGGGAACAGGCCTATTTCCCGCCGTGGCGGATCCAAAGACATCTTAAGGAGGGGCTATTCGGTGGTGCGGATGGGGGGGGGGAAGGTTGGGAGATACTCACAGGGGATAGGGGAGTTCGGGGTTCGAACATTTTCCAAAAAGAACCCCCACCCGGATGAATTTTCAGCATTTATGGCAAATGATTTGTGAGATATTTCAGTTTTCAACATGGACTAATTTTTACCTCTCTGTGGGTTTTCTGGATCAATTACATTTTTGACTCTGGGGTTAATGCATAAGGAAATAATAGCAAGGTTTGACTTAAAAAAATTGTAATAAATTAAGTGGCAACCTTTCAAAATATAGCGGAAGTGGGACCTTCTCCTCGAAGACAAAATAAAATGACAAAGTACAATACATTTGACAAACTTTGATAATCATTTGCACTATACGATTCAGATTAAGAAACTGCGATTTCTGGATCATACATAAAATCTTCAATTTGCATAGGGAAACTAACGGCACATACGCTGTTTCTGAAATGAGTCAAGGATAGTAGTTTCTCATTGCAAATGTCGTCCATTTGTGATCTGAGAGGATCAATTTTGAAGATTAAACAATTCTTTTCCGATGTTTGTCATACTTTTTCCGCCTAATATCAGCAAAAGAAAAACTTCATAATTAAAAAATTGAAAATGTCTATGATTTTACCACCATATTTTTCCACTTTTTGTTTTATTTTTCTTTGCATGATATCTGAAAAATAACTTCATGCTTGAAAAATTAAAATATGTATGATTTCAGGCGATGAAGCATATTTCGCCACTTTTTGTTTTACTTTTCTCCGCATAATATCAGAGAAAAAACTTCATGATTAGAAAATTGAAAATATGTGTGATTCTTAATAACGTTGCCTTTTTCAATGGACATACACTGGAAAAAAACACATAGGATCTAGAGTCCAGACTCTTAAAAAAATCGACAAGAAAAAATACTCTTGATTCAATCAGATTTAAGCTTAAATCAAGAACCAAGGCTCTTAATTCGAGCGGATTTCCTTTTGATTTAAGATTAAATCTGATTGAATCAAGAGTCCTTTTTCTTGTCAATGTTTTCAAGAGTTGGGACTCTAGATCCAATGTGTTTTTTTTTTCCAGTGTATAACTCTTAACGTTGCATTTTTCAATGAACATACACTCCCTATGTGAGCACTCTACCCTTATGAAGCGGCAACGGAGGGAAGCTGGTTTGATTTATGCTGGAAACCAACCAGCAAGAGGCATCCTAGCACCCGCGTCTTAATTTATACTACTTTATCTCGTCCGAATGATTCCCGTGTCCCTTCCGCCATCTCGGACTCCTGACCTGGCTCCGAAAGCGGACTTGCCAACCCTGACAATTTTCCCGCCCCGCTCTCTACCTACACACCTGCCTCGCACCCCCGTTTAAAATAATGTAAATCAGAGACAAGAGCCCCGGCCCGGGCGGAGCGAAATTATTCACGAACCCGCGGAACTGCACCACTAGTCGATCACAAACGAGGACCCCCGAAAGCAGCGAAAGCCCCGAAAGTGCGGTTAAAAAACCTACACAATTCGGCCCCGCGAGACTGGCAACTCTACGAGTCCCCAGCGGGGACGAACCCGTGGACCGACCTTTCACGCTGTTGCCGGGTTTCTACTTAAAATCATTGTAATGTGCACTGGAAAAAAAAACACATTGGATCTGGAGTCCGAGCTCGTAAAAACATCGACAAGAAAAAATACTCTTGATTCAATCAGATATTTGCTTAGATCAAGAACCAAGCCTCTTAATTTGAGCGGATTTCCTTTTGCTTTAGGCTTACATCTGATTGAATCAAGAGTATTTTTTCTTGTCAATGTTTTCAAAAGTCTGGACTCTGGATCCAATGTGTTTTTTTTTCCAGTGCGAGAATCAAGGCCACATTTATAGTCTTTAACAGCTTTAATCCTTATTTTTGAAAGGGCGAATAAAACTCACACGCGTATTTTCTTCTGTTCTACTCTCAATCGACCTTTGCGCCTTCAATTCATTGAGTATACTATAAATATTCATACGATTTAAAATAGTCCTATCACACATTTGGTATGATAAATAAAAATTGCACAACAGCTCACATATTTTAGCCCACATTTATAGTCTTTAACAGCTTTAATCCTTCTTATTTTTGAAAGGGCGAATAAAACTCACACGCGTATTTTCCTCTGTTTGACTATCAATCAGCCTAGGCGCCTTCATTTAATTGAGTATTCTACAAATATTCATAGGAGTTGAAATAGTCGTATCACACATTCGGTATGGTAGATAAAAATCACACGACAGCTCACATATCGACGGTGAAAGTCGGCAATCACATAACTCGTTTGCGGTGTCTGAAAATCTCCGCCCCTACGTCATTTTCTTAAAGGAGAGCAAATTGACATTCTTTCTTGAAGTTTTTGCAGAATTTTCTTCGCATATAGAAGAAAAATCATGACAGTTTTAAAGAATTGCCGTTGAGTAGTTTTCCATTTAAAAAATAAAGTATGACAGGAAGTCTGCGACGTCGCAAACCGAGTTATGTGATTGCTGACTTGCACCGTCGATATTTTCTTCTGTTCGACTCTCGATCGGTCGAGGCGCCTTCATTTAATTGGGTATGCTGCAAATATTCATAGGAGGTGAAATAGTCGTATCAAACATTAAGTTCACGGCCGCAGCGTATTCCACATCTAATTCCGTCTTCCACGATTTATTCTGCATGTGCGATCTTAAACAATTGGACGTATTTCTGTCAAACGGAACTATGTGCATTATAACGTGAGCCCTGTTATGCATATATTCTTATGGGTCTCAGGGCCCATGTCTTAATGCACATTGTTCCGTTTGACAGAAACACGTCCAATTACCTTTCATGAATGCTTCATCGCACCCGCATTTTTAGACATTCGTCTGATGTTAGTAGAGATAGAGATCCAGCCAATATCAAATTGATCCATCTAATATCAGAATTATTGTCGTATTCTAACTCTTCGTTTTTGGATGGATTTGTTTCTCTATTGCATAGGGCAATGTTTCTATCGTTTCTTGAGTGGCTCTTTTTCCTTAGAAGGCCTTTTACGATATACCGTGTGATCAAGGGTGGTTCAAAGTACATGTAGCATTAGAAAAAAAGCAGTATTTCACAGACTGCAGCAAAATTTATCGGTTTGACTTTTAAAATAAATCCGTATAAGGGACTGCAATGATTTGCTTCCTCAAGAAATATTAGCAGTTTTCGCAAATTTAAACCCACTTTGAACTTTCGCAAAATCACAGAATCTATTCGTCTGTACTTTATACTTCATGCATTGAAAAATCATTGTAATTCCATAGAAGAGTCACATTTCAGACTCAAACTGATAAATTTTACTCAAGTTTCTGTAAAAAGTGTCCATAGTATAAAGCGACTTTGACGGCCTTCTTAAAACTCGGCTAATCGCAATGTAATGCATATGTGGCCTCCCCATGGAAAGGGGCTGTTTAAGGAACGTCTATGAAAACAACCCTTACAATGACAATCTGACAACAGTGTTCTCACTCATTCGGCTCTTGTTGCAGTTGAAGTATTTCTCGCATTTGCATACGACACCGCGGAACCGTTGAGTTATGGGCAGCTGTAGCCAAATTTTGCATTTCATTGAGCCTTACCACTTCCGGTGCCGCAGTAGGGGTCTTTCGACGGAAACGCCGGTTAAAAACAAGCAAAAGTGAATAAAGTATGATGAAATAAATCAAGTCCTGCTTTGAAGTTCCGGTGAGTTTTCCAGCATCTTCTACGGCCATGTCTTTGACCCATACTTTCCATCAGATTACACTACACTAGAAAAAAAAATACATTGGATCTAGAGTCCAGACTCTTGAAAACATTGACAAGAAAACATACTTTTGATTCAATCGGATTTTTCCTTGAATCAAAACAAAATCCGCTTAAATTAAGAGGCTTGGTTCTTGATTTAAGCTAGATTCTGATTGAATCAAGAGTACTTTTCCTTGTCGATGTTTTAAGAGTCTGGACTCTAGATCCAATGTGTTTTTTTTTCCAGTGTATTTGACTGCTCACTGTCCACTCTTACACTCATCATTATATTCAAACTTGAAAATATGTTTATTAAATATATCTGTCATTTTGTACACTTTTGACTAGGCAACTTTTATAAAAACGCACAACTTGTCGAACGAATAGAATTTTAGAAATTTTTTGGCAATTAATCAAGAACACAGAAACTTGCCATCTCTAGGCTCATTATGCAATATGGGCCCTACTGTAATGCAATGCTGTTAAAATTCTGCGACTTTCAATATAAGGCTTGCGTTAACTCACCTGCGCGTCCTTAAATAATTTGCACAAGGTCTTCAAAAAGTTCAGTATCCCCCCCCCCCCTTTCAGTTTTACAAAAACTAAGCATCGGACGAAAACAAGGAATAGAACATGAGATGGGAGAAACACTATTCGAAGCTTTTAATAAGGCCCTTTGAGAAGATGAAAAATAGGGATATAATATATTTAACGGTCTCGTGAATCACTGAAAATGTATCATTTTTATTGTGCATCCACGAAAGCTCTCGATTGTGGAAGGTGAAGTTGTCGGACGAAAACTACTCGAATATTCTTTTGAAATTCCTCCTTCAACATAAATCAATTTTAAACCCCCATTTAAAGTTACCTTTTATGGCGTTCGATCATTTTTTGTATAGCTTGCCTCCTTGGCGTACGGCTTGTTTTACAAGTCTGTGCAGTACCGGGAACATTTCATTCACCCACATACTGTAGATCTACAAAACGGTTGTTGTGTAGATCCACGGAATGTATGTCTGTGCTAAATTCAACGCAAATTGTATGAAAAACAACAACACTGGGAAAAAATATGTTAATCTAGAATCCAGACGCTTAAAACAATTGTCAAGAAAAATTTTTCTTGATGTAATCGGATTTTTGCTTGAATAAAGGCTTCATAATCGGTAAGGCTAGCAACCTACCTCCGGTAAAAGGACCCATTTTGCTAATAGGAGAAATAAAAAGCCTCGGTATCAGAATAGAAAGGATTATCATATTTGTCATATTTATTCATTAATTTAGAGGCTAGACAAACAAGGTCACGGCCCTAGTCAATAGGTAGAAGAAGAAGAAGAAGAAGAAGAAGAAGAAGAAGAAGAAGAAGAAGTAGTAGAAGGAAATCCACTTAAATTATTAAAAGACCTGGTTCTCGCATCGAGCGATAATCCAATCGAATCGAGAGGATTTTTTCTTGTCGAATTTTTAAAGAGTCTGGACTCAGGATCCGAGAGACTTTTTTTCCAGAGAAGATTTTTGGGTTGATGTTTGTTTCACATTCTTTATCTACCAAAAGTTTAAAAAAGTAAAGCGAGATACAGCTCTAATGCGCTAGTATTAGAGAAGCCCTCAGCTGTTTTCTAAGTAGGCGCGTTTTCAAGTTTCCCGAAGAAGATGAGAACCGTTAAGATGAAAAAACTCGCTCACCGAAATTTCAATTACCAATTTGGGGAAATAACTACACAACCGCTGAAAAAATAAATCATAGAAAAGCGATCATCGTCTTCTGCGCTTTGACATCAGAAGCATAAAATAAAAGCATCGCAGTTTAACCTATTCTAAATGTGTCAGGCCCTTCTCCGCCGTCTTCTTGTTGAGCTGGTGCACATTTGAACGCATCGCTACTAGTAAACTAGAATTGAATCAGTGAGTTCGAAAACACCAACTCGGTTTTTTTTCGGTTTTCACTTTTTTACCGTTTAGTAACACTTATAGATAGAAGCATCTGCACGCAAAAGGAAATTTCGAAATTGCAATCGGAAGTGCTCGATACAGCGACGAGAAAAGGGAAGAATCGAAGTATTTCATTGGAAATACCAATGTTTGGCCATTTCAAGGGAAACGGGTGACCATCCGATTTTGCGGTTTTCTTTTTTCGGTTCAGTATACCTTGTACCAACAAGTTATATAAATATTCAAGCGTTATTCAGGTCAAAAAATATAAATTTTTCAGGGCAGACTATGAAAAATCAGTATCCGAAAGTCGGTGTGAACGAAAACACACCAACTCGGAAATTTTTAAACGCTTAATTCTCTGTCATCAAACATGGTGTATCGATTTCAACTTGGTGCTTTACCAAGTCTCTAAATACTTGTCCTTTGGCACCAAAAAGGTTTTTCTTAAACTAACTTCTTCACCCGTTGCGCAGTATTAGGTGTTTGCTAACAATTTTTTTTTCCGAGTTGGTGTGTTTTCGAACTCACTGATTCAATTCTTGAGGCAAGTTGAAATCAAAAAGCGCCCTCTATCGGCTGAAACAAATGTCTCATAGTGTAGGAACCCAGAGTTATTCGGCGATACGCAGCGCAGGACGTAAAAACCAAGCTCGAGAGACGCGCAAGTCAAGAACGAACGGTGACAGAAGTTGCTCAACGCTCGCGGAGCCACGAAAGATGCGAGCGAAGCCCGAGTTTACTTTCCGCGTTTGAATTTGGGCTTGGGGAGAGCGGCGCACCTAGAATTAACACCAAACTACGTGCCGAGTAGATTTCATCTAAAGACCCCGCCACGTTCCCCCAAGTTTCCTGCCTGCACCGCCGACCTTATTTCTTATGCTGCCGTGGTAAGGAAAACCCCCGTATGAGCCTCCAGAAGTTAGGAAATTTCCGCTAGTAAAATAGTGATTTCTTAGGAAAGTTATGAGTATTTTTCCTTGAATTTTTACAAACTTTAAATCAGATTGTGAGTGGAAATCTCTGAAAAATTGGAGGGAAAACGTCCAACATGCAGCTTCCTTGAAAATTGGTATTTTATCGGAGGAAATTTGGCAATGCCTGAAGGCTCATACTGCGTTTTTCTTGCTTAGCACGGCAGTGCGGGATCATACCACTCAGAGGGAGAGACATGCGGAGCCAAAAGTCATTTTCTTCGCAGAAGAGTAGCTTGTAAAAATGGAGTGCTGCTTTCTCTGTTGCTTCATTCAACGGAACAATTTCCGTTCATTCACAGAATTTCGACATTTCCTATGGTAAAAAAAAATAAAAAAAAAAAAAAAAAAATTGCTCAATTTATGTTCATAATAGCTAAGAATAGGTCATAAAATATCGTCACTTTCAGACCAACGTAGCACAAGCGCCATGCGACGTTTCAAAATCTTTTTAGTGCCATTTTATCTTTTTACAGAGAAATCTTTTAACAAAGCTGTTCGATGACTAAATTTTCTTCATCCCGCCGATAAAATTCAGTGAGATTCAAACAGCCTCAATCAACTACTTCTCTCCGAAAAAATAAAATGGCGGCGGAAATTTTGAAACGTCGCATGGCGCTTGTGATACTTCGACCGAAAGGTGACGGAATGGCCCATTTGGATCAAAATTGGTTCAGAACTTGATCGTCCATCAAGGCCTTACGAGGTATCAGATCGTGAAAGAGGGTGATCCCTCGCAGACACTTCCAGAGATGCATGTTTCGTAAATACGAGGTGGAAAAAAAGGAAGGGGATTACAGGAAGAGGGGGGGGGGGGAGCAGGCGCCCGAAAACGAGGAGCGTCGGCCAAGTGGCGTTTGGATATTACTTATTACGGCTCATTAGGCATGCCACATTAAGAACAACCGCGCTGTCGGCTAAAAAAGAGGCCCCGACACCGCCAGTGAAAAAGAAAAAGAACCGTGGTTACTCACCGATACCGGTCCCGCTGGTGCCTCTCAGCATCGCCAAATCGAGAGAAAACCCCCCAATTTTCCGCTACAGCGACAAAGTTTTCTCGGAAAGTATCCATCCCACATGCACTCCGTAATTTTCTTAATCACCGTCATGATTTTTTGTGAATATTTAGAAAATTTAAACGGCCCGATTTTTCGCTACAGCGACAAAGTTTTCTCGGAAAATATCCATCCTACATGCGCTCTGCTATTTTCTTAATTACTGTCGCGATTTTTTGTGATAAAATCAAGTGAATCTGATCGTATCAACGTTATTAACCGAATAAAATATGCGGCTTTGATATTCTGGAAGTAAAAAGTTTGCGAAAACTCACAAAACGCTAAATTAATCGCCACAGCAGTTACTTTTACATCTTGACGTTGTTAAAGTAACTGCTGTAGGGGTTAATTTAGCGTTTTATGGGCTCTCGCATACTTTTTTACATCCAGAATGTTGAAGCAGCATTTTCTTTTTTCGGTGTTCCTGCTTACTTAATTTAGATTCGCTAAAATTCCAGTGGCGGATCGTTTAAAAGTACTCCCTGATACTTGGTTTCACAAAAATCAATCGAACAGGAGCCAAGATAGCATTTTAGGCAACTTCCGCTATCTGGGAGTTTAGAAGTTTGAAAATTGGACTAGAAATTCAAGTTTCCCCTTGAAAACTACCCCCTGCAATCAAGTTTTACGAAAAATCGATCGATGCATGAGTCAAGATCGTATTAACCTGTAAAACTTACAAAGTAAGATAAATGCGCCGATAACCGAGAAAAACAATTTGATGAATTACCTTGTAAATAAATAATAAATACAAAAAATAAAGTGATTCCGGAACGTTGGAATAAATTTTGTGTCTTTTTCGTGCTTGAATATGTCCGAGTGTTTCGATTCTGATCGGTCACAAAGCTCGAGAACCGATCGAAACAGAATTAGGTTGGGTTAAGTTAGGTCACGCAACTAAACTCACTCAACGGAAGAGCTGGAAGTATCTTTCAAATCGAAGGCGCCCAAACCCTGCATTTGTGCACACTATTTCTACAACTCCGATCAATAAAACATTCTAGGCTCTTTATTATATCTTCCGGTAAACTAAAGGCGGCCATACTATGAAAAAAAATCGCTTATGCATAATGTGACGTTGCCAATTTTTTTTTCTGATAAAATACATATTTTTCAAGAAACCTGTGCCTACCGCCTACGGCCCTACCTACCGGTCAATGTGAACCATCCAAGATTTACAAACGTTACCGTAAAAATGTACGGTACACCAGCTCTTCCGAATTTTTCTAGTGCAGTTTTGTTGTTAGGCAACATGTTTTTACGGATCTGTGTGTTTCCTTGGAAATTTTAAAACCATCCAGCGCGACACCAGAAAAAAAAAAAAAAAAAAAAAAAAAAAAAAAATCCTGCCGCACATTCTGAAGTACACAATACATTTCAGTGGCGTGGCGGGCTTTGCGATACATCGATTTTTATGCCATTTAAACCTATGGAAAAGGATCGATAGACAGGGTGTTCGCAGCGAACACCTTAATAATCGATTCTTTACCGTAGGTTTAAATGGCATAACAATCGATACATCGCAATTCACGCCACGCCACTGATACATTTCAAATTTTTCTAATGTGTTCATCGTGATCTTTGAGCCCCTTTCCGAAAAAAACTCTTCTTCTGGCTTCGAGGAAGTTTGCTATAGACCCCTTACAAAGTACTCGACTCTGCGGTTCTGTGTTCTCAGATTGGCAACGCGGAGTCGGATAGAGGAGAAATATTATGCCTCGCGAGGGCCGTCGGATGGAGTCAGCAGAGTCGTTAGCTTCAACTTTGCTACATTGGCGTTTTGAGCTTCCTCCGCTTTGCTTCCGAGCCTCAGAATACATCCAAAACCGCCCGGCCAACGGAAAATGTTGCCACAGCTCAGTAAACAGAGGTTTCCCCACTTCAACGATTCGCCACGAAGAGAGTGGGGAAAAATCACTCTGAGAGCTGTTCAAGTACTGCGTAAGCTATTTAAGCCGACTTTTTGACCCCAATAGACTATGATAGACAATGATAGAGAAAGAATAAAAAGGGAAAATCGAGCGATTCTGTTTTTTGAAACCGTTGGTTGTTATCGACAAAGGGTAAAACTGTTGGACTTAGTATCTGCAGTAGGATCTCTCGTGGGCTGCCATTAGTTAGTCTATTACTTAATGCCTTTGTCCATCCAAACCATCTTTTTACCCAAGAGACTTGCTCCATGTTCCTCGTTGCCTTCTTTGTTTGTCGCTTTGCCTTTCAATTTCAACAAGAGACTGCAGCCCCCTCCCCCCCTATTACAAGACACCTCTATGACAACCGCTCACCCTGTTTTGAAATACAAAACGTTTGTTGAGGATAAAACTATGGAACAGAGTAAAGCTGGTAAGACGGGTCTGGACCCTTCCTCCAATTTTTTTAGAAAACACGGGAGAAAGCCACAAAAATAGTTGCAAAAAAGCTTGACAACGGAAAATAGTATTATTTACTTTGAAAAGTGGGAATATAACTGGGATCCCCCCCCCCTCGTCCCTTCAAGAAAGTCCGTGAGGCAAGCTTAGATCCCACATCGGGAGTGGGAGATTTTTAATTTCCACGTCAAAATTTTAAAAATTGTTTCACGTCGGGTAAAAATCCGAGTCCGATTATTTGTTTGCGACGAAGTTATGCTATAAAGGTTGAGGTACACATAAGTGTAGAGGCGCTTCAAACCGTATAAGAGAATGGACATGCTCTACAGTTTCACAAAAACGGGCTGAAGATATACCCTATATGACACCAATGCAAACTTGCACGGCTCCTTTCTTTTCCCGTCGACTTTGAATCCCCGGGCACATAATCATCCTTTCCGATACAAAGCGGTGCCAATTTTCCGAGAAAAGCTGGACTTTTCCTGCCAGACTATCGCGTTCCTAGTTCACGGAGCGTGCCCTTCGATATGGCAAACTTCGCGGCTTGGGAAAGCTTTCAAAATGCATCAGCTTTGCAGTTGAATGTAGCTCCCTGGATTTTTAGACGGACGCGGAGGAATTGACAGACTCCTCGAACCGTTGTTTGAATGAAGCCTGGACTCTGTTCCCACCGATGTTTATTACGTTAGCGCGAAAAACTTGGTTACAACATTTACAATGCTCGTGCCCTACAAAAGGGGAGGTATTTCATTTCATAGAAGCTGGAAATTCTGTGCAAATATTTTCGCACTGTCTTGCTTTTTTCATCCATTCATTTATTTGTTTCTTTTTACTTTATTTTTGCACACCCTCTGTAGACATATTCATGCTAAAAAGAACTACGTGAACTACCTGAGTTTGCGTGCTACATAGTTTCATTTAGCATATATACCTTCTCTTAATAGTACTTGAAGATAAAACTCACTCAAAGCGTGTTCCTATACAAAGAAGAAATGGGACAGTTTATGCTCTTTTCATGACCCGATTTCAACGACTGAATCTTACAAAATCGAGACAAGAATCTTGTAGAAAACACGTACCCTCAGATGTATGTGGCTGATACTTACGAGCTTTAGATATAGGTCGAAAAGTGCTTCGTAAACAAAGAATTGGACAACAAATGAAAAAGAAGAAAAAATCGAGCGTCAGGAAATTTTTAGTGACAACTACCTATAGATAGTAATCTCAAGTCGGGTCAAAGCGGCCCGACTTAGTCGATACATACAAGCTTCAGATAGGTCTACAAATACATCCGTAAAAAATACATCAAATCGAAAAAAAGAAGAAAAAAAAATTAAAATATCGAGTGTAACCACAGCCGAGGATAGGAGAGACGTAATCCGACCTCGTTTTTTAACTTTTCTCTCCAAATCTGAGCGACACCTCATTGCCAGCATAGAGCTGAGCGTTGCGAATTCACGCCTTGCGCCATCGCGCCTTCAATTTTGCAGATACGACAAGGACATCCATCAAGTGCGAATAGTTGTATCTCTGCGCCGGTATCAACGCGCAGCCTTTCCATTGCTCTACTTCAATATGTGTTGGTTCCTTTTGTCTTAATTTTACAGTAGTTGACTGAACATCATCAAATACATAAAAATGAATCAAACCTGTTGAAAATTAAAGGATCTCAGAGAAGGAAACCGTTAATTGCCGGGTTTGTAAAGGCAAGCAGAGTTCGTTAAAACGACACATAAGGGCCTCTCTGAAGCACAAACATGACCCGCGGTCAGAATTCCGCAAGTGCACTCAATCGCATCCACTCAAGTTGGAAACCAGCATCTTCATTTGTGGATTGTTCCTCTTCTAGTTGCTTCTGCCCCGTTTCTGTGCCTTCAGATGGTTTTTGGTCCGTTTTAAATCGAGGGCAGGTGGCGTATCCCATTCGATGGCGGTCAACCTCTTGCTTTGTAATTAAGTCCTTTCTCTATGTTGCCAACTACTTCAGATCAGTGCTCGAAACTCACAGGCGCCAACGGGCCAAAGGCGCCTAAAAAATCGGCCATGGCGCCTAAAAAATGAAGGCTCATGCGCCAACCGTGGCCCCTTAAAATTGCCCCCTAAAAATCTGAATTTCATATTCGTTGATTATCGAAATTTTCAGCACTACAATGAAAGCTTGTTTCTACTATTCACGAGTTTCGTCCTTAGTGCTTTTGTCTTCCCCAAGTTAAAGCTCCTTACTAGTTCTGTTACAAAAACATCTTGCGTCTAACTTTTTCCTATGGTAAAAAAAATAAAAAAAAAAAAAAAAAAATTGCTCAATTTATGTTCATAATAGCTAAAAATAGGTCATAAAATATCGTCACTTTCAGACCAACGTAGCACAAGCGCCATGCGACGTTTCAAAATCTTTTTAGTGCCATTTTATCTTTTTACAGAGAAATCTTTTAACAAAGCTGTTCGATGACTAAATTTTCTTCATCCCGCCGATAAAATTCAGTGAGATTCAAACAGCCTCAATCAACTACTTCTCTCCGAAAAAATAAAATGGCGGCGGAAATTTTGAAACGTCGCATGGCGCTTGTGATACTTCGACCGAAAGGTGACGGAATGGCCCATTTGGATCAAAATTGGTTCAGAACTTGATCGTCCATCAAGGCCTTACGAGGTATCAGATCGTGAAAGAGGGTGATCCCTCGCAGACACTTCCAGAGATGCATGTTTCGTAAATACGAGGTGGAAAAAAAGGAAGGGGATTACAGGAAGAGGGGGGGGGGGAGCAGGCGCCCGAAAACGAGGAGCGTCGGCCAAGTGGCGTTTGGATATTACTTATTACGGCTCATTAGGCATGCCACATTAAGAACAACCGCGCTGTCGGCTAAAAAAGAGGCCCCGACACCGCCAGTGAAAAAGAAAAAGAACCGTGGTTACTCACCGATACCGGTCCCGCTGGTGCCTCTCAGCATCGCCAAATCGAGAGAAAACCCCCCCAATTTTCCGCTACAGCGACAAAGTTTTCTCGGAAAGTATCCATCCCACATGCACTCCGTAATTTTCTTAATCACCGTCATGATTTTTTGTGAATATTTAGAAAATTTAAACGGCCCGATTTTTCGCTACAGCGACAAAGTTTTCTCGGAAAATATCCATCCTACATGCGCTCTGCTATTTTCTTAATTACTGTCGCGATTTTTTGTGATAAAATCAAGTGAATCTGATCGTATCAACGTTATTAACCGAATAAAATATGCGGCTTTGATATTCTGGAAGTAAAAAGTTTGCGAAAACTCACAAAACGCTAAATTAATCGCCACAGCAGTTACTTTTACATCTTGACGTTGTTAAAGTAACTGCTGTAGGGGTTAATTTAGCGTTTTATGGGCTCTCGCATACTTTTTTACATCCAGAATGTTGAAGCAGCATTTTCTTTTTTCGGTGTTCCTGCTTACTTAATTTAGATTCGCTAAAATTCCAGTGGCGGATCGTTTAAAAGTACTCCCTGATACTTGGTTTCACAAAAATCGATCGAACAGGAGCCAAGATAGCATTTTAGGCAACTTCCGCTATCTGGGAGTTTAGAAGTTTGAAAATTGGACTAGAAATTCGAGTTTCCCCTTGAAAACTACCCCCTGCAATCAAGTTTTACAAAAAATCGATCGATGCATGAGTCAAGATCGTATTAACCTGTAAAACTTACAAAGTAAGATAAATGCGCCGATAACCGAGAAAAACAATTTGATGAATTACCTTGTAAATAAATAATAAATACAAAAAATAAAGTGATTCCGGAACGTTGGAATAAATTTTGTGTCTTTTTCGTGCTTGAATATGTCCGAGTGTTTCGATTCTGATCGGTCACAAAGCTCGAGAACCGATCGAAACAGAATTAGGTTGGGTTAAGTTAGGTCACGCAACTAAACTCACTCAACGGAAGAGCTGGAAGTATCTTTCAAATCGAAGGCGCCCAAACCCTGCATTTGTGCACACTATTTCTACAACTCCGATCAATAAAACATTCTAGGCTCTTTATTATATCTTCCGGTAAACTAAAGGCGGCCATACTATGAAAAAAATCGCTTATGCATAATGTGACGTTGCCAATTTTTTTTCTGATAAAATACATATTTTTCAAGAAACCTGTGCCTACCGCCTACGGCCCTACCTACCGGTCAATGTGAACCATCCAAGATTTACAAACGTTACCGTAAAAATTTACGGTACACCAGCTCTTCCAAATTTTTCTTGTGCAGTTTTGTTATTGGGCAAAATGTTTCTACGGATCTGTGTGTTTCCTTGGAAATTTTAAACCATCTAGCGCGACACCAGAAAAAGAAAAAAAAAAAAAAAAAAAAAAAAAAATCCTGCCGCACATTCTGAAGTACACAATACATTTCAGTGGCGTGGCGGGCTTTGCGATACATCGATTTTTATGCCATTTAAACCTATCGAAAAGGATCGATAGACAGGGTGTTCGCAGCGAACACCTTAATAATCGATTCTTTACCGTAGGTTTAAATGGCATAACAATCGATACATCGCAATTCACGCCACGCCACTGATACATTTCAAATTTTTCTAATGTGTTCATCGTGATCTTTGAGCCCCTTTCCGAAAAAAACTCTTCTTCTGGCTTCGAGGAAGTTTGCTATAGACCCCTTACAAAGTACTCGACTCTGCGGTTCTGTGTTCTCAGATTGGCAACGCGGAGTCGGATAGAGGAGAAATATTATGCCTCGCGAGGGCCGTCGGATGGAGTCAGCAGAGTCGTTAGCTTCAACTTTGCTACATTGGCGTTTTGAGCTTCCTCCGCTTTGCTTCCGAGCCTCAGAATACATCCAAAACCGCCCGGCCAACGGAAAATGTTGCCACAGCTCAGTAAACAGAGGTTTCCCCACTTCAACGATTCGCCACGAAGAGAGTGGGGAAAAATCACTCTGAGAGCTGTTCAAGTACTGCGTAAGCTATTTAAGCCGACTTTTTGACCCCAATAGACTATGATAGACAATGATAGAGAAAGAATAAAAAGGGAAAATCGAGCGATTCTGTTTTTTGAAACCGTTGGTTGTTATCGACAAAGGGTAAAACTGTTGGACTTAGTATCTGCAGTAGGATCTCTCGTGGGCTGCCATTAGTTAGTCTATTACTTAATGCCTTTGTCCATCCAAACCATCTTTTTACCCAAGAGACTTGCTCCATGTTCCTCGTTGCCTTCTTTGTTTGTCGCTTTGCCTTTCAATTTCAACAAGAGACTGCAGCCCCCTCCCCCCCTATTACAAGACACCTCTATGACAACCGCTCACCCTGTTTTGAAATACAAAACGTTTGTTGAGGATAAAACTATGGAACAGAGTAAAGCTGGTAAGACGGGTCTGGACCCTTCCTCCAATTTTTTTTAGAAAACACGGGAGAAAGCCACAAAAATAGTTGCAAAAAAGCTTGACAACGGAAAATAGTATTATTTACTTTGAAAAGTGGGAATATAACTGGGATCCCCCCCCCCCTCGTCCCTTCAAGAAAGTCCGTGAGGCAAGCTTAGATCCCACATCGGGAGTGGGAGATTTTTAATTTCCACGTCAAAATTTTAAAAATTGTTTCACGTCGGGTAAAAATCCGAGTCCGATTATTTGTTTGCGACGAAGTTATGCTATAAAGGTTGAGGTACACATAAGTGTAGAGGCGCTTCAAACCGTATAAGAGAATGGACATGCTCTACAGTTTCACAAAAACGGGCTGAAGATATACCCTATATGACACCAATGCAAACTTGCACGGCTCCTTTCTTTTCCCGTCGACTTTGAATCCCCGGGCACATAATCATCCTTTCCGATACAAAGCGGTGCCAATTTTCCGAGAAAAGCTGGACTTTTCCTGCCAGACTATCGCGTTCCTAGTTCACGGAGCGTGCCCTTCGATATGGCAAACTTCGCGGCTTGGGAAAGCTTTCAAAATGCATCAGCTTTGCAGTTGAATGTAGCTCCCTGGATTTTTAGACGGACGCGGAGGAATTGACAGACTCCTCGAACCGTTGTTTGAATGAAGCCTGGGACTCTGTTCCCACCGATGTTTATTACGTTAGCGCGAAAAACTTGGTTACAACATTTACAATGCTCGTGCCCTACAAAAGGGGAGGTATTTCATTTCATAGAAGCTGGAAATTCTGTGCAAATATTTTCGCACTGTCTTGCTTTTTTCATCCATTCATTTATTTGTTTCTTTTTACTTTATTTTTGCACACCCTCTGTAGACATATTCATGCTAAAAAGAACTACGTGAACTACCTGAGTTTGCGTGCTACATAGTTTCATTTAGCATATATACCTTCTCTTAATAGTACTTGAAGATAAAACTCACTCAAAGCGTGTTCCTATACAAAGAAGAAATGGGACAGTTTATGCTCTTTTCATGACCCGATTTCAACGACTGAATCTTACAAAATCGAGACAAGAATCTTGTAGAAAACACGTACCCTCAGATGTATGTGGCTGATACTTACGAGCTTTAGATATAGGTCGAAAAGTGCTTCGTAAACAAAGAATTGGACAACAAATGAAAAAGAAGAAAAAATCGAGCGTCAGGAAATTTTTAGTGACAACTACCTATAGATAGTAATCTCAAGTCGGGTCAAAGCGGCCCGACTTAGTCGATACATACAAGCTTCAGATAGGTCTACAAATACATCCGTAAAAAATACATCAAATCGAAAAAAAGAAGAAAAAAAAATTAAAATATCGAGTGTAACCACAGCCGAGGATAGGAGAGACGTAATCCGACCTCGTTTTTTTAACTTTTCTCCCAAATCTGAGCGACACCTCATTGCCAGCATAGAGCTGAGCGTTGCGAATTCACGCCTTGCGCCATCGCGCCTTCAATTTTGCAGATACGACAAGGACATCCATCAAGTGCGAATAGTTGTATCTCTGCGCCGGTATCAACGCGCAGCCTTTCCATTGCTCTACTTCAATATTGTGTTGGTTCCTTTTGTCTTAATTTTACAGTAGTTGACTGAACATCATCAAATACATAAAAATGAATCAAACCTGTTGAAAATTAAAGGATCTCAGAGAAGGAAACCGTTAATTGCCGGGTTGTAAAGGCAAGCAGAGTTCGTTAAAACGCAACATAAGGGCCTCTCTGAAGCACAAACATGACCCGCGGTCAGAATTCCGCAAGTGCACTCAATCGCATCCACTCAAGTTGGAAACCAGCATCTTCATTTGTGGATTGTTCCTCTTCTAGTTGCTTCTGCCCCGTTTCTGTGCCTTCAGATGGTTTTTGGTCCGTTTTAAATCGAGGGCAGGTGGCGTATCCCATTCGATGGCGGTCAACCTCTTGCTTTGTAATTAAGTCCTTTCTCTATGTTGCCAACTACTTCAGATCAGTGCTCGAAACTCACAGGCGCCAACGGGCCAAATGCGCCTAAAAAATCGGCCATGGCGCCTAAAAAATGAAGGCTCTGCGCCAACGTGGCCCCTTAAAATTGCCCCCTAAAAATCTGAATTTTCATATTCGGTGATTATTCGAAATTTTCAGCACTACAAGTGAAAGCTTTTTCTACTATTCACGATTTCGTCCTTAGTGCTTTTGTCTTCCCCAAGTTAAAGCTCCTTACTAGTTCTGTTACAAAAACATCTTGCGTCTAACTTTTCATTAATTGCGCCGTAATATTTAAGAAAAAAGTCAATTTGGCCCCTAAAAAATCTTCAATGGCGCCTTAAAATCGGGCTTGATGCGCCACATGGCTCCTAAAACTCAAAGGTGAGTTTCGAACACTGCTTCAGATTTTCGCGTTTTCCATGAAAATGAACAAATAACTGGAGAGATCCGGCAATAACATCTGGGAGGCAGCTAGAAAGTTGTCAAATTTTACTGCTCAAAGTTTGAAATCAATTCGTTCACAGAAATCCGGAGGATGATTAGCCGCAAACAGCATTCAGCTGACCTTTTCCATCATTGCACTAGGTTCAGTCGCGGAGGCTTGCGATGATGCGGTCTCCTTTGAAGCTGAGCTCATTTGGACCCAACTCGTTTCAAACGAAGTCAAACTTACCATGATGTATACTCTCCGTTATGCATTGAACTCTGAAGGGGAGAAATTCCTAAGCATCGAAAACAAGTTACTTCATTTTAACGACATTCGCAGCGCTGTACAAGTGCAGCTGATTTTATGGTGCTGCAAAAGATTAAGTCAGAAATATTTGAGACTATGGAAAATGGGTTACTAGTATATGATCCCTTGAATTCTAGTATAATGTCTGATAGTTCTCATCACTCACCAGTTTTCCGGGTAAGCCAATATTTCCCCGGAAAATGTAATGGCTACGCAAACAGCATGCCATGCAAGCTCGTTTTGCCGTTTTCTATAAGAAGAGGGGAAGAGGTTCCAAGGTCTGCGGATGAATATTCTGATGTGTTTAGCGCTGCTAAATCCAAAAGTTACCTCAAATAATTTTCATATTCTCCAGGTTTCTTTTGTGCAAAATGAATGTGCAAGAAGGTATTTCGGTAAAATTAGATTTTCTAAAACTGTGAAGGGGAAAAACACATCTTAGGTCATTTCCAGATTTAGCAGCTTAAAATACACTAAAATCATTCATCTACAGACCTGAGACAAATTTTAACTTTTTGCTTGAAAGCGGTAAGAAAATGTTTCCACAATTTTTCCCGGAAAAATTGGCTATCCATTGTAAAGCCGTATTATATAAGGTAGGTGCTAGGGAAAAACAAAGGTAATTTTCGGACACAGGGAACCATACTACGCTAGAAACTTACGAAATTATTCAGTTTTGGGCTACTCATAATGAAAACAATTCCAATGTACTGAGCTATCAGCCGATTTTCACTAGAATAATACACGAACTCACTTTCTTCGTACTGATGAAGGCCATCGTCATGGCCGAAACGTTTGTTTCTTTGTTTTCCACCATGTTAAGGTAAAATCTGTATGAATATAAACATCCTTTCGTACATCGTTTTTATTAAACCATGACCTGAGTTCGCATATCATTGTAGTGAAAATCGGCTAATAGCTAGTTGTTCTCAGTATTTGATTAAATTTCTAAAGACTGACTATCTCAACACTGGAAAAAAAAAAAAAAAAAAAAAAAAAAAAAAAAACACACATTGAATCTAGAGTCCAGACTCTTAAAAACATGGACAAGAAAAAATTCTCTTGATTCAATCAGATTTAAGCTTAAATCAAGAACCAAGCCTTTTAATTTGAGCGGATTTCCTTTAATTTAAGCTTAAATCTGATTGAATCAAGAGTCCTTTTTCTTGTCCATGTTTTCAAGAGTCTGGACTCTAGATCCGATGTGTTTTTTTTCCCAGTGAAGCTTCCAACATTTTTGAACTATTTTTTTTATCACTGTGTCTCTGTAGTTACATTGACATTTGGTTTAATTTTCCTCTCCGAGGGTTCGTGTCCCATTTAAAAGACAAAGTTTGGACCATAACGCGACAATATTCAAAATCCGTAAACTGGTCAGCTGGCCAGCTCATGTTGTTTTATCGCTCAATCTACGACGGGGAAACCAGAGAAATTTCGGCTCTGCGTGGTCACATCCGGCTACGTTGTGTATCATTTCCGGTTTACGAGTGGGCCCGTCTCGTCCGAATCAATTCCGGTGGTTAATTTCCTTCCGTTCGGGGTTCGGGGGTGCGCGGGTCCCCTTAATTTTGCGGACTCTTTCATTTGCATGCGATTTGCAAATCACACACATCTGCGCGTGAGTATTCAGCCGGACTCCGCTCGGACGTATTTCTGCCAGACAGAACTATGTGCATTATGACGTGAGCCCTGATATACATATATTCTTATGGGTCCCAGGGCTCGTGTCTTAATGCACATAGTTCCGTTTGGTAGAAATACGTCCACTTGTTTCCATCCAACAAATACAATTTGCCCTTGTGAGAGGCTCTAGGTTGCAGGTTGCGGGTCTAATCGTCGTTCCGCTGACGGAAGCGCGTACCTCAATTTCCGCATGAGCCTCCGACAGCATGGCTTTATATACAAAGCAGGGCTCATGTGGATATTAAAATAAGCTCTTACGTAGGGGAGGCGACGTGTAATGACTCCAGTCGCTGCTCATCGTCAGTCTTCCTTGGTTTCCCGTTGTCTAATGTCCAAATCCGCGGAGCTTAGGATGAACGCCGTAAGAAAATTTGGATGTTGCCAAATCACTCGCGATAAGATGTTTATTTCAAAAAATTCAATTTTCTAGCATTATTTTCCTTGAAATTTTCCAGTGGCGTGGCGTGAATGATCGATTATCGATATTGCTCCAGTTGAAGCTACGGTAAAGAATCGATTATTATGGTGTTCGTTGCGAGAATCCTGTATATCAATCTTTTTCCATAGGTTTAAATGACAGATCAATCGATAGATCACAAAGCACCCCACGCCACTGAAATCTTTGTATACTTCGAATTAAACTAAGAGTAAAATTCGCCAAAGAATTGGAAGAAAAACGTCCAAAAGTTTGCCAAAATTTCGTAAGTTATCGAAAGAAATTTGGCAACGTCCGAAAGTTTGTACGACGTTCTCCCTTAGCATGTCGGAAATGTTCAATGACTCCAAGAGGTAAGGGGTTGCTTGTCCAAAATACATTACGAATACAGCATTAGGCGACGAACCAGAGATATTATTATCAGCGACCTACCCCGCCACCCCTATCAGTGTTACTGTTTCAAATTTAGTTCTCGCTAGGAGGGAACAAAACATTGAGATTTTGGATAATTCCGGAGAGCGGTTACAGTATAAAGCGCACCTGTTATCCACGCATACTCCGATCATCGTGAATATACTCCCTCGTTCCTGTGACTGCCGTCACTATTCGGTAATGAATAGGCCTATTGCAAACTTCAGCTTCAGTGAAACGAGGAAGAAAATGGCTTAAAATCACGATGAGCATGGTGGGATAGTCTGAAACACACGCATGATTCCACAATCTGCGTTAGAAAAATAAGTTTTTTAAGCTTCTCATTTTAAAGCGATACTACAGCGTAGGTGGACATTTCGTGAGAGGAGTTGTTCCATCCAACCCTTGCACTAAGATGCTTTAATCATCGTTTCCCTCACGAGAGAACGTAACGTCATTTCACTGTTGCCAAAAGCCCCCTCAAAAATTCCATATTATTCAAGAGAGGCTTGGGCATTTCTTCAAAAAATTTCAGTGATTTTTCCCTAGATTCAATGCAAAAATCAGGCAAATTTTGGATTTAAACACACGTATATGCAGCCTTACATGTAACAATGGCGGATGTGAAAAATTACCTTTTCGAAACACGCTTAAAAAACTGTTTTGGTCACACAAAAATTTAATGTTTGGCTCTGGCATAATGTACAGATCTCGAAGATCACATCTCAAGTATTTTCTCAAAATTTTCTCGATGCCAAAACAGTTTTTTGAATGTGTTTGTGTGTGTGTCGAAAAGGTAATTTTTCACATCCGCCATTGTTACATATAAGTCCTCATATTTTTGTAAAATGAATTAATTGTTAAGGTCAAGTTGGCGCCCTTGGAATGGAGTTACGTCCCTTCGTCGCGGGCAGGCCGCCGCGAGGGGAATGCGGATTGCATCGTGGCGTTGTCAGGCGTAAAGAAATCGCGGCGCAGCGCAATCAACTGAACTGTGCGCATTTTTCATGAGGCGCAGGGTTCAGAGACCCGGAAACCGGCGGTGATTTAGTTAAAACGTCGATGAAAACTGGAGATTCCTCGAATTAGCGGATGCACCGCGCGGCGCGGACCGCGACGAGGTAGGGAGGGGGAGGGGGGTGGCCTCGCCGTGATTACCGTTTTGCATTGGAGATTGGGATTCGTCAACTAGTCGTGACGTCACCACTCCAAATCCCCATCCCCACTCGACGCCGCGAGGAGTCGGGATCTCCAAGAGTCCTCGGCGACGAATTTATGATAATTACTGTTAACCGAAACGATGAATTATCGCTCGATTTAATCCCGAACGCCTCCCCTCGCCTAATTTCCAAGCTGTCTGTGGCTTTTATCAGTATTAATTGTCGTGTACTGCACTGCGCGCCGCGGCGGCGGCGCCGCCGAGGAGGGGGCTAATTCTGCCGTGCTAAGGAAAAACGCCGTATGAACATTCGAGAGTTGCCAAATTTCCTTAGATAAAATGTTTATTTTTGTGGAAAGTTACGAATATTTTTCCTTGAAATTTTCAGAATCTTTAGGTGAAATCCCAAACAAAGTAATCTGAAAAATTGAGAGGAAAATATTCACAAATTTACCAGAAAATTTGCGGGTTATCGGAGGAAATTTGGCAACGCCTGAAGGTTCATACGGCGTTTTTCCTTAGCACGGCAGAATTCTCTGCTGGCGGTAATTGCAACTAATTCCGTGATTTTCGTCGCTCCAAGGTGATTGATGTCGATGGGCTTGATGAATGGCGGGCTTGCTCCTGAGTGTCTCCTCGCCGATCAGTCCTCTGTTCTGCGCCCGGGCAACATGACAGCTCCGGATTATGAAACTAATTCCGCCCATCGAGTTTTCCACCAGCCGTTTTTCCGATCATGCTCCTCATCAGACCTTCCGGAATGTCTTCTTACTGAGCAGAAGCGGATCCAGAAATTTGGCAACACTGGGTTTCCCTCTTTTAAACCTATGTCAAATAATCGATTATTGTCGGAGCACCTGACCCTCTATAAGAATCGATACATTTTCATAGATTTAAATGGAGAAGAGCAATGTTGCCAATTTGCTGGATCCGCAAATGTTATTGAGAAGGGAAAAATCTGCACGAATGCATTTTTCTGAAAATGGACCTTTCACTGATAAAAAGGGTTAGGTGGTTTTAACACAGCTGACTTACATTAGTATAATTTGGCAACACTGGGTTTCCTCCTTTTAAACCTATGTCAAATAATCGATTTTTGTCAGAACACCAGCCTCTCCCTAAGAATCTTTACATTTAAATAGGTTGAAATAGAGAAAACCAATGTTGCCAATTTGCTGGATCCGTCAATGTTATTGAGAAGGGAAAAATCGGCACGAATGCATTTTTTTCTGAAAATGGACCTGTCACTGAAAAAAGGGTTAGGTGATTTTAACACAGCTGACTTACGTTAGCAGCGCGTGCATTAACTTATTGTTACTGTACAGAAAACTTGTGGGAGTTGTGCTCCAATTAATTGGTGCTGCACTAATTATTTGGAATACAAATGCTATAATTTGGTATTCTGCAACAGTGATGTAAAGCGCGTCAAAACAATTTGATCCTTTTTTCAGTGCAGTGGCTCCAAATTAGAAAATTTAATTAAACGACTCAATCTTCCTTCTTAAAAATTGTCATTGATCACCCGAGAAACTCTCAAAAATTATTCGGATGATCAAATTTTGACGAATTACCTTCGGCTATAAGAAAAATACCTTATTCATTTCATGCTAGACACGAGAGCAGCACGTTAAGTCTTCTCCTGGTAAAAATTGGCAGTAAAATCTGTGTTCCAAAATACCATAGACCTACAGCCGGCTGTAAGATTTCCAATAGCTTCTATAGTCGGCAACACAATTTCTTATAGCCTTTTATAGCCGATGGCGAAAAAGCAACAGCCAGGCGCCTACAAACCTAACAGGGATACTTCACGCGTTGCGCAATGCGTGAAGTATCCCTGTTAGGTTTGTAGGTGCCAGTGCGTCGCCGCTCCGCTTTGTGTTAGGCTCTAATATTTAATCTGGCGGAGTCAGCGATATTCAACTCATGATTTTGAAATTTTTGCACATCCTGTATGGATTGTTCTCATTTTAATTGATGAAACAAAATATGTATTAAAGGAAAATATAATGTGTGATTTGTAAATATTAAGGTGGTTCCGTATCAAACTTAATGATTTCCAAAGCACACGAATTTCTACACAATTTTGTATAGCCTTTTATAATCGATGGCGAAAAAGCAACAGCCAGGCGATAAAGTGTAAAGCCCGGCGATAGGAACTATAGCCCGGCTGCATAATTTTTTATCACTTCGCATAGCCCGGCCGTATGATTTTCTCCGCATTCTACAGCCAGCTTTATGATTTTCTGTAGCCTTCTTTAGCCTGCTATAAGAATTTCTATGGTATTTTGAAACGCAGCTCTTATCGCCAATTTTTACCAGGGTCTGCATGCTCAATGAGTAGCTGTGCGTTTTCTCCAAAGAACATTAGAATTTCAAGGTTTGAAATTGGCAGGAAAGGGTACCCTTTTATTCAAGATACGACTTGCAGTGTCTTTTACTATACAAATAATGTAACCTAATACTGTTTTGTTTCCTCATGTTGGTAAAGGCGGGGCTCGAGTCTTGACTAAAAGTAGAGCAGTTATTCCATCAAAAACACATGTTTGCTTTTAAGATTCACGTTAACTTTTATTAGTGGAAGACACAAATCTGCACCCTACAGTAAGACTTGAATCGTCGAGCAACCGTACGTGAGCATGCTCAAATCATCGCCGGTCCGCTACGAGACTGCCCTTCGAAAATTCCTTTTGTCCTGATGCATTTAGTAGAAGTTCCAGGCACCCGCACCGTGCTCTGTTCCGTCTGCTTCGGAATTTAGGTCTGTTCATTCCGCCCATATCCCTTCCTCGAATCCTCCCCCTTCCTGGCTCCTACCCTCGTTAGCTGCGTTGAAATAGTGTTCTCGTTCAAAGTGCGTTGCACGAATTTGAGACTCTTCCAAAATGCCACTCCGATAGCTTTACAATTCCTGGGTTGCCATAATTACTTTCGACAAAAATCTAATCCCATTCTAAACGAAATGAGGAGCGTAAGACTCGAAATACAGGGACCGATGGGAAAAGGGATGACATTTTTTGTGTGAATGCAGTCCTTATTAACGGGGCAAATTTTACAAGCATCGATGTTTCAAAATGTCATTGAATACCAAAGAATGAGGAACACGCATAGTTGGAATATCACCGGTTTATAAAATTACTACACGTTCTTGGGCATAAAAATTAAATTAGATATTAGATTTTGGTGATACAGTATCTGCGTATTCTGAAGGGAGTAATTCAAATTTTTTATGATTGTTCCATCATTTGGTGTAAAGCGCACAATACTTATTTTTCGTCACTTGAATGAGAGATATAATTCAAATAATTATTGTGGATGAGTCAATCCTATGGTTTTCCTTTTGCACTCGCAAACCAGAAAACTGAAAGGGCTAGATAAATTTACTTGTTACAAAACAGGAGAGAGGGCTGACTGAGGAGAATTTTCCTCTCCTCTCAGCAAACACAAACGAATGCAAAATTAGATCAAAAGGGGAAAAAACGAGAAACGCCAATGTTTGGTGCCACACCTTTAATACTTGGGCTGGAAGTCTGATTAACATTTTTTTTCTTTTTTTTCTATTTAAGTGTCATTTAAATGTCTATTTTAACAAACGCATTAGAGAGCAATGCCTTACGATTATTTATTTCGAGCCGCATGAAGAAAAACGAAGTTTTGTACTGCCGTGCTAAGGAAGAACGCCGTATGAACCTTCAGGCGTTGTCATATATCCTTCAATATACAACAAATTTATTGAAAGTTTTTAGAATATTTTTCTTCAATTTATCATTCAATTTTGTTCGCAATTTGATCTAAGTCATCTAAAAATTTCACAGAAAAATAGGCACAACTTTCCTCAAAAAATACATGTTTCATCCGGGGAAATTTAGCAACTCTCAAATGTTCATACGGTGTTTTTCCTTAGCACGGCAGTGGCAGTGTGAGTTTACGACGGACAAGCTGAACAATTTCATCAGTCCGGCCTGACAACGTGCCCCCAGGGCTGTCAAAAATCACGAATGTTATTGAAAGGGGGTTGTCTTTTTCCCTCTGTTTTTCCACGGCCGACCCCCAGCCCCGATCCCCCTCTTCCACACCCCCTCCTCCAAACCTCCTCCACCCCCCCTCCTCCACCCCCTCTCCCCATCGTCCGGTGAGCGTGAAACACGGGCCATCATTCAAGGCAGTCGAACGCGCTATCGGCAGATGCAGAGGAACCGTGACCGCAGAGGCAGCCTGCAGCATTGACGTTTCGACGTAAAATGCCTCTATTTCTCTATAAGAAGCGACGGAAAGTGGGCGGATTTTAAATCCCCACATGGCAACACTGGTGAGCATCACGGCTCTTGTCAGCCGAGCATGGCCCATCGCCCGTGCAGACAAGATCATTCGGCAAAACCGCAAAATGCTCCGACCAACAAGGGCGCCACCCTTGCCGCTTTCAACTTCTGCCGATAATTGGACATAGTTTAGTGGGAAAGAACCAACCCACGTCGAGTTGAGACTGATTGCAGGTGGACATTACAAGTATTGTGGGGATTATTTGCGGAAATTCTGCATTTAGCGTAATTTATCGTGGGGGGAAAAAACCACATACACGCACGATCAAAGAATAGTTTTGAGGCAATATCATTCTTTGGAGGGGTTCTGGAAAAAAAAAAAAAAAAACATTGGATCTAGGGTCCAGACTCTTGAAAACATTGACAAGAAAAAGGACTCTTGATTCAATCACATTTAAGCTTAAATCAAAAGGAAATCCGCTCAAATTAAGAGGCTTGGTTCTTGATTTAAGCTTAAATCTGATTGAATCAAGAGTATTTTTTCTTGTCGATGTTTTTAAGAGTCTGGACTCTGGATCCAATGTGTTTTTTTCCAGCGTTCTTCGCCCTCTTCCGAACCGGATTGAAACGAGACAAAATATAACTGGCTGAACTCGAAACATCCTCAATTCGATTTTTTTACATCGTCTGGATTGGTTCTTCACTGGGTAATTGTAAAACTATGATGCTTCCTCAGGCAGAAAATGCAAAGAAAGGTGGTAAGTGCACCTCAGAGAGCATAAGATCAAGATTCGTTTGCATAATTTTAGTACGCACATTTTTAGTAAACCTACAGAGTATATAAAATAGGGATATACATTATCTGAGGAGAATACAGATACATCATGAAAATATGACCATACCGACGTTTTACAGACGAGTTAGCTGAGGCACCAATTAATTTCATATTACGAGGCACAAAGATGAAGTCAGAAATGATCGTGAGTAAATAATTGTGTGCACGCATTTTGTAATTAGGCAAGTGGTGGGTGATTTTACAAGAAACATGTTGGTTGAATGACAGCTTATTCAAAGCAACATATTTACTTGTAAAATTCCATCAAAGTTTAGAACGAGGTTGGACTCCACCTATCATCCCATCATCTTGACACCAAGTCGCAATGAGCATTACGGGCATTCCTTTGATCTGTGTGTCTTGACGTAATTTGGCCGCATTCGCATATATTGAGGCTTTAATCTCCCAATAACCTTGTCAGTTTAGAGAGGGCCCGAGGTCTACATCTAATGGGCAATTCAATCTTAGCTGACCTTGTATTTAGTTGCCTCATATCTAGCATTTGGAGTTATTACTCGTAGTGCAATTACTATATTCCTATTCCAACTATTAGTAGTTAGTAATTAGCGGTTAGCAGAAGGTCGGTTAGTGGTCGAATTTTTGGCCATAGTTTACACCCCTTGCCGGTTATCTTAAATGAATGTTAATTTAAATTATGTAAACGCAAATTAAGAAAAAAGAGCTTTGCCTCTCGGACACATTGCTTTTTAAAGAATTGAATTTATTTGCTTTTTAGAAACACGGAAAAGGAAAGTTTTGTTCATATTGAGCACCAAGTTCTTCCAGTTCAGGTAATACATTTTCGTTCTTAGAAACCTAAATTTGATTCAGCTTACATAAATTTGGTTACATAAATCGAAAAAAATTGGGGTTCCGTACGGACTGAAGTTCATTCCGTGTAACCGAAGTTTGTTCCCTCGAAGTAGCTGCTACGCATAGGTGAATACATCAAGCTACTGTGGCATGTTACAACATTCCAGAGTGCCTCAGAGTCGTTCAGATTAAAATTAAAAAACGACGCCTGATTCCATATCTCCTATCTTCGACTGTGTTGTTCGAAAATACCTTGCAGCACCATTACAAATGACGGAAACAAAGACAGTGCAAATATAGACATAGGAAAAAGACGTGCATTAATGACGGCGCAGAGATACAACTATTCGTTCTCGATGGATGTCCATGTTGCATCTACAAAATTGAAGGCGCTTTGGCGCGAGGCGTGAACTCGCGATTCTCCGCTTTATGCCGCTACCGATATCGCTCAGATTAGCGTGAAAATTTACGAAACAAGGTCTGATTACTTATCTCCAATCTTCAGCTGTGTTGCTCACGAAGCACCACTACAAGTAAGGCAAACTTAACCAACTTCACATGAAAATAGAGTAGGGTAAAGACGCCATGAATTCAATCGTCCTGTTACCCCTGAGTTCCTTCAGCGAGCGCCTCACGCAAGAAAAAAGAAACTGTAAAAGACGTTAAGACGATGCTTTAAAATAATCTTACAGCAGCGTGAGAGCTATGCTTGAGAGCGTGCGAATCGTATTTCGCTCGTAATTTGTAATTGAGATCCATTGTTACTCCTTGTTTACTTTTGTCGATCCCGGCAAACTTTAGGGCGTCGTGTTCCTGATTAATTTCCTTACGATCTGTTCTCTTTGGCAAGCTCAGGTTGAATTTGCAGCCGTCGCACACTGGACCAAGTCTATGGGAGAAGTTGGACAAAATCCGGAAAATTTGAAAGCTTATATTAGCATAAATATGAGTCAAAAAAGTTTAAGAGTGGTTCCAAAGGTCTTTTCCTTGAAATCTACTCTCATAAACACCCCTAGAAATTGAATTTAAGACGAAATAAACATCAAAATTTAAAATTTTAACCAACAATTTTATGTCCGACTTCTTCCATCAGCTCGTTCACTGTGCGCCGTCATCAAATGGATCCTCGCAAAGATATTTTCATGATGACAAGCTCAACTCTTGGCAAATTGATGAGGAAATGCCGACGTTAGGAGTCACCGGTGTAATGACACCTGAACAAATTACAATTTCAAGAGGATAAAATTGGGTCTCATAGAAGAAAGCGCATTCTATAAAGGTAAAAAGTCTTTCGGGGGTGAATCTTTAGCTGTAGTTCCGGAAATATCCACCACGATGATCTGCTAAAATATGGCTCCGATATCGAAGATTATTTAAATATCGCAACTCTACGACTCATAAGTTGTTGCAGCATATGTCTGGAATGTTTAAAACCAAACACGGCCTTTGAAAGTTTAATAATAAAGACTAAAACTTGATCCCTGCTTTTCTTACGGAGACCACTGACCAGAGACCACTCGTGATTGGCCGCATCAAGGTCACTTTGCTTATAGCTCTATTTTTTTCTGGGATCAAGTTACAGAGCTTCAAAAATTACTTTTTGCGACCTTTTTAGTGTCAATAGGAAGAAGAATGTAATAGCTAGAATTTATGACTCTTCGATTTTAACAGAAATTCCTTTAATTTTCATACAAGCTCAAGGACTCACGTCCAGCTGTACGAACACTAATGACGTGGCCTTCAAAATCAAAACACAGCGGTGGCACCCCCTGCACGGAGAGATATCTTGCCTCTCGGAGCTGTAGATAAACCTGTGCCGTTTTTTTAGAGCGCATTTATGATACTTCGTCTTCGTTAAGCTGGCAACGCTGAGTAATAGTTACCAAAATAAAAGACATTAAGCTGTAACGGTGAGCGGAAGCCAAGTAAAGGTAAACAGTGGGTGGAGAAAGAGGGGGGGGGGGGCACGGTTAGCTCATCTCTGATTCGGGCCCCTCGAACTCCATTAAGACAACGAACGGAGGAAGTTAGAGCCGGACTCCGGGTCCGTCGCGGCGGGGGGAGGAGGAGAGGGTGAGAGGGAGGGGTGGAGGGGCGAGGGGGCGTCTGTAGGGGTTAGTGGGGCGCGACCAGCGACCCGTACTGGACCCGTGCGTGGCGAGCGTACAAAATATTCACTTCCGCACGATTTCGATTTCCACTGAATTGATTCACCACCGTCCGTGTACCTTTCCGTATTGCCAAATTTCCAATTTTCGAGAATTTGTTTAGCATAAAAAAAGGGCATGCACTTTTTTAAAGTCCAAAAATTAGATGCCACTCAACGGAAAATCTATGAGCTGAGTTTAACAGAAACACACAGGGTCGAATTTTTGGGGGAAATGAGTGGAGAAAATGGATTTGTTTTGACTTAAAGGAATTAAACCCAAAATATAAATAAACAGAAAAAAGAGAGAAAAATAAATACAATTATTCGTATTAACGCTGTCAAAAATTGAAATTTGAGAAAAAAAATTTCTAAGGCAAAAACAGACGTTTCGCTTGCTTTCGCTTTGCTTTGGACACTGTGTCTCATGGAGGAACAAAAATTGACACCCCCTAAAACTTAAGGCCTTAAACTTATGGTCTAAACTTAAGGTCTAAACTTAAGGCGACATAATGCGTGTTTTCAACTCCACCTTTACTCAAATTGAACGTCTTGAGAGAAGAAAACTCCTTTCAGCTGCGCCGAGATTTTTATGAAGACTCCCTGATAACTGTGTTCCTTATTGAATTTCAACGAGACAGCTACCTAGATCTATCTACTATACCGGCTGTCATCAGTAAGTACATTTTATGAGAGACCTAACGCCCAAAAAAGTTACGGGATACTGAGAGTCAACGCTAAAAAAAGTTGCGCAAAGCTGAGAGACACGCCCGTGTAATGATTCCGACGGGTAAAAACTCAGGCTCTCTAGATCGGATGTGTGTCAATTTGACAACCGTGATGACCCTCTCAAGTAACCGTGCATTTATGTATGACCGAATATTGGAGTAGTGAAATATCAGATGGACTTATTTATGCTAAAAGGAACTATGCTGCACGTAAACCCTATGCACATAGTTCCTTATAGTATAAATACGACGTCCAGATGCCCTCGCGCGCGTCTGCAGGAACTCGAGTCTTGACCCAGTGCAGCGATTCCGTTCACCTGAAATCTGCGGCTTTCCATCTATTGTGCCGATCAACTATAAGGCAATTCGATTTCGGAGACAAACGAGTTAAAAAAATCAGCAATCTCAGAATACGGTCGCACTGGTAAAAAAAACACATTGGTTCTAAAGTCCAGACTCTTGAAAACATTGACAAGAAAAAGGACTCTTGATTCAATCAGATTAAAGCTTAAATTAAAAGGAAATCCGCCCTGGTTGGGTTTTTGATTTAAGCTTAGATCTGATTGAATCGAGAGTATTTTTTCTTGTCGATGTTTTTAAGAGTGGACTTTAGATCCAATGTGTTTTTTTTCCAGTGCATATTAGATCACATGAAAGTCCAAAAAGTTGGGAATAATCTCCGACAGCATTCTGTTTTCATTTGCTGAAAAGAACATTCCGGCTGTGAAAACAGTGCTTGAAAGGTCTGATAGATTAGAAACCGGATTTTGGTGGTAACTAGCCCAATGTGCATCCAAATTAGGTTTTCTTGTATTTTAGAAAGCTATGATAATGTTCTAACTATGTCAATTGTTCACAGAAGTGGATTATCTTAACTAGTAATCATTTAGAGATAGGTTGAATTCAAACAAATTAGGTGTGTTTTGCGATTTCTATGTATTTTCTCAGGATAAAATAAAAATGAGGGAGCAAATATTGTTTATACAAAGCATTTTAGCAAAAAAATGTTCACCGATGTTCTTAGTTACAAAGTAATTACCAACAACTGTGATACCTTGATCATATCTCTCATCATGCCTCTTCATTGACTTAATTTCTGAATTCGAGTAGAAGGGACATTACCGTGATGAGGAAAACAGGAGTTCTGAGCCCAAAGTTCAGAACTCAACCTGCAAACACGTTCTCATAATCTACCTGACACGTTGTTTTAGCAATACGCTTCACAAAACTTAATCTTGTATCTTTGTTCTGAAAGTTGTAAATGGTAAAAATCGCAAAACAGAAATGAACTACTAGTCTTCAACCCGTCACCAAATAATATTAATTGAGAATATGTGATTCTGTGAACGTAGTATTCTCGTGGAACCTGTTTTTCAACTTTTCTCCCGAATCTGAGAGACACCGCATTGGTACCAGCATAGAACGGAGCGCATTCTTATTGCAAGTTCACGCCACGCGCCAAAACGCCTTCAATTTTGCAGATACCACACGGACATCCATCGAGTGCGAATAGTTGTATCTCTGCGCCGTCATCAACGCGCGTCCTTCGCACCTTGCACTATTTTCCCCATATTTTGTCTGTTTTAGATCGTCCTATTTGTAGTAATGCTTCAAGTATCGTACGTGAACAAGACAATCGAAGAAAGGAAAGATGTAATCGTGCCTCGTTTTTTGAATTTTCTGAAGCCAGGAGTATTATTTCCTTATTGCAAAAAGTAGTCTGATTATAAGCTGATTTTGAAAATGGAATAAGGTTTTACATCATGGTGCGATGCTTTCCTTTTCTCTCTATGCTTATACATGCCACTATGGGGTGAACAAAGTGACAATGCGATGAGGACAAGCTTGCAATCACTGATGGCCCGACAAAATGCCGAGTTTATTTTTGCGTGAATGAAACCGGAACGTTAAAAAAAGGAGGGGACGTTAATTTAGTTTCAGCTGAAACCCGAATTACGTTCGCTAAATTAAACGGCGACTAAGTTTCCCTGCAACACAAGCCCTTCGCCAGGGCTCTGCCCATACCCTCCCGTGAGTTTTCCCATGCGACATAAATTCAGTTGCTTTTAATGGGCGATTCATTATTTTCAACGCTACCGGGGATTTTCCTCAAAGACCTGCGAAGACGAAATAAAAGACACGGACAAATAAAACAGGGGAACGGCCGCAGCAGAAGACATTCTCAAAGATGAACGGAGCGAAAGACTACGAAAACTTCAGTTAAGCCAACTATTTTATTTATAACTACATTAACACAGCAATTTACAGATAATTTAAGAAAAGTGAGAGAGCGAAGGGAAAAGAGACCTCCGTCCCGGGTCCGGGTTAGAAAGCATAAAATAAACGAGTCAAGTTATAAAAATATATCCGTCTTTGAAAGAAAATGCAATTAAAAGATCTGTAGTGAGACGTTTAATGAGAAATGCGCCAATGACATTCAGCGAGGGATCGTGAGTCAATAAACAACTGTTTGTATTTGTAGAATGAATTCCGAGGAAAAAGAATGAAGTTATTAGTGAAGGATGACAAGAGCTTCAAAAGACATCTTTGATGCGCTACGACTTGCGCGCTGAGACAATGGTTAAAATCAACTCTTTTTAATGAAGGAGAGACCTGGCACAGGCACAGACTCTAGCTTTTGCATTTGATTGTAGTTTTGCGTTCTTTTTTCCCTGGTATAGTAATCACAAAAAGACGTATCTTCAAACGCTTTTATAAAATTTGTGAGGAATGCACTCGTATTAAAAGAATCACCGAATCATGTAATGTCACTTAAAAGTTACTCCTGAGGGCCTGTAGGAAGGCTTTCGGGAAAAAAATTAGGAGGTAAACACAGATCGGACAATTTCTTATTTGTAAATTGGTGTTCAGAAGTTTTCTTAAATTTGCATTTCACGCTGCATACAGGGCAAGACCACATGACTGTGGCATGATATTTCAGATCTAATTTTAGGAGTATGATTGGACTAAATTTTGGAATTGGGAACTACTAATTATAGCTCATGCTCATATCTTAAAACGGGCTTATGTCTAGGGAAAGTATAATGGTTGTATCCCAGATAGGCCAGAAATTGTACAGTTACTTATTGCAAAATTTAGAGTCCATTTGATATTGGTTGCCTTTCATTTGTGAATAAGATGCGAACCCTTCGTAATGGAGAATTTGCATACACATTTTTTATTGCTTCATCTCAAAGAGCTGATTTCACAGTATTTTTTATAATTTTTTCTGATATAGAAAGTAGTATAAAAATATATTTAAAAGTGAGAAAATGCACCGCCTAGTGGTATTTTAGCAGATTAGATCATTTTGTCATATATATCTTCTCCAATAGTTGTCCAATTCATGAACCAAGGGTATCCCCATGTCCAGTTCACTCAGTAGTTTCCACTTACATACGAAATTCATCAAATTTCAGACACCTGCAAATTCCCGATTGAACTGCTTTATTCTTTAAAAAGGCATAGGTATGCGTAAAGTTACGGAAATATCTCCCCTACACGTATGACATACTCCAGTTTCAACCTTATGTTGATACTATATGACCGATACGGATATGATCCGCAAAAACGTTCCTTCACTGAGAAAATAATAACATAGGCTGATAAGGATAGTGAAGGTTGTAGGTGTCTGGTAAATCTAACAACATGATTAATATTTAGCGGCGGGAAGAATACTGAGTGAATGGTTAGATCATAATAATGCTCTTTACTGACCATATTATATCAACAAGCTTAGGTTGGCTTAGGCTACGCCCGCATCCTGTTCATATCTTATATCAATCTACATCGACTGTGGGTGCAACCGCTTGTCTTAGCTCCGGGCATTCTCTCCACTCTTTCCTTTCTAATTTTTCTCAAACTTTTCTCATTACCTCTTCTTCTCAATTTGTGTTTACCTTATCTGCCAGCAATAATTGTTTTTTCCCCTTCTTTTCTTCCTCATTCTTCCTTCACTTTCAACTTTTTATTTATCCTACTTTGTGTGAAAGTTTGTTTCGGTCTCTGTCTTGTTCTTATATCATAATTTCCTGTCCTTGGTGTTTGCTCTCCATTCATTCTCTCTCCTTCACCAATTTAAGAAGTACTTGAACAGGATGTAGTTCTCGTGCATTTTTGTGCACACATTACTCCTCACAATAAAAGGGTGATTTTGTGCTGCCAGTCATTTAAGGATTTACGTTACATCTCCAATTCTGGTAATTATCTGTGCCTGAATTTCGTTAACCCGTCAAGGACAAATTACGAAACCTAACCTCTGTATTCGACCTAAAGTCGGGGAAATTATGAGCTTAACTAACGTTGTACACAAGATTAGCTTTTCTACAGAAGGCTCGAGCCATCCGTAGTTCCTTAACGGTTCGAACCATTAATCAGCGATAAAAACACCAAGTCAACATCCCTCCATAAACTTACAGCCAATTGAAAACCTGCTTACAAAATTCGGGTCATTAGTGGATCCAGCAAATTGGCAACATTGTTTTTCTCCATTCAAACCTATGGGAATGTATCGATTCTCGGAGGGGCCAAGTGTTCCGACCAGAATCGATTATTTAACATAGGTTTGAATGGAGGGAATCTGGTTTTGCCAAATTGCTGGATCCACCTCTGATTCGGGGGATGATCAAACAGTATTTCTTGGCTAACTCTTTTATAGACAAGAGGATGATTTGGATGGGGCAACAGTTGCGATGGGATTTTTTGATACAATTTTAGAGTCAACCACACATGTCAAACCCCGTTATTTTATTATGATAGCATAAGTGACCTTGTTTTCTTAAAAACAATGCATAGAGTTGCCGAGACCTCTTCCCATCTGTGATCAGAATTTCCAAGACGAGGCAAATTCAGTGACTCGAACGTTCCTCTTAGCCGAGATGAGAAAATGGGAGGATGTGGAGCGAAGTATGAGAGATCATAAATATGACATCGTAAATTGAGCTGAATCTGTGGGTATATGCCTGGAGGGCGGGAGCAAGGCGACAGAAAGGGGGTGAAATTATAATATCATTAAAAATTGTTAACAACGTCTATGGGCTCAAGCTTCTGGAATAGTAAATTTCCCAGGGCCTATAAACACTGTTTTACAACCGTAATAACTTTTTTATCGTGTTCTCTACAACGGATTAAGGGATGATCATTAATATTCAAACATACGCTTGTTCATCGATTTGATACTGACATACTCCAAGAGACGACGAGAGCAAAATGTTGGCACTTCCCAGTTTCATTGGTATTCGTTCTCTTATATTGTAACACTGTGGAAAACCTTGCATAATTTAAAAATAAATTTCTTCTTATCATATGAACAATTTTAGAGCTGCCACATGCAAACAAAGATTTGCTTATCGTGTAAGCTAGGATAGAAGAAGCAACAATTCACGAGAAGTAATTTTTCGTATAAGTGCGTAACTGTTACAAAACTTAGATGTTATAATAACGTCTACTAAAGACGGGTCCATGGTAGAGAGCGCACCCCCCCCCCCCTCCCATGGTTTGCTCGAAAAAGAGGAAGAAATAAAAGGGAAGAAAGAAAAAAGGAAGAAACGGAGGAAAGTAGAAGAAAGGACGCTTATATTTGGTAATTGTTCATCACGAAATTGACTCAAAGTTCACGGTAAATGCACTAAAATTTCGAAAATTTTTAGACGGAGGCCCCCTGGACCCCCCTTCCGCCCCCTCTCGAAATATCTAGGCCTTAGACCTAGAGAGAGGTAGAGCAGTGCTCCCATTTCCGGAACTTTTGAGATTTTACTGAATTTTCCCCGGAACCTTTGAAATTCCCGGATTATTTTGGATCTTTTGTATTTTCCGGAACTTTTAAAAGAATCTAAAAGTCGGTGACTCATTTTAGCCAAAATTGTCAGTTAGGCAGTATTCTTCGTCAGTCATCAATGAGCGATATTTGGAATAGATTTACGGCATTTCCGCTGTAGACGGCGGAACTGGTGAAGACCGTTTTCGGGCGGATGTTTGGTGAAAAGCGTAAAAACTATAAAAGCTTTCCCTTTGTGCACCTGGGGAGAGACTAAAGGTCTAGGTACTCGGGTCCAGATTCCAGTCGGCGGAAATCAGAAAGGATTAATAATTCACGGGGCCCGGGGTCGGTGCCATTGAAGAAGAGCCCGGTGTTGCGCTCGGGGGAAGGAAAGCGATCAGACATAAAAATGGGCCCAAGGAAGAGACCGATAAAAAAGGGCCAAAGACGGCGCAGCGCGGGCCATAAGCGGGAATAAGAAAACAAATTACCCAACGAGGGCCGCATCCGATATTCCGGCGCGATCCTTTATTTTTCCGATCGGGATGAGAATGTGATCTAACTGCCGGGCAATCGGCTGCATTATTCAACGGCCGCAGTTTCCGGAGCTGCAACAAATACAGGGTGTCTAACAAGTTCGAGCCTTTACCATCTTCTAGAAACTTACTCTACCTCGATGCTCCAATTCCATGTCCGTCAAAAGTTCCGGGATCCGGAACTATTTTGTTGCAATTTCTCCCACTTCATGACCGTCAAAAGTTCCGAGATTCTTTTTAGATTTCTTAAAAGTTCCGGAAAATGCGAACTATCCGAAACAATCCGGGAATTTCAAAAGTTCCGGGGACAACTTGAAGGTATTTCAAAAGTTCCGGGATTCGAAACTATTTTGTTGCAATTTCTCCCAGTTCATGACCGTCAAAAGTTCCGGGATTCTTTTTACATTTTCTTAAAAGTTCCGAAAAAGTTCCGGAAAATGCAAACTATCCGAAACAATCCGGGAATTTCAAAATTTCCGGGGAAAATTCGAGAAAATTTCAAAAGTTCCGGAATCTGGTAATAGTTCCGGGAAACGGAAAGTTAGCTTTCAAATACTCCCATTTGGATAATGCAACAGGTAAAATAGGAAGAGAAAAGGAGAATTTTGAGGACCATCTGAAGTTTTTATCTACCATCATTCCATAATGACAGTGGTTAAAGTTAACGCTTAAAATTATTTTGCTAAGGGTTATCACAGAAACGAAAAATAAGTGATATATGCCTTATGCCACTCTATTCTCTTCTTTTCCGAGTGACTTGCCAAAAAGTATGAGGTGGTACGATAAAACCTATGGAAAAGAATCGATTATCGGGGTGTTCACAACAAACGCCTCGATAATAGATTCTTTAACATAGCTTCTAATGGGAATATAAATTAAAAGTCGATTATTGACGCTTCGCCACCGTAGATTCCAAAATTCTGCTTCAACATTAAAAATACACGGTTTAATGGGAGGGTGAGTTACTGGGACATCCTGTACAAAATTGGAAAAATTTGAAAAGGCTGAAATTTGGCAACCTCCCTTGCTCAGCAGTTTTGTTCATTAAGTATTGACGAGGGAATCCATGCTTTGAAGCCTGGGCTCGCCTGCCAACTACTCCGGGATATGATAATTTTAATTTTTAAATCCTGACTAATTCCACGTCGGCGAGAACGTGAAAAAAGTGCAAGTGGGTTTCGGAAACTTCGATGCCGTTGGTTGAAAAATTATCTTAACATATGTAGTTGTGGTGTTGAGGGGGTGGGTGTTTAGGGTTGTATTCATAGTCATTCTTTAAACAGTTTCTGTCCCCAGAAGGCTCAGTGTGGTTTGCTTTTTAATGAAAGAGGCTGGTAACGTAGTAGGTACCATTAAAATGACAATTTTTACGAGGTTCCATGAAAATTCAACACTTAAAGCTTCGGGGAAAGATCCTTCCTCCTGAAGGATTACAATACTTTTTTACTGCAAAAATGTAAAATACATTACGAATATTGATACAATTTTTGAAAATTTTAAGATAGGTCCGTTGTACTTTGAAGTTTGTCGAAATCATAATATAAAGTATAATTTTTTATATTACTTTTGGTGTCAAATCACAGTATTCCATTTCATGGATCTCCAGGAAAGTCCAATTTGTTCTCTTTGCCTCAAGATGCCTCAAAAAACCATCCTATGGAGAGGAGTTTTTTAACACACAGTTAGGAACACTGCTTTTACCCAGAGAGCAAAAGAAAATATGGAGTAGTTATAGAAATAAATGAAAGGAATTTGCGTTTATCAACGCTTATACTAATAACTGAGTACATGAGAACTCTCGTTGCGGACGGCGGCGGCCGATGCGAACGCAAGAGCTCAACTTTGATGACGGCGTTTGGATACAACTATTCGTGTTTAGCGGATGTCCGGGTTGCGGTTGGAAAATTGAAGGCGCGCTGACTTTCTATGCGCTACCATAGATCAGCGACATATGTGAGGTGTTCAGTGCCATGAAAGAGACGTTGCTTTGTGCCCATAGAAAAGAGACATGTAGGATTTGAAGGAGCGTGCTATAAAATCTTATTTAACTTTTTATGATGTTGAAAAGTGTATTGAGTGTGGTGGTCGTGCGCGAATTATTTAGTAAGCTTACAACATATCTTGCATACCTTGCATACCAGTCAGTGTTGTCATGGATGTTCATTGAACTTGGAATCTATCGTTTATTTCATTGAGACTATCCTTACCTGAAACAATTAAAATTGAAGGTACGATTAGAAACATTAATATCGGATACATTTTCGGGAAAGGGTTGCTAATGATACAAAACAAGCAATGGTCACTTTTAGGTACTCGCGGGGGTATAACATTGGGCAATAATTTAGCGTAAAGTTATGTCATATGATCTAAGTTTCACTTTAAACAATATTTAAACTTTTTTCGGACCAATTCGGTCACATAATTTAATACAACCCAATTCACAAAGTTTCCATAACAGAGTAATTTGTTAAAAATAGTCGTAGGTATCGATAAAAACTCAACTCATGAGTTTTTAAACACTTCATGGTTTCCCTCACGAAAGAACGTAACTGCATTTTTATGTCGCCAAACTTCCCCTCGCAAATTCAATTTTTACCAGTGGGTATTTCTGACTGAAAATTTCACTGATTTTTCCTCTGACCTCATGCGAAAATCAGAAAAATCGGGACATAAATTGCACGGTTAAATTCTAGTAGAACAATGAATTGTTTGAGTCAATACCGCAACCCTGGAATGTAATTTCGTTCCTTCGTCCGGAAAACGACGACTTCAGTGCAGTTCGTAATATATGCCAGCTTCTTTTCAAGCAGAAAAAACAAAAATTGAACTCGGCAGAGGCGACAATGGCGGGATTTTTACTCGAAAATCCGGCAGCACTGCCGAGCCTGGTTCCAGCTAGGATCACTCGCCACAAATTCACAAATTCGCACATCCACCTCCGCCCGACAGTCTCACCGCGAAAAAAACTGCAGAGGCCGCTAAACTTGGGGCCTAATGAGCGGCCAACACAGTTGAATTAAATTTTCTGCTCATCAACAAACCTCTCCCTTTCTTCTCGCTACTTTTCCACTCGTGTGTTGCGGCGCGCGGGGGCAGGGTTGCCAGGTTGTGTGATAAAATGAGGATATTCACATGGACTTAAACACGGAAAAGCGCTAATTTTTCAGCACTATCTGGCAACGATGCGGCACCGACGGGCGCACATGAGCAAGGGAAAGCTTTTATCTTCGAGTCCACTCGGCAGCGTTTCGAGTGATCCCAATCGGAATTTTTGAAGCTTCATTCTTCCCGTTTGGGTTCGTGTGACGCTGGCCGTAATTGGAAACTATTGAAACGTCGAGTGACGCGAGCCAACGTATTGAATTTGGCACGATTTTGAACCGGTAAATTTGACTGCTTTTAAAATGGCACGGTCGATAATTCACGATTAATTACATTCGGTGACATTTCCGGTTCAATTTCCATATGCTCGTCCGTTTCGGTGTAGTGCGAAAATATAGTAGAATCTCGATTACCCGCGGTTGTTGGAACTAAAGCCGTGGACTACTCAAAGGTACGAAATAAATAGAGTTAAATTAAGCAGAGGACGGACAAATCATTTGCAGAAGAAGTTTCTGATGAATCGTCAAGCGTTTTGGATTTACTACGACAACGCACCCGTATGAAAGATGATAGGAATCGGTTAAAGTATTATAGATGTAAAATAAATTTGCACTATTCTTCATTTTATATTTTACATTTTTCGGTAAAAACTCATTGTAATATCTTAGGAGGAAGGATCTTTCACCGATGTTAGAAGAGTTTAGTTGTAATGGAAACTGCGTAAAAATCGTCATTTTAATGATCCAGATTATTCTGCCCGCCAAAAAGCTCGCATGGCGGTCGCGGGACGTTCGATCGACACAGTTGACCATTCCGATCCATCTTATTGTTAGTCAAGTCTTGCCCGCACGAGAAAAACACATCATTTCAAAAGGCCAATTTAGTGACCACGTCATTCGATAGATCGATGTATTCGATGGTTTAACTGTCAACAAAAACAACCTCAATCTCTATAAATTCTCTGATCGGCTGCTTCAATTTTACCACGTTTTCAAAGCGCGGAAAAACTAATCGAAACTCAAACCGGCCAATCAGATTTCGATTATTTTATCGCAATGTATCGTATGACAAACCCACTAAATCAGACTATAATCGGCCCGCGGTGGTGGTGGAAGATAGGACAACGAATCCAACTTTCGCAAGCCGCGAGCCGACAGCCAACTCTGCCGTGCTAGGGAAAAACACCGTATGAGGCTTCAGACGTTGCCAAATTTCCTTTGATAAAATGTTCATTTCTGAGGAAACTTATGAATATTTTCCCTTGAAATTTTCAGGACTTCTCGGTGGAATTGCGAGTCAAATTATCTGAAAAATTGGAAGGAAAATATTCATAAGTTGACCAAGTAATTCGTGTTTTATCGAGGGAAATTTGGCAACGCTTAAAGCTTCATACGGCGTTCTTTCTTAGCACGGAAGAACACTGCCGTGCTAAGGAAGAACGCCGTATGAACCTTCAAGCGTTGCCAAATTACCTATCATAAAACGCGAATTTCCTGGTAAATTTATGAATATTTTCCTCCCATTTTTTCAGATAATTTAGTTTGCAATTTCCCCTAAAGTTCCTGAAAATTTCAAGGAAAAATATTCATAATTTTCTTCAAAAATAAACATTTTATCGAGGGAAATTTGGCAACCCTCGAATGTTCATACGGCGTTCTTTCTTAGCACGGCAGAACAGCCAAGAGCCATGCGAGCGCGCAACCCCGGCCGTGACGCGCCGCGCTCCGAAGCTCGCGAGAAGCGAAGCGCAAACTTTGTTATCAAGATAAGCAATGGAGATAACTCAAAGTTCCGCCGGGAGATGTTGTCACTTGCACAACTTTTTAGGGCTCCTCATATTCATGATGTCTCTGCTCCCGTTCTTTTGCTCCCGTGAACCCGAGTTTTAATGGCATTTTGAAATTATCACAATTGGTGCCGTCGCACCCGCACCGTCCTTCACTACCCTATTAAAAACCCTCGGCCCACGCCGCACAGTGGACCCAGTCGATAGAGAATTTGCAGGTGTTTGAATGGACGCTACCAGGTGAGCTGGACACGAGGATACCCATGGTTCATGAATCGCACGATTATTTGAGAGGATATAACAAAATTATCTTATCTGCTAAAATGCGTGTGTTTGAATAGACCGTATTCAATAACGGTTCGATGTATCGTTTGGTTCAAAACAATAGAACATAATCTCAAACCAAGCTGTAAGAATTTAAGTTGAAAAGCTGAAAATGAGAAATTTCCGGACAATTTCTCTTTGCATTGGCATTTGGTACTCAAAAGAATAATAAAAAATCTGTTACATAAGACCCGTTCACTCAGATTTCTGAATTTACTTTTGAAACTATGTTTATGTTTTGAACCAATCGATATCGATAGAATCTCAACCGTTTGATGTATCGAATACGATCTATAGAGAATTTTCAGGTGTTTTAAATTCCGTGTTTGAATGGACGCTACCAAGCGAGCTGAACACGAGGATACCCTTGGTTCATTATTCGAACGATTATTTGAGAAGATATGACAAAATTATCTAATCTGCTGAAATGCGTGTGTTAGAATGGGAAATGCGGTCAGATGATGTCACCAGGCGGTGCATTTTCTTACTTTTAAATCTATTTCTATACTATTTCCCATATCAGAAAAAAAATTATAAAAAATACTATAAAATCAGCTCTTTAAGCACTATCAGATGAAACAATAAAAAATGTGCATGCAAATTCTCCATTAGAGAGGTCGGACATGAAATTTTTGAAAAAAAAAAATTTGACAAAATTTTGATGTTTATTTCGGCAAATTTTACATTTCAAGGAGTGCTTCTCGTAGAGGATTTTACGAGGAAACCACTAGACTCACTTTTAAGACCTCAAAAATTGTACAAACGGAGTTATAAGCTTTTAAAGTTTCCAAATTTTGTCCGACCTCCTCTTTTCACTAGATCCGCTGTGCGGCGCCTGGATTTCTTCAAATACTAATTGCATTTTCGCCTTGGATGTGAGCAGGCTTCGCTCTTCTTACCGAGCAACTTTAATTTTTCCATCACTACCTTCATTTTCCACTCTTTTTTTTTGAGAAATCCGAAAAGGAGGCCTTATAAAATTCGAAAGTAGGATCAACTTAATTAAAAGTTGAGCAATTATTAGATTAATACTGCCGTGTTCAGTAAAAACACCGTATGAGCATTCGAATGTTGCCAAATTTCCTCTTGGAAAATATTTATTTACGAAGAAAGTTACGTGTGAAAGTTTTTTTCCTAGTATTTTTAGACTATTTGTATCAAATTACGAACGAAATCCTCTGAAAAATCTGAAAAGAAACATCCAACATTTTCCTGAAAATTCGTTATTTAACGAAGAAAATTCGGCAACGCCTGACGGCTCATATGACATTTTTCCTTAGCACGGTAGAATTGTGCTGATAACTTTAAAAAAAGTCAAATCTTCACTCATCTATATTAAGCGGGCAAGGTTTAGGTTTGAGAAGAAGGCGGGAAGGACCAAATAGTTCAGTAAATTACCCATCTGACAGATATGCTGTATAGCTGGAACTCGAATCTCACCCATATTGGTCCCATAGTTCAACTTAGAGATAAATGTATTTTTGGTATCGTTCGATTTTATAAAACACTACACATTTCTTATTATCGGTTTGGTTTTTTACTTTTTTCTGTTTTGTTTTCTTCTTCTTTTGTTTTTTTTAACGATTCCGTAAAATTACGGAGGTCAATAAATGTGGAATTAAGCAAAATGCTTTATAATACTATCAAATTTGCGAGAATCGACACGTATCGTATCGAATTATGCATTTGTTCATAAATTTCGGGACATCATTAACTTTCACAACTTTCACGGTTACCTCGAGCACAGTTGAGCGCACTTTAATTTCTCTTCCATTCCATCGTGATGAGCTCCAAATTGGGTCCATGGTGTGCTTCTGATCCTTCTATTAAATTTTGGAGAGCCAAAGCTAAGGCGTAAATGATTCGAGGAAATCGTAACTACTTCCTCGTGGACAACAGTGCAGACGTAAATTCTAAGCTGGGGCAAAATTTCCCACGAGAACGAATCGTGAGTCAGTATAAACAGCATACATATGTGTATCTATCATAAAAAAGCTTATTCCGCGAAAAATTAATTGTCAGTGTCGCTCATGATTCCTAAGCATTATTTCAATTACAAACATACTAAGTAACCTAACATAATGTTGCAGTAACACCATTTCACCAAAACCTGGAGGGGGGGGGGGGAGGAGGAAAGTGATCTGACACGACCCCTAACATGATATGTAAGTTAAGAGAAAAATCAAGTTTTCAGCAATTCGATCAATTTTTCTCGTTTATCTAGAACTTCTGAAACGGGACTATTGCTCACCCCCTACCCCTTCGAAAACAAAATGACGCCACTGTAATTGAAGGGTGTCGTGCGAAAACCGCTAGTGTCCATTTTTCCAGTCTTGATTTCATGTAGGTTAATGATACTTTTCAAGTTGAATGCAACCATAAAAGTGGTATTCATACTTGGTTTGAGGTTATTCTCACCCCAAAACAAGTATTGGCATCACTTTCATGATCGCACTCAAAAAAAAGGAAATGTCGAAGTAGCATTAACCGCCATGTTGAAATGACATCACAGAAATTATGTTGATATAGGCTGCACTCCCCGTAACCCAACATGGTTTGACTTAATTCTACATTTGCCGTCATGTTGAATCAACATGACCGAGAATGCTTCTACCTGTCATGTTGAATCAACATGACGGTAATATTCGAGTAACATTACGCATGTTAATTCAACCAAATTCATGTAAATTTAGCATTATGTCAGACTGAAACTGCATTACACATGTTGTTTTACCATTCCTTTGGTTGAAAGAACATTAACATTTTGTTGAATTAGCATATGCAGTGTTATGTTACCATTTGCCTTCATATTGTTTCAGGAGTACCGTGGTGCTCTTGAAACATCATCTACGTACTGAAAAGGGGGATGGCGTGTTCTCCTCCTCTCCCTCCTCCTCATCTCCCTCCTCCTCCTCCTCCCCCTCCTCCTCCTCCCCCTCCTCCTCCTCATCTCCCTCCCCCTCCCTCCATTCATGATTTCGTTTCATAAGCTAGACATCTAAGCCACCTGACTCGATAGTCTTGACACTTAGACAAGATTGTCTACTCACTGCGAGTAACGTTCAAATTAAAAAATAGCGTACCTACTTTTTATTCAGAGAACTGGTACTATTACTCTTTTCAAACCATTCGTTGGTACATTCTGAAAAAGTCTCTTAAGAAATACGTCCCAAAGTATTTACTTAAAAAAATTTCTGGATACCCAATTGATAAGGTAAAAACACAATTGAGACACTTTCGGAAACAAAATAAATCGACTCGAATAACGCTATTAACGCTCACCATGACAAATAAATGGTAATACGGTAATAATACTTACACATGAAACAAAAAGAATTAATTTTAAGGTGATGATAGTTTATTATTCTTCGTTCAAAAACATTTTCGCTCGTGTGGTTAAAGCTCTTAGAATCATACGTTTCTAATTATTTGATTATATTTTTTATTTTCAATGTTTGATTTATTTATATTATTAATTATTAATTATTATCATGATATAAAATAAGAATAAAAATGACGATCGTAAACACTGAAGAAAGTAAACATCGTTGTTGGAGGAGAAAAAAATAGTTCGTGATAAATTGTTAATTTTTATATGGTGCATAATGTAAATTCCTTTTCGTAAATAGTGAATGGAAAAAAAGAAAAACCTAACAATCTGATGCGGTATGCATTTCACACAACTTAGACGGCAAAAAAATGAAAAAGTAATTCAGTGGGATATGGAAACACTTAAAATTCGTCTTTTAGAACCGTAAGCCCGGATGGCTCGGTTGGTAGAACACTCCGCTTGTACTAGGTAGGTCCCGCGTTCAAATCCCGAAAAAGTCGGAAAAATTTGATAGGTCGGATGGGATGATTCTGGGTTGAGAGTAGTATTGGAAGTATAACTACATTAAAATACGATTCAATTTTCATAAAAATAACGTAATTTATTTTAATTTGTAGCATTTGACGTACTCGTATATCAACATGATTGTCATGTTAAATCAACATGATTGTCATGTTAAATCAACACAACAGCATATTAAGTCAACGTGACGACAGTCATGTTGATTTAACATGACGGCTATCATGTTTCTTCAACATTTTTGATTATGTTCCCGTAACATGCTGTAAGCTTGTACCCGTTTTTAAGACGCCCGTCATGCTGAATCAAGCTTGCTCAAGCTTAAAGTAACATTTTTTTTTTTGAGTGCGTATCAACTCTTCAAAAATATTATCAACATAAAAAAAAAACTGGAACCTGAAAAATGGAAAATTGCGGCTTTCGCACGACACGATTCAATTTTGATAAGAAAATCTATTATTATTACCCATGAACAGCGAGGAACTATTTGCTGGCATTGTGGTTTAGGGATGGATTTCATACTCCTTATGAGATATTATCACAGGCAGATTTAGCTTATCGCTAGCGAAAAATCCGATACAAATATGAGACGAGTGCGAAAAGTTAACAGCCAATATTGAGGACGATCCTTCTTCCATGTCAAACATGAAAGGAGCCACCTGTCTGCATTTCCGGGAGGAAAACTCAACAGGAGCACTCCGGCTTCCGGGAAAAGTAGGTGTGAGGATATAATGTTGGAATCGTGCATTTGTGCTACGTCGCGTGCTGCACGGAGAAAAATGGAACCGCGCTGAGTACCAGAAGATGGACTCCAGCACATGGTCCCGGACGGCGATTTTGCTCCAACATTTCTTTTGCACTTGAGCGCAGCCATCCGGATGTGCCTAGCACAGTTTCGGCGGATGCGCCCAGGTGCGGAATCTATGTACCCAGATGCGGAAATTCATGCCCCTACGTACAGTTTTGCCTGTGGTCAGCGCGGGGAGGGGGCGGAGGCGTTATATTGGGAGGGGCGACCCCCCTCCCCCAGCCCTTACCCCTTGAGGAGGGGAGGTTGCTTTATTCTATTCTTTTGTTAACAGTGAGGATGAAAAAAAAAACAAAAGAAAAAACCTGAGCACATTTTAAATCTTTAAAAAATCTTAAAATTTCTTCACCATTTTATTTTTCTCCTCTGATGTTTTTGGTGTTACATGTTACAAGTTATAATGAGGAGGAAAACATGCTCATCAACATGAAAATTTTGACATTTGAAGGACTTTGTTAACTTCTACTAGGTATTTTATTTTAAAAAAACTGAAAAATCACAGAGGAAAAATAGAAAAGTGGAACAAAAATATAGAACGGAGCGAGTACCTAGGAGAAATGGGATAAAAAATTAGATACCTAGAAGTGAAAAAAAGATAATGTCAAAGAAACAGGCATGCTGCAAAAGCAGATCACTGGAAAGGAGACATGAAAGATGAAGGAACTCACCGAAACAGGATAATGCAGGCCTAATGAGGTCATATGTTGAGAAATCTTGTGGACTGAGACACTATTCAGGGCATGGGCATTTGAAATCTTTTGACAAGAATTCCATTTCACAAAACCAAACCATTGTAATGATTTCCACTTTACGGAGACATCACTGATTCTTGTGAATTAGGATACCTATACCTCGAAAACCGTCACTGAGTATTTGAGGTTATGCGCATTTTAAATCTTATTCACTGAAATGAGGTAATGAGACACAGGAACCTACTTTTAACTGAAACTGCTTAAAGCGGCTTAAATTTATGCTTAGCAGGTATTGTGTAAAGGCTTCATTTATAATCAGGACTCAATTCAAAAAAATAAATGAGTTGTTTCTTTGTATCAAATTATCAATGCAAGTAACTAGTATATTTCACAGCGGAACTTATCGGTAGAACAAGGCACGAAAGGAGGAAGCACTAAGATATCCAAATTCTATTTTTCATCTCACACAATAAGAATGCAGAATCAGGCAGATAAAAGTACAGCACAAACTTTGATTGGAAGGTATATTTTGTTTAAATGAGCAAGCAAAACGTACCTTTCAACATAACATGTGCTGAGACATTGCATGTACAATATTAAATATATGTATGAATGAGTAGAAGACTAATTAGAATTTGTGGGAAAAGAAGAAAGAACTCACTGAAAATTCACTGGGTCAAGACAAAATGCTGAACTGAAACGCGATAAAACTTGGAGAGATCATAGGCACAGCTGGCACACCGCACACAAAAGCTTTGAATCTTTCAAGCTCACTTTATTCCTCCCGAGTAGATTATTTATGTTGATGGAAAATCAGTGGGTCAAAAAACACACTTTCATACGACTCCGAATCAAACCGCAAGCATACACACAGATAAAGAGATTAGAAACGACCAAACGAGAAACGACACCAGATTCGCGCAGCGCAAACTCAAAACCGTTACTCAGCATTTTTGTCGACCTTGGTGCCGCGGCGCTGTTCGGAAATGCACGTACACACCCCGGCGTCTATGCGCATGCGCTAGACCGAGGCGCAACAGTGGTTGCCGCAATTTTTTCGTCGGGCGTACCAAGGGTTCAGCACAGTTCCGCACATGTCGTTGGGACAGAGCAAAAAATTCGGCCCATGCCTTATACGCATCCATCCCCAGATGTTCACACCACCTTAGATGTGCTCTAACGCATTCTTACCGGACACAGCCGGCAACATGTTCACAACGCTGTTCCATTTTTCTCCGTGTGTGCCTGGAAATAACACAGTCAAGTTGGGTTTTGAGAAGCACCCAACATATAAATCTCAAACATGGGACTGAGTTAACACTCATTTTCACCCGACTTGTATTTAATCTGTTAATAAAGGGAACTTCATTTTTATGCTTCCTCCGCATTTTTTTTCAAAATTATACCATGTTGTACGGGAAAAAGATATGGTTTGATCGATAGTAATATGAGTATGGTAATCACCAACCGACTCCATGGTAGGAAATACCGTAACTCTAATAATATTCACCGAAAGTATGGTAATTGCTATCAGATGTTTGGTCATCTTTTGTATTTAATCTGTTAATAAAGGGAACTTCATTTTTATGCTTCCTCCGGATTTTTTCTTCAAAACTATACCATGTTGCACAGGAAAAAGGTATGCTTTGATCGACAGTAATAAAGCGACTCTCTGGTAGAAACCGTAACTCTCATGACATTCACCGAAAGTATGGTAAATGCTATCAGATGTTTGGTCGTCTTTACCCTACAGTATCATTGGGTCAAAAATCAAGTAGACGAATGATAGAACAGCCTGCTGCTCTATGCTTACTCATTCTGAACGACATGTTTACATCAATATGTATGCTTTAATCACATAGAAATGATGTTTATCAGTCACATTTTGACCGAGATGGTGTTATTCTATAAATAATAAATGCTATCTAATTTATTAAATCCACGGATTGACCTAACATTTGACGCCAGAAATTAACGATATTCGAAAGAACTTTTTTTTCTACTTGAACTATTCCTTTTGGAAAAAATCCGAAAGAATCTTCATTCAACCAGACGTATTTGTTTTTGGAATAAATACATTAGAGTTTTCCAACATTTTTTTTTAGTTTTGGCGAAAGAAACGCAACAAGGGAGAGATGTACAGGACGAAAATACAATATAATTATCAATAATATTTCCGACAAGACAAAGTTTTGTCAAGAATATGGCGTTGGAGGTTACACTACTTTAAATCTTACTATAGTAAAAAAATATAAGGCCTTTTTTGTGTGTACGTCCGTGTCATTTCGCATGCTCATTGGTCTTTCATTAACCAATCAGAAAACTTCATTGAAAATCCCCGGGAAATTTAAATGTATTCTTCCGTAAAGGAATTAATGATAGGTAGACACGTATAAAAACGGGATGTATTTCTTCTAATTAACCAGGATAAAAAGGAGGAATATTACCTATTCAGGATAGTCTTGGAAAAACGGGATGTACCTATATTAATAAACCGGGATAACAGGAAGAATATCGATCTTTATATATCGATATTCGATACATCGTTTGTTCTAAAGCAGTATTGACTGGGATAAAACGGGATTTCTTCATAATAACCGGGATAAAAGGGAGGGATTTTACCTATACAGGATCGTCATGGATAAAGCGGGATGTAACTACATTAAGAAACCGGGATAACAGGAAGGATATCGATCTTTATATATCGATATTCGATATATCGTTAATCGTTATTGTTATCGTTAAAGGAATTAATGATAGGTAGACACGTATAAAAATGGGATGTATTTCTTCTAATTAACCAGGATAAAAGGGAGGAATATTACCTGTACAGGATAGTCCTGGAAGAACGGGATGTACCTATATTAATAAACCGGGATAACAGGACGAATATCGATCTTTGTGTATCGTTCTTCGATACATCGTTTGTTCTAAAACAGTATTGACTGGGATAAAACGGGATTTCTTCATAATAACCGGGATAAAAGGGAGGAATATTACCTATACAGGATAGTCCTGGAAAAACGGGATGTGCCTATATTAATAAACCGGGATAACAGGAAGGATATCGATCTTTGTGTATCGATCTTCGATACATCGTTTGTTCTAAAGCAGTATTGACTGAGATAAAACTGGATTTCTTCATAATAACCGGGATAAAAGGGAGGGATTTTACCTATACAGGATAGTCATGGATAAAGCGGGATGTAACTATATTAAGAAACCGGGATAACAGGAAGGATATCGATCTTTATATGTCGATATTCGATATATCGTTAATCGTTATCGTTATCGTGAAAGGAGTTAATGATAGGTAGACACGTATAAAAATAGGATGGATTTCTTCTAATTAATCAGGATAAAAGGGAGAAATATTACCTATACAGGATAGTCCTGGAAAAACGGAATGTACCTATATTAATAAACCGGGATAACAGGACGGATATCGATCTTTGTGTATCGATCTTCGATACATCGTTTGTTCTAAAGCAGTATGACTGGGATAAAACGGGATTTCTTCATAATAACCGGGATAAAAGGGAGGAATATTACCTATACAGGATAGTCATGGATAAAGCGGGATGTAACTATATTAAGAAACCGGATAACAGGAAGGATATCGATCTTTATGTATCGATATTCGATATATCGTTTGATTTAAAGGAGTATTCACTGGGATCAAAGGTGATTTACGGGATTTCTTCATAATGACCAGGATAATATGCGGTAATTTTACCTATACAGTACAATAGTCATGGATAAAACTGGATGTAAATATGTTAAGAAACCGGGATAAAACATAATCAAATGCATCATGAAACACAGCAAACACATCGAACACATCAAGAAACACTTCAAACACAACAAACACATCATGAAACACAGCAAACACATCATGAAACACAGCAAACACATCATGAAGCACCCTTACACATCATGAATCACAATCGAACACAACAAACACATCATGAAACACAGCAAACACATCATGAAACACAATCAAACACATCATGAAACACAGAAAACACATCATGAAACACAATCAAACACAACAAACACATCATGAAACACAATCAAACACAACAAACACATCATGAAACACAATCAAACAAATCAAATACATCAAACTGTTAATCGCATGTATCGATAATCGCATGTTTCATTGAACCCTTCAGGAATGCCAAGTCAAAATTTAAAGTTAAAAGAATGAGCAGTGGTTCTGTTACTACGCAACATTTGTATAGAGGATGGATTGTGCAATGGGACAAGATTAATTGTCTTAAAAATAAACAAATGCATTTTGCATTGCTCAGTTTTAACAGGAGAAAATAAAGGAAAAATAGTTGCACTACCAAAAATTACACTTAACACAAAAGAAGAAACAAACCTACCTTTTGTTTTGAATAGGAAACAATTCCCCGTTAGATTAGCATTTGCTATGACTATTGGTAAAAGCCAAGGGCAATCGTTTGACAGAGTGGGAATTTTTATAGATAAATAAAGACCAATGTTCGCTCACGGGCAACTGTATGTAGCATTGTCTAGATGTAGGACTAAAGAAGGTTTAAAAATAAAAATCATTAATTTTGATGACAAAAAAAATAAAAACACAGCAATGAACATTGTGTATCAAGAAGTTCTGCAATAACTTTGTTTATTTTCTACTGATAAAATTGAGGAATGAAATATGTACTTATTATCTTCAAAACAATTAATTTTGTCACTATGAACAAAACATTTTTTATTATGAATATAACTTCAAACAAGCAGTGAACTCCAACACAATGTGTTTATAAGGCGCGTCATTAAATCGCACATATCAACCCCTACAAACAATGATGTATATAAAAAAAATTATGTGATATTTTCATTAATTAACAGAATCCAAGAGGGGGTTGGGCCGCGGAGCGGTCAGGGGGCGTAGCCCTCTAGTCTATTTAAAAAATGATAATAATTTGAATTAAAAATCAGAAGAAATGTCTTTCATGAGAATTGTTATTTCGTTTAGAAAGAAGCCAAAAAATCATAATTCAACTAAACGCATTCTTTTTTTCAATTGCATACGCGCTTTCAAACAATATTTTTGAGTTTTGGCGATAGAAACACAGCGACAGAGCCACACTGCCGTGATAGCAAAGAGGGCAGTAAGTGGATTTCTGTATGAGCCATGATTAGCACACGCTTTTATGTGTCTCAGGGCAGTGTAGCTCTCTCGCTGTGTTTCTATCGCCAAAACTCAAAAATATTGTTTGAAAACGCTTATGTAACTGAAAAAAATGCGTTTGGTGAAATGAAAATGTTTTCGGCTTCTTTCTAAACGAAATTTGGGCTCACCCTCTCATGCACTTACTGCTCTCTTCGCTACCACGGTGGCAGAGAGAAGACGAAAATAGAGGTTGCGACGTCAGGATAGGCGCCAAAACTCAAGAATATTGTTTGAATACACTTATGTAACTGAGAAAATGCGTTTGGTTAAATGAAAATGTTTTCGGCTTCTTCCTAAACGAAATTTGGGCTCACCCTATCATGCACTTACTGCTCTCTCCGCTACCACGGCGGCAGCAGAGAAGACGAAAATAGAGGTTGCAAGGTCAGGAAAGGCGCCAATACTCAAAAATATTGTTTGAAAACGCTTATGTAATTGAAAAAAATGCGTCTGGTCAAACGAAAATTTGTTCGGCTTCTTTCTGAACGAAATTTGGGCTCACCCTATCAGGCACTCACTGCTCTCTTCGCTACCACGGCGGCAGCAGAGAAGACGAAAATAGAGGTTGCGAGGTAAGGAAAGCGGCGGGAAATCCACGGGCAGAGCGCGCGGTCATTAGAGCAACTTGCCTCGTGAAAGTCGCGACGGGGGAATAAATTTTGCGGCGGTTTTTTTTCCCGCCGGCGGCCGCTAAGTCTCGCCTCGATTAGAGCCGCGAAGGGGCGAGCGCGGGCGGCCAGCCCTGGCGCAGCCCTGAATGCGAAAAAAGGGATGAAGCTGCTTAGCTCCCAGCCGTGCACCGGCCATCCCCTCGGCCGCAGCCCCCGCGACTCCATCAGCTTGCATCTCAGATTTTAGTCAAGTGTTAAGATACCAGATACAGCCGGGTCCCCCGAGAGCCCCTTTTGCCGCCCTGTCAAATCTCCATCAAAACACCATCTATGCTTGAAAATACTTGTGTTTTTCTCCTGGATTCGGTTAGTCTTGGTGATTAAACCAAAATTAAACTGAGAAAAACTGTCAAACCCCATGTTTTAAACTTCAGCTAATTAATTTTGTTAAACCTAATTTTGAAAATAATTATTGACTATAAGATAGTTGTTTTTCTCCTCATTTCGGTTAGTCTTAGTGATTAAACCCAAATTAAAGTGAGAAAAACTGTTAAACCCCATGTTTTAAACTTCAGCTAATTATTTTGTTACGATCAGCCAAAAACACACAATAAAATAACGACTTAATTTGGGGAAAGACTGCAAAAGGGGGACAAATTAAAAGAAAAACCCGGAACTAGCTATGAAAGAGTTGCAATTTCATTATCAACCGGAAACAAAAATTAAATGAAAATGAGTCGTCGATTCGCTGTTATTGCGAAACCGAGACTCGCCAAGACTGCTTGATTTGTTCCCCTTTTGCTGCCTTTCCCCAAATTAAGTTGTTAGTTATTATTTTTGTTATACTTAATTTTTTTCAAAGTTACACTTGAAAAAAATATCTTAATTGGATTCAGAGTCCAGCCTTTTAAAAAATTTGACAAGAAAAAATACTCGTGGATTCAAAGGCATATTTGTTTGAATCGAGAGAAAAGCCTCTTAATCTCTATCAGATTCAAGCAAAAATCCGATTGAATCAAAAGTATTTTTCTTGTCAAATATTTTAGGAGTCTGGACACTGAATCCAAGAGACTTTTTTCCCGAGCAAAATCACCTTAAGCCGAAAAGAATTGTCTGAAAAATAGAAATTTTACTCAATAACCAAACGAAATATTTGTGTTTTCGCGAAAAATTGAAACTGTCACTGATGACAAATTTACATTCCTTTAAAGTACAAGAAACTTTATTAAAACTAGGAAAGAAAAAAAAACCTCTTCTTACAAATGTTTCTAAAATTTTTTTGCTTGTCTCCGTCATGATAATAATTAATTAACTCAGGTCACTGGACAGCCGTAAAATAATAAACCCACATGCACAATCTTTCTAGCAACACGTATATTCTAACGGCCGATGACCATATTTTGAGTTGCATCTCTTCATTCACTATGCAGCGAGTGTCTGTTTCATGCGAGGTAGAATCCCCAGTGCTCAAGACGGCATTTTTTACTTTTGTTTTTTGTACGATCTGACAACCTGTGAACTCTTCTGTTGTTAGCGGACGCAAACGGCGTTAAACACTACCCCTCCGCTTTCTCCTCGCCATTATGGGGAGAGTATCAACCAAGTAAGCTTCCCTCAGAGGCCAGCTAGGCACTCACAAAAGCCCTTAGAAATAAATACCTCTTATAATCTATACCTTTCATGAAGTATGGGCAACCGCAGTATTCTTAGCTCCCACAATGGGGCGATTTTTCTTCGTTGCGGGGAATGAGGGATTGGCTCCACTGACCCAGATTTCGTGTGCAAAACAAAAGGCGCAGTCTTAGGGCGAGTATCATCGAGGAACATTCAGTATTGAAAATCCGCATTGGACTCCCGATGGCTCCATCCGTTCGGCCCGGAGTGCTGGATCTATGTTCTGAGAATATGAGAAGAGCCAAGCAAACTGTCGATTTCGAGTTCATTGTCTGCGATGAAACTAGCCAAATTTACATTTAAAGTGTGAATATAATAAAATCAGAGACATATTAACTCGAAATTTTTCCATCCTTTCAAATTTCCTTCAAAAAAGGCAGCCCATAAATCCGGGGGAAACGTTGAATTAATTTAAATAATCAAAGTAATTCTCGGAAAATTAGATAAAGAGCGATTAAAATCAGGAATATTTTATTTCATCGATACAATAGGCAACGATGGAATTGAATCAAGGTGTAAGAGAAACAGGCAAAGGCGCCCTACGTTAGTGGTGCATGCAACGAACAATACACGAATTTCATTATAACGCCTGAATGCAACTATTCGAGCTCCGTGGATGTCCGTGTAGCATACGCATTGATTTGAAGGCGTTTTAACTCTCAAGATACTCACCGTTGAACCGCGGTGGCGGCGCGCAGTCGATCGAGTCGATGGGAGAGATCGGACGCAATTTAAAAACTTTAAGGAGCGTATATCTTCATTAATAAAAAATGTTGATGTTTTAAAGGAGTTTCATTGGTTTTCACATGTAAGTTTCTTTACGAAGCAACCTTTAAAATTAAAATTGGGACAAGAAAAAAGTAAAATTTTACTATTTTTGTCAAAACTTCCAAGTCCGACTTATTCTAAAGACTCGATCCATTGCGCGGCGGGCTGTACTGCGATTCCTATTCCTCTGGTCTTTCCTAACCATCACAAGGAATGGATTCTTGATGTTTGGCAACGCGGTCGGTTTTCAATGGTAATATCTGAATTCATGTTCATTCAAAACACTTAGTTCTGTGCCGTTTAATTTTATTCGTCGCGTTAAATTATTCGACGCGTCAAAATTGCTCTTCGCTTGCATCGCGTTATTCATCGCCGAGTGTTTGCTTTCCTCCCGTATCGATTCTTTTCTCATTTCCGCGTGTTGACTGGAGAGAAATATTTAATGACAACATTCTGTAACTATTCGATCGCTAAATATTAATGTGTATTGAGCCCCGAAGTTCTGTTATCGAGTTTCTGTTTCAGAAAACAAGAGTATTTTTAAAAATCATAATTGTGACGAATGGTCATATTGTTTGACAGGTTCGAATGATATCCAAACCTGATTCAAATACATATAAGGCGTGAGGATATTTAGGTGGATTGAAAGTGTGAAAGAAGACGTTTAATAGACTAAACTTCCTTTTGCAATAACTGACTGGTACTTTTGGCTCATGCATAAAATCACAGGTTATTGACGAAGCTCTGTGATTGGTTGTTGTTGACGCTCTGCGTGATTGGTTGTTGTTGAATCTCCGTGATTGGTTGATTACAAGTACTTTTGGTCATTAACGCGGTCACATGGTTAACGTCATCGATAGGTGCGCGAGACAAAACAATGACTCAGACTTTGGATTTTGGATTAATTAACTTTCTTTTCACTAACTTATTGATACCTAATCGATGCCGTTATCTATCTGAAAACAATGGGGCTACAGACCAACTACCACCCCCTTAACGGCGGTAATGGACCATTGGAAATTCAAAACGAACTGGCACAGTGCTGCCATTTCCCGGAATTAATTCAGAATTTCGAAAATTTTCCTGGAATCTTTGAAATTCCCGGAATTTTTAGTTTTTTTCGAAATTTTTCGACGTTCTCTTAGAATTTCGGAGTTTTCAGTCAGGTTGACGATTATTTGATCAAATTTGAGGTTACTTTTTTTTTAAAAAAAAAATCAAATTTGACGATCACCGGAACTAGATCCGGGCGTATTTCTGAATATTTCACCGGAACTTTTGAACAAATTGGAATTTTTCTCGGGACTTGGAAAAATTGGGATTAAATCCAAAAACCCCGGAATCTTTGGTAAAATACAACGGCAGCACAGAACTGGCAACGAAGTTGCGATAATGATTAGAACTTTTCCTGGAATCTTTGAAATTCCCGGAATTTTTAGTTATTTTCGAAATTTTTCAGCGTTCTCTAAGAATTTCGGAGTTTTTCGTCAGGTTGACGATTATTTGATCCAATTTGATGTTGCCTTTTTTTTTAAAAAAAAAAAAAAATCAAAATTGACGATCACCGGAACTAGATCCGGGCGTGTTTCTGGCTATTTCACCGGAACTTTTGAACAAATCGGAATTTTTCTCAGAACTTGGAGAAATCTGAATGAATTCCGGAAACCCTGGAATCTTCGCTAAAATACCTACAACGGCGCACAGAATTGGCAACGAAGTTGCGGAGCGGGGCGGCCCGACTTTTCTCCTCTCTTATCCAAAAGCAAACGCGAGGACGGGCGTCACAGCAAGAGCAGCAGCAACGGCTGCCTCGAACAAAAATGCAGCGGAAAACTCATTCCGGCGAGGAGAAACCCATACAGACGATGCAATGGTTACAACGAATTAGATTTTAATTATAACTCGGCTCGAGTTGCCGCTGTCGGGCCCCTAATTTTTCACTGAAGCGCGAGAAATAAATGAATTCATAATTCCTTGCGAGAGGCACAATAAAAACAGCTGATTCCAACGCGACGCCCCCTCCCCCTCTCACCCTTCCCCGCCCGGTCCGGGGCCATGCGACGTCACATAAATTACAATTTAGAGAAATTAACCGACTGTTCGTGGCGAGACTTCTTATTTTCATTTCGTAAATGCGGAATTAACTTCCGCGGCCTTCACCCTCGACCCCCTCCCCCCACCCCCACCCCGCGACGCCCGGCCCTGCTTCGGAACCGAATTAACACTTTACGACGAGGGAGGCGAAAAATTATTTATCGCTCAATTCCGGGGAACATCGCGCACCGTTCGACCTCGAGAACATGGCTATTGCCACCTGTTTGCTCCCTCCTGTGAGAAAAAAGCAGGGGTGGAAGCGTCATTTCCATCTTTAAACTGAAAGCTTCAAAGGGACTTCGGTGCAGCTCAGTCGCGTTATTGCATCGCAAAGATTAAGACATTGGACTGAGGAGCGTTTAATCGGACTTTTATTGGGACAAATCTTCCAACAATTGTAAAATTTTCCCCTGGTAAAAATTGACAGCAGGATCTGTGTTCCAAAATACCATAGACCTACGGCCGGCTGCAAGATTTCTAATAGCTTCTATAGCCGGCTACACTTTCTTATAGCCTTTCATAGCCGATGGCGACTAAGCAACTCACAGAGCCAGGCGATAAAGTGTATGCTAAACGTCACTAATTACAGATGCTAGGACTTAGTGAGTTTTTGGACCACTGTTCTCTTTTTGGGCCACTGCTCTCTTTTTGGGCCACTGCTCTCTTTTTGGGCCGTAGTATCTAGATTTATTTTACGAGGAAAGCTCCGTACTTTTGATGGATGCCTGCCATTCCTAATATATTAGAGCGCCTTCAGTTTCGTATGATACTGTGCAATACCTATGGTGTAAAATAGTTGCTTCAAGCGCCGTGGCACGCTGCGGTACGGCAGGCGGGCAGCCAGCGCGAAACGCGCATTGGCACCTACAAACCTAACAGGGATACTTCACGCGTTGCGCAATACGTGAAGTATCCTTGTTAGGTTTGTAGGCGCCAGTGCGTCGCCGCTCCGCTTTGTGTTAGACTCTAATATTTAATCTGGCGGAGTCAGCGTTATTCAACTCATGATTTTGAAATGTTTGCACATCCTGTATGGATTATTCTCGTTTTAATTGATGAAAAAAAAATATGTATTAAAGGGAAATATAACGTGTGTTTTGTAAATATGAAGGTGGTTCCGTATCAAACTTAATAATTTCCAAAGCACACGAATTTCTACACAATTTCGTAAAGCCTTTTATAATCGATGGCGAAAAAGCAACAGCCAGGCGATAAAGTGTAAAGCCCGGCTATAGGAACTATAGCCCGGCTGCATAATTTTTTATCGCTTCGTATAGCCTGGCCGTGTGATTTTCTCCGCATTCTGCAGCCAGCTATATGATTTATTGATTATACTGGAGAAAAAAATAGAAAAAACAACACCTCTGCCACCAAAATAGAGATTGGCGCTTACGTGATTTGGAAAATAATCAGCTCAATTAGATTACAGCGGACTCTCGATAATTCGAAATTGAAGGGAATCGGGTTTTTCTTCGAATTAGCGAGTGTTTGAAATAAAGAGAGTTCGAATTAAAGAGATTCCATGTGGAAAAATTTCGAATTAGAGAGGTTCGAATTATAGAGGGAAGGCGCCATCTGAATTCGAATTATATATATTATGTAATCAAATTTTGTAAGAAAATCGATTTTGAAAATTGTAGCTTTATTGCCCTCTTCGGCAAGGCGGTAGTTATTAGCTGTTGACATCGTCGTTTATAAAAAAAAAAAAAAAAAAAATAGCAAAAAAATAAAAAAAAAATTAATTTCCATCCAGGTCACGGTCACCGAGAAAAAAAAAAATAAGCTGAAAACACGAGGGTGCGAAAGATAATGATGCCTTGGGCTGGAGGCCTCCGTGTGATGAGAATCGCTGCAGAGGAGAACGGGGATCGCCGTCATTTTCCTCGTTTCCTCGAGGCGAATGAAAAGGCACTAAATTTTGATACTTCATCTCGCGCGAGATCCCGGGCGGCGGCTGTTCAAACATGCGGTGGGCACCGGGGGCGGGGGAGAGAGCGGAGAAATTCACATCAAAGATGACAGGCCCCGGCCGACTTTGACGAGACTGCAATGACGCGGTTGTCAAATACCTCACGTACTAACTAGGTATACCTTACGCTCCTCTCTCCATTGACACCGGAATAATTATTCACTTCATTTACAAAACTGCTTGGTATGGTGGAGGTCTGATTATCCGAGTTTGTTGAAAGTACACTAGTTTCTGATAAAATTTTTCAAGCCTCACTGAAAGAAAAATCTCGGTGTATTTACTAAGAAAAGGGTAAAATTACCAAGAATTCAGGGTTCTATTTGATCCCAGTTTTTTCTTGGTAAAATTACCATTTATGGAATTGGTAATTTTCCAAGAAATCTCGGTAAAATTATTGAACTTTCTTGGTAATTTTACTGATCCCCGGTAAAAACGCCAATATTTTTTATCAACTGTGGTAGAATTACCGAGATAAAATGGCAAAGTTACCGGGAATTGATTACCAATAAAAAAGGTATTCTTACCTGAGAAAAACAGTAAGAATACCGGTTTTTAGGTAAGTTTACTAGTCTGTTTCGGTGAAATTACCAATAATTGGTAAAAAAAAGTGAGATGGTAAAGGTATACTAACGGACCTTAGTAAAAACGCCGAGGATTTTTTTTCAGTGCACCGGAATAATTATTCACTTCATTTACAAAACTGCTTGGTATGGAGGAGGTCTGATTTTCCGAGTTTGTTGAAAGTACACTCATATCTGATAGAATTTTTCAGGCCTCCCCTGATGGAATGCCAAAGATCAAAGTTGTTTTTTTCCTCCTTTTCTTTTTGAAAACGTTTAATTTAAATAGTTTTTAACAAATCTTGAAGCGCAGTTCACACGTCGAACATGAAAGCCGAGAGTGAGGTTGTGTGGTCTTTGCTCGAGAGTCGTTTTTTCGAAGATTTCAACTTTTTTCATCCAAATCACTCAAATTAAAGTTTTTATGGACTGATAGCTGTTGAGTCCCGACTCGTCATATCGGTTGCTGAATAATGCGCGGGCCGCACAAACTTCCTGGAATCTCGCGGCAACATTCATCGATGTGTCAGTGGCCTCCATTTCCGCAGCTATTTCTGGCGTGTGAAGTGCAATTTAGGTGATGGTAAAAAGTGATTTTAAGCGATTTTGAAAAAAAAAAAAAAAAAAAAAAAAAAAAAAAAAAAAAAAAACTTGGGCACATTATTAAGCACATTTTGCGATTAGAAATTACGATTGCTGGCTAAGTTTAGAAACAACGTATGCACCATTAGTTTTCCCATGCACTTAAGTGTTTTTACGGATGGCTAAGAAATGTTATTTCCTAATTGTAAACTGCAGTCCAAATCTAGTAGACCTTTCATAATGATGACAAATGTTTTTCATATTTGGTTTTAAGAAGAAGATATAAGACAATTTTAAACATTTTCTTGGAGAAATGATTTTTTTCCCCCTGATTTTCTAACTCCTTGTCCTTTTTTTCTTCTCCCCCATTTTGATTTTCTCTAGGTAGATAGGTGCTTTGACTTATGAGCCAGAAATAGAAGTTTCCACTTTCAAATGACTAAGATATGGTTCAATTGCACTGTATTTTGCAATTAGGAATTCATATTTCTGTCTCTTCTACAAAAGCATATATCTACATCAAGAGACTAATGGCACACACATTGTTTTTCAAATAAACTAGAAGTAGTTCCATTTTGGTAAACGTAGTCCAATTGACACTCAAATTTGTTCCTTCACTTTTTCCAGTACTTTTTACATGTTTTTCCCCTGCGTGTGCAAATCCTAAACTGGATCGGAAGTATGGCAACGGAATATGCTAATGCGACCGACAAGCGACAGAGGCTGACGCAACGCTGACGCAGAAAATAGGTTCAATTGAGAGAGGATTTGATAAATGTGTAAGGAACGAGACGAGCATCAGCCAAAATCGCTTATTTTTCCGTTCTCCTTCCCATCCTCTCCCGCCGATGGCTCCCGAACGGAGACGACACGTCACGTATAAATAAAAAACGAGTGAGCGATGCTACGGGGTATTATTGCACATTACCCACTCCTTAAACTTTCCGCAATACGTATGAAACTAAAACAGAGAACGCGTGAATTCCTCAAACGATGAGTTTATTAAACCACAGTTTAACTCCACTAATTGAACTACATTTTGCGATTGGGAACTGCAATTTCTGGCTCATCTGTAAAAACACTCATGTGCACCAGGAAACTAATGGTACATACGTTGTTCCCAAACTAAGCCAGAAAATGTAGTTCCTTATTGCAAAATCCAGTCCAATTATTCCAGATGATTTCAACTAATTGTAGGAATCAATAGGACCCGCAGCCATTTCGTGGAATGGCTAATTTTTCAACCTACTCCGTAATGGACATTACGGATACATAACGGGCATAACGGCTCATTTCAGCAACGGGCTGATGAAGAATTTGCATCCCAAAATACGCAAAAATGGACAAAAATGATATCGGATGATGAAGATTACGTGTGGTTATAATCCATATGTAAATAACCAATATGTGAATATTGACGGTAAAACTACAAGACCACTTATCTCATTTATGGTGTTTAAAAATTCTATCCCATTTTATTTATTCGAAGGAGAACAAATTAATATCATTCCTTGAACTTTTCACAGAGTTTTTTTTTTTTTTTTTTTTTTTTTTTTTTTTTTTTTTTTTTTGCAAAAAGAAGACAAATTACGGAGGTTTCTAAGAATTTACGTTGAGTAGTTTTCCATTTAAAAAATGAAGTGTGACAGGAGGACTACGATGTCGCAAACCTAGATACGAGGTCTGGTATTTTTACCGTTAATGTACCAAATAACAGCAAATAATGCATTTATAATTCAAATTTTTCATTTTTTAAAGTCGGAGCGCGCAATTTTTAAAGCATGAGCCATGGCCGAACATTTCTAGTCATGAGTGGGTGTGAGAAACAGATGGGATGAGAAAGTGGTGGAAAAAGACAAAGGAGAGAGAACAAAAGAAATGCAATGAGTTCTCTGGTGCCAAACGAGCAATACTAAAATGCAAGAAAAGTTAAGTTTTTCAAAATTTAATAAAAACAGGAAAGTCTAAAGTCACGCGCAATGAGACGCGAGGGGAGGATAAAGGGGAGGTTCACTGAGGAAAAAAACAGTTTGCAGTCCTGCAAACATGGTGTGATGATAGAGTAGGTAGATACAGGACACACATGTTGAAATGTTGCCAATTCCTGGAAATTCCGCATTGCGATCGCTCTTAAGAAACATTATATCGATGGCTGAAGTGCAGAACCACGTATCTCCATTGCGATGTTTCTACATATTCACTACTATTTCATTTAATGCCTCGGATCGGCGCAACGTTCCGTGGCTTCATTGTCACCGCTGACGTCACTGGCGCTTTAGGATTCCCATTCATTCTTACGGCCCTCAACTAACGAGCACACCCCATTTTTCCCACCTGCACATAGTTCTGTTTGGTAGAAATACAGCCAATTTCTTTTCGCGCTCATGTCGCTATAGGCGTTTTTGGCCGCTATATAGACTCCGCCACCTTTCACTTGTCGATTTGTAACAGTGAAAAATATCAGTTCCTCATTGCAAAATGTAGTCCAATTGGCTTTAAAATTCCGTTCGATAGGGAAAATTTTAGCACATTTTGTGAAGAAAATCAGCATCACTGTCCGAAGACGTACCTTGACATGAGTCCCCTGGCCAAAAAATGAAGAGATTGCGAAATCTCTTCGTATAACGCGCGACACCTTTGCTTTTCATTCATCCCGTGGCGCTGCTGGCTGGTGCGACGCGCCCCAGACGCTTCGCATTTGACATCTTGCGATGAATCAGCCCGGGGACTCGAAAAATGACTCACCATCTGGCAAACGACTCAAAGCGGATTTTCTACTTTACCGGGTTCCAGTTGAAATTGTTGATGCACCCGTGATACTCCACGTCGACGACCCTCCTTGCGAACATTATTTAATGTCTGCTCTCGCCTCTAACCCGGCCAAGAGCTTCTCCTCATCTCATTGGTCCTCTACACTACCGTTCACAGCAAAAACGCCGTAACTCCATCACGAATTTTGTATTTTTCTTCGACACATACGGCTCTAATAAAAGAAAATCCAAGTGTGACAAGGCTTCATTTCTTCAATGGACCACTAGACAAGGTACGAATTTAAGCATTCTGATACATATTTTTTAACCAAAATTTCACGTAAAACACGATGCGCACAACGAAAATTACCGAAATTAACTCCTTACTAAGATATTTAATTATTCTTGGTGTGTGAACTCTAACTACCCGCTCATTAAAACTCAATGCTCTACGTGATTCACATCGTGCGCTAAACGTTATCATGACAGTCTCTGCGATGTAAAAATCTGGCAACCTCAATCTTGACGCTTTGGCTCAGCTGTAGCAAATAGCTTATGGTTTGAACAACACACGGTGGAAAATGAACATTGCTCGATTGAGAAGCTTGCTGAAACCGTTGTAGTGCGCTATTTGACTCACGTAGAGCTTTGAGTTTCTTGTGAGCGGGCAGTTCAAATTCCTTGTAGCCAATGTGAAATAAAAACGTTAATATCTTTGTTAGGAGTTGGTTTCCGTAATTTTCGTTGTGTGAATCGTTTTCCACGTGAAATTCTGGTTAAGAAACATGTATCAGATTGCTTAAATTCGTACCTTGTCTAGTGGTCCATTTTGGGCGCTTCTGGGTACCAGATGCGCCCTTTCCAACCGTTCGACTCCCCCGATGTAACATGTACTATACTACATGCCCTTTTGCCTTATGGGTAATGACGCCATTCTGGTACACCCGGGAAAATTGGATTTTTTTCTGCATCTGTTATTCGTAAAAGTTTTCGTGAAATTTTGCTTTTAAGCATAAAATCTCGCACGGACGTATTACCTGGTTAAAGTATTTTAAGGCTTCGTTATGCTTAAATGCCTCATATTCGAGGTTGTAGTTTCAGATTGATTCGAAAAAATCACGAACAGTCACGTGATCTCTTCATTTTAGTGACGTATTACTGTGCTATTTTGTGATTGGTTCATTTTCTCGGCGCAGCATCGTCAAGCGTCAGCTGTTTGCGGCTCTGGATTGAAAGTTTAAGGTTATGTCAGAGAGAATAGACAGTTAGAGGCCCGACTCAATGCTAGGTAACTGAAACGGATGCGCTCGCAGCGCGCTCGCTGGCAACGTACGCAACTACTATTTTCTATTGTTTTCCAGAGACTAGCGGCGGGTATGTTGCTGCCGGACCACCTTCACGTAGGCAATTTGTTATACATCGTCCGTCCGCAATACTCTCGCTTGGCCGTATGAAAACGTTCCTCGCATGCGCAGTGTTAAAGAAGCGCCCTCCAACGCTTTGGCGTTGGAACTGCTTGTTGAGTTTTTGAAGGTATGCAAGAATCGACTCGAAAAAATGAAGGATGAATATTTGCTAGTTTTCTTGTAAAATAGTATTTTGCCAGAAAAAAATTGAAAAAATGTCGAATGGAGATATGGCGTTTTTACTTTGTGCGGCAGTACAATAAGGAGATGAGTAGAAGTGGTATAACAATTAGTAAAATGAGTTAATGGAGCAGTTGAGCTGGTAATAGAATCGTGTTTTGACGCTTGATTCTTGTTGATTAGCTAAAAATAATAAGATCAGTCGAAAGAGCAACTTTCTACGTCCAATATTAACCGAGGCAGGCCTTTCTATTCCAGCTAAGAGCCATGAGATCATCTGCTTATCTCATTGCTGATGAGTAATTGGTCCAGGGTCCTCAACAACGAAAAAGATGAATATAGTAGTAGTGGTGAAATTAGTTACTTTTTGGGTAGCACTCCAAGTGCACTGGCTGTATACAACTCTTGACGAACGAAATAACGTTTCCTCCTTGTTTTAAAAGGAAGCAAGAATGGGAAAACGAATTAAACAAAATAATATAAGTAAAATTTCTACTGCGTTTACTAAATTATTAAATTTTCCCAGGGCCTCTTTGATATTTTACCAGGGTGTCTAGTATTTTTAAATTTTGAAAAATCCTGATATTTTCCTGATATTGTATAAAAAATTCCTGAATTTTTTTATTTTCAAGATTCCTGATATTTTCCTGATTATTCTCGACTCCTGGCACGGTAGGCAAAAAGCAGTAAGACTTTCTCCGCTGAGGAAATCCGCGTAAGAAAAATTCCTGATAAAACGTCCGATTTTTCCGATTTTCCTGATTTTTTCCTGATCGGCCAAAATTCCTGATATTTTCCGATTTTTCTGGTTTTTCCATATGCTAGACACCCTGTTTACCGCAAAAATAATCTCTCTGAGGTCCCTACTATTTTGAGGTAATCAAGCCCCAATACATACAACGATCATCCATTTGAACTCTTCCATATCAGTACAAGTTCAGCTCGGAGCGTCTAAAAATCGTGGCTCATCAAAAACTCCACACGATGGAACCGTTTTTTTCCTGAGGTTTTTATCGTACCTTGCATCATTACCACCCAATAATTTAAACACTGATGCAGCCTTGATGAAACAAACCCCTAGACCGTGAGGTAATTAGTTTACAAATTGCGAGGAAATGCATTATAATGTTGGTTTTTTTCCGTTTGTTTAATGACACGAGTATTTGCATACCGAACAGCGATGAAAAAGGGACCGGGCTCGCTATTTTAGGGCGGAGCGGGAACTGCGAACAGATCCAAGGTTGCGAATTCGGAATCTAAAGCCAATTACCTCTTTGAGATCGAAGGAGAAAAGTACTCATTTAAAACTATTGCGGCAACGTTGGAACAATCGTTGGGAACGAATTCAGTGGTTGCTCGTTCAGAATGTGTATTGGCTATGACGCGGATATCAGAATCAAAGGGTGCACCCAGCTGCGTTAAAAGTTTCAGGTAGTTTGCCCAAAACTACATTTGCCTCACAAAATCGTGGATTTTTAATTGCAAGTCTATTTTTTACGCATGTGGGGTTCGCCTGTTGCTCGTTTCCTGCAAAACTTTGTGTTTGCAATCTGCAACCCGAAATCACGCAGAGTAAAGGGGGAATTTCTAATCTACCCCAAAAATCACTACTTGCAACATTTCTTAGCGAAGGACCGAGTGATGTAAAGCATCGGGAGAGTAAAATATAAATCAATTCAAATATAAAAAATAAAATCAACGCCGGAAGGCAAAATTCTCTTAATCTTAAAGACTCCTGATTCGCATGCAGAAAATGACATGATGTGGTTCAAGACGAGAGTTGACGTCCATTGGCATACATTAGGCGCCCGAGTATCACGGAAAAAGTTGTTGTCTACGTTCTTCGTTAAGTATGATCACCACAAAATCTAGTATAGCTAAAGCTATATTACTGACGGTGCTTTACAAGCGGCTGGTAACCAGATGTATGCATGAAATCTGCTTTCTAGATTGCCTAAAAATCGTACTTTATCAGGAGTCTAGTAACCACTCACATTAATGTCTTTCTTAATGTATACGTGACCACTTTCCACTTAAAACTATGTCTCCTCAACTGGTTAGTTTTCTTTTGTATATTACAACAGATGTAAATTAATAGTAACACAAATTAAATGATTACAGAGATTATACAATGTCCATTCTTATAATCATTTACAGTTATACGTTCTTTATGCGACATATTGAGCACGAATAAACAAGAGTGTTAGAGACGATACTAAATTTCGGATGATTTAATAAAATCCCCAGGATATTTAGTATCCAGCGCTAAATATCCGACGGTTTTAATTGCACACTGGAAAAAAAACACATTGGATCTAGAGTCCAGACTCTTAAAAACATCGACGAGAAAAAATACTCTTGATTCAATCAGATTTCAGCTTAAATCAAGAACCAACCCTCTTAATTTGAGCGGATTTCCTTTTAATTCAAGCTTAAATCTGATTGAATCAAGAGTCCTTTTTCTTGTCAATGTTTTCAAGAGTCTTGACTTTAGATCCAATGTGTTTTTTTTCCAGTGCACATCTAAATTCGCCTGTAGACGGCGTTATACGGAATGTTAGAAATCTATCAATGACAACTTTATTTCCTGGGAATCATACATATAATCAGAAATCCAATACTCTAGTAATGTGATCTCGGATAATCTGTAACGAGTATTGGAAAGACTCGAAGGAGGTGTCGCGAGATGTGAAACATAAAACCACGAGGTAAACACCCGTGGAAAAATAAATATTCATGGCTCAACTAAACGGAAAGTGAAAAATTAAAGAGCCAACAATATTTGGAAGAAACGACCGAAAGGAAAACAAACGAGGGGAAGCGGACATTCCGAGCGCGGAGAACGCTCCGCGACGCCCTCTGGTATTGTTAAGTTTAAAGTAAAAACTGTCGTCTGAGAAGCGAGGAGAAGAAAGCACATTTTTGCGGGAGCTTTTTACACACGGCGACGAGCCCGCGGGCATGAAAAAATGTTAAGAAGACAAATATTTAAACAACTTGCAACCGTTCTATCCGCGAGAGCTAAAACGAATTAAAAGCGTCTTTCGGCAAACACATTTAAAGTCGGAGTGCCTCTCCTGGAATAAGAGGGAAACAAGGCTGCGGAGCTAGATAAGTGCGCAAAAAATACGGAAAGCCCACTGCTCGGATAACTTGAGCTCGCCTGCTTGAAATCGATTTATTTTTGCAGATTTCCTTCCCGCTCCGCTTAGCGATGAATAAACAGAAAAAGCTAGCCTCGGGAACAGCAATAAGATCCTTACACTTAGCTATGCATGAATTTTACGTGCCGGCGCTTTTGTTGTTGGTTCATTGGGATGGGAATTAAGGGGGTTGAAAAATTTGGCAACAAAGCTACACTAATAAATGAGAGCTTGAAAAGATTGCTGTTAATGGAGAATTTGCAGGTGTCGTTTTCGGTTTGAATTTTCGTGTTTAACAATTTGATGAAATTCGGGACTGAATGGGAACTACTGAGTGTGTTGAACACGACTATACCCTCGGTTCATAAATTGAAAATTGATTGGAGGAAATATGACAAAATAACCG